>NC_137461.1:238447540-238782049 GCF_964235325.1 Thermobia domestica | reverse complement strand
ATTGAATTTTTGGGGTTTCTTATTAAAGATGGTGAGATATCTATGTTGCCAGATAGGTTGCAAGCCATACAGGATCTCCGTCCGCCTGTAAATCGCCGGGGGTTGTGTAAAATGTTAGGATTTTTAAATTTCTACGCTAAATTCTGCGATAATTATGCAGGTATCGTAGAACCGATGAATCGATTAAGATCTCCGATCGTTTGAGTGGGGTCCGTTACAGGATGCGAGTCTTGCGCAAATAAAAGAGGCTTTTGCTGAGAAAAATATTTTGCGAATTCCAGACATGAGTAAGCTCTTTTACTTGCATACCGATGCAACTTTGCCAAGCGGCTATTTTGTAACAAAAAGGATGAGCAAGGTTTATTGCGTCCTGTTTGGTTTTAATCGCACTATTTTTCTAGTTGAACTTCTTGCTATATATAATGCGGTAATGAGATTTCGCCCGCTTTTGTGTTCGGAGTTTACTATTTTCACGGATAATAGTGATTTGGTTAATATGCTGCGAAACCCTAAGAACTTAGGAAGATATGCCAACATTGTGCAGAACTTATTTGAGTTCAGATTTAAAATAGTGCATGTCTCGTCTTATAAGAACTATCAGGTAGATTTTCTTTCAAGGATTTATGAGATAAATCCGAATGATATTGATGTTGATCCTTGTCCTTTTAATGACTCAGAGGGATATATGTATAGTCTGTGGGATTTACCGCTATCACATGAGGACATTAAACAGTATCAGCAATCAGAGGCAGATACTAAGGATATTTATGAGATGGTAAAGAGCCATGGCGGAGAGCATCAACAATATAAGTTAATGAGAGATACTTTATACATAAAAACTAAGGAAAAGGTGTCGCCTTATAAAATACTCGTCCCACGTATATTGAGACCTCTACTATTAAGTTATTATCATACTTTATTGCCTAATGGCGGGCACTTAGGTTTATTGAAGGTATACAAAAAGATTTGTAGATATTTTTCTTGGCCAAATATATTCAACGAAGTGCGGGACTTCGTTCGCTAGTGCCATGAGTGTCAATTAATAAAGGCACGAAATACTATTCCGCAAGGACAACTAATTTCGGAATATTGTAGGGAAATTAACGCCCATTATTACGCAGACTTAGCGGGGCCGTTGCCTTCTAGTTTCGGGTATCAGTATGTCCTTCTGTGCCTAGATAATGCGGGTCGTTATCTACATTTAGTTCCGTTACGCAATGCTACTAGTAAGTTAGTAGTTAAGGCGTTATATGATATTTTCTGTAAATATGGATTTATTAGAGCTATTTCCACGGACCGGGGCCCTTGTTTTTCATCGGCCTACTTCAGACAATTTTTGTTTGGTAATGGGATAAAGCACATACGCTGTTCTCCGTATTTTCCAGGAGGGAACGCAGTCGAAAAATATGTGAGACTGGTTAAAACGAGCCTTCGGGCATATCTGGATGGTAAGCAGGAGAAATGGGTGCCTTTCCTGAATGAGCTCTAATTTTGTCTTAATGCTGCGGAACATGTGGAGCTTAAGTTTAGTCCATTTCGTCTGTTTTTTGGTATAACAGCTCAATATGTGTGTGTTAGGCTACAAGCTATTTTTAGACATTCGATATATTTTCTTCATATTTCGTGTGTCTTACTTGCCCGTGAGTCTCTGGTTCCAGTTGCAGAAATTACAACTCTGCTGGCAACTTGCTTCAGAAGCTCGGAACTACTATTTTTCATCAGACATTTCACACTTTTATCGGCACTTCCAACACAAGGAACAAATAATAATAATAATCTTAACCAACACCTTTCCTAACCTAATCTAGTCTAACCTAACAAGGCGCATCAACCCAATTGTCCGGCTTCGATGTGATGAAAGAAATTTTTGCATGATGCATATTTTCTTTATTCTTTAATAATTTTTAAGAGTTGTGACATGGTTATTAGAGATTGCTGCAGAAATCCCTTACTAACCTTTGTAAACGGAGTGTTAATGAAAGAATAACCATGTAGATACATATATGGCCTGGCGGGAAGCAGTATATTAGGTATGACCTTAACGGCAGCCATCTTGAAATCCGCCATTTTAATCAAGGTCATTTTTTTTAAAAATGGGAATAGGGTAATATGATATATAATTTCGGGCTGGAATTTAATCAGAGAGACAATGGTGAAGTTAGTTTTAAGGTATGTCAATTTGGGGAAATGTTTCGGGCATATTAAATGATTATCCTTACTATGCGCGTAAGTCCCTTACCTCCATTTCTAACGCGCGTATTATGATAATAAGTGCATAAAAGCTTCGGGAATACATATTATAAATACATATTACGGTAAGGGTAACCTTGACGGCAGTCATTTTGAAATCCGCCAGTTTGAATTAAAGTAAAGTTTTTAAAAAAAATGAAATCCATAGCAGATGACACCTCATTTTAATAGTAAATTTTCCCAAAAAGTGAACCGCATGCCTATTTTTTTCTATAGTTAACCACTATGAATTTAAGACTGCTGCTAATGTGAACCAAACGTCCATTATCCGGTCTTTCAAATTGGCAACACTCCTAATTTTCAGCGCATGCTTCAGATTCCAACTGGCACTTTGCAATTGTTTCCATGGCTCATGTTTTCTAAATTGATTACATTTTATTTTTTAAAGATTTGCATTTGTCAGTTCATGAATAGTGTTGCGATAAGCATCCAACAAACTTTCTGAATTTTGAAGACTTGCAATATAATTATTTATTTCCTATACTTACCCTTCAGAACCTCGTTTCCTGACATGGATTATCGCACATACAAGCAACTTCAACTTTGCATTCATCTAACACAGAAAACCTAGCTTGTAATGGATATTAGATGAGGCGAAAAATCAAATGAAAATTCATTTTGAAAAGGGAAACGGAATATGATTCCTGTGTCAATCAATGGGCATTTGTTTATATTTATATTATTACTTATTATTTATTTATTTATTTTGTGTGGCAATTTTTTAGCTAGTCATAAAAAATGTGATTCGTTTTCTAGCGATTGTTGTGGAAAGTTCATGTTTGTAAAATTTATAATCATCTCCGATCCGGAACTCGATTAAGTTATATCTCTTTATAAACAAGTTACCTGTTTTCATATTATGTTCGTGGTACAAACACCATGTTGGGAATAGTCATATTATGCTTCTTTGATATTTTCCATCATTGCTGCTGTTCCTTTAAAAGAGTATTTATTAAAAATAATTTATTATTTGACGTTTCGCAACATGTAGCCTACATTTCGTGATAATTTTGGGTTCATATAACATCAATTATTATATAATTTCATTTATATTTCTTTACGTTACATAGTTTCATAGGCTTCTCATGAATTATGGTTTGAAATCAATAATTCTTCAAAATTCATAAAGAGTGCTGAATTGTTATCTCAACACTATTCATGAACTGACAAATCGCAATTCTTAAAAAATGTAATAAATTTACAAACATGAGCCATGGCAACAATTGCAAAATGCTAGTTGAAATCTTAAAACATGCGGTGAAAATTAGGAGTACTGCCCATTTGAAAGATTGAATATTCGACGTTTGGTGCACATTACCAGTAGTCTTAGATTCATAGTGGTCAACTATGAACAAATAAGAATACGATTTGCTTTTTAGGAAATTTTGCTATTGAAATGAGGTAACATATACTACGGTTTTCAATTTCCAAAATTTCACTTTAACTCAAAATGGCTGATTTCAAAATGGCTGCCATCCAAGTTACCCTTACCGTAACACCTGCTTCTAGGCATAATATGTATTACCGAAGCCTTTATTCACTTATTATCATTAACCCCGGGTTAGAAGCGGAGATAAGGGACTTTCGCGCATAGTAAGTCTAAGCAATTAATATATCTGTAACTTTCCCCAAGTTGCGAATCTTAAAACTATCTTCACCGTTGTATCTCTTATTAAATTCTAGCCCGAAATTATGTATCATATTACTCTATTCCCATTTAAAAAAAATCTTGACCTTAGTTCAAAATAATGTTAAATGAAGTTTGAAAGAAGTTCCTCTGTTGCTAGTGATCTGCTAAGCATCCGCATACTACGCTTCTGCCTTGTATAAATAAGAAACAATAACTAGTAAAAATCATAAAGAAATTTCGTTTAAGTCAACTAAAGATATGCCAAAACAGTATTTTAATTCTTTTATGCAAGGAATTAGCGCTACCGCCTTGTGATTAGACAAAGCTAAACTTTTTAAAGGAAATTATTATTACTAGCATACATATTAAATTTTAAATGAATTCGGAAAATTATGCAGAAAAGGTACTATATTTTTATATTGCGACAACCTGAACAGATATTTACAACCAACTTTATGAGTCTGAACGTTAGGTCACATGATATTAATGTGAACGCAGTTCCTAAGGAAACCAGGGTCTTTTAAACTGCATAATATTTTTTTTAAACGAATACTAAACACTGATTCACGTGTTTACTAGATTAGATTCGAACCAAATTATTACACTAATTAGTAAACTTTCCTACCTCTACTTACTGGTCGATGTCACATATATCAGCGAACTATAATATCTGCAGTACTTACGTGGGATTTAGAACACAGATGACCTCTGTTCCTGTGCTAATTTAATTACACGTTTCCATGTTGAAAGTTTGTTTTTGAAAATTATACCGGTACCCCTTTTCAACTGATATATTTCATTGCAAGCAAAAATTTGGAACTACACCAGACTTCAACAGACCATATCTTCTCAATATGACAGATATCGTTCCACTTTCTGTCTCTATTCCTCCAATTTCCTTTAAAATGTTAGTCCAAGAAGCACTAAACACCATTCATGTTCAGTTTACGCATTGAATATTTTCTTGCACTGCACTTAATCAAAATATTTAAGAACGTATGAGATTATCCAATTTATCCAAAATTTTCTGGGCGACAAAAGAAATCTACGTTCTACTTTAGGAAAGTTTACAAAATAAAGAACAAAAATTGTCTTAAAAAAATGATCTTTAATTGGCTCCGTCTCGGACTTCACAATGAAAAAATGCTCACGTATTTCGAGAGATGAAAGGATGCAGCTTCAATAATGAAATCTAGAGAACATCTCGACTAAACTGCTACTTTTTCCTTCAAATCAAACTAATTTCTACGAAAACAAGGAAGTTTGTCCATGAAGACTTCATGGCTGAATTTCGAAAACTTAAAATTCAGAACAAAAGTTTGCAAATCACATTTGTAATCCTTACCAAGTTTCTCTGCATCAATATTCCAATAAAAAGAGCACAAAATGTATTAAGAGCTCAAAATATACTCTTATTATGTAAAATAACTTAATATCAATGACAAAATGTCAAAGTCTAGAATAATAACAACAATAATGTATTCTTTTTTACCGTAACTCATATGCTACAGATGACAGAAAGAACATAACTTGTAAGTTTATTTCTAGTGACAAGAGTGATAATTTCAAATACTTAAGATTCTTTTTTGTACATATATATATATATATATATATATATATATATATATATATATATATATATATATATATATATATATATATATATATGACGTCCATACATATGCAAATGTATAACGTAACATTTTTTATTCCTAATCTATGATACAGAACCGGCAATATATTATTCATTTCGTGCTTGATGCAGACACCGATAGATTTCCGAAACTTTATCGTGGTTTAGTAATGGTAAGCGCATGTTTTGTACACGAATTTTATAAGATTTTCGAATATGTTTCATGTGCCACTATGAATGATGTAAAGTAACTTTTCAAGAACTATTATTATTCTCGATGCTTATTAGAAGTGTTTAGAATACTTTCATTCAAAAGACAATGAATTTAGAGATATATGAGACAATGAATTTACAGTCTAAACTTAAAACCATCCGACTGTAACACGATCAAATTAAATGGCTAACATATTGCTATCGAACCCGGGAATCAGAGGTCCGCACTTATTAATACCTAGATAAGGATATATATATACTAATGCTATGTCTGCAGGTTTTGAAATTACTACTATATGAATACACTCTGTAAAAATAATATCGACACCTCAATTCTCAAGATTATTTACACAGAAAATCATAGTTGCAGCCCGCTAGAAGTGGAACAGAAGGAAACGAAGAGTAGGATAATTCATTTGAGTTATCTGTGACACCTTTAGTGTACAACTGTGCTTGCCAATTGCTTTCGTGTCAGTAATATTCTCGCCAGATGCCACTGAGAATGCTTCGCAAGTTATTGTAGTGAGAATTCTGCATTTCATTTTTGATCTGTAGACCCGTGTAAATATTATTTTGTGGTGTTCTCTGCTTTTTTATTATTTGGGCAATGTCAAGGGGCAATATTGTTTTTATGCAGCGTTGGTTTTGTGTGAAATTATTGCTACATAAGGACTGTAAACAAGTAAGGTGGGTAAGAAACGTGGCTTGTCACTTTCTGAACAAGACATGGATCTTGCTTTGCACAGCTAAGGTACATTTCTAAGGGACATGGGTGAAATATTAAAAATCCACCATTGTACGCCAGGAAGAGTAATTCAGAAGCAAAATCAGCATAACAAATCGTTCGTTCGTCAACAGTGTGATAGAAAAAGAAAGCAGCACCCTCAGAGAACATCAAATAAAATCAATAGCATTGCTGAATCAAGGAATGATTTCCCGACAACTCCCTTCTATTATTCGAGAACACCTCAGAACTAGTTACTCGTACGAATGTATTTTGTTGACTGTATGAAGAGGATCTTACGAAGAAGAAATCGCGTAGAAAGTCGAAGCTTACAAAAACACAGAGGACATCCACACGTAGGTTTGTAAGCCGATATGCTACTTTTACTCACGGCAACTGGAAAGACGTCGTTTTCTCCGTCCAAAAGAAGTTTAGAATGGTGGGAAACGATGGTTGTGTGAAGTTATGGATACTCACGAGAGAGGAACTTGACAAGGATTGCGTTTATGAAATGCTAAAATTCAGTCACTATGTGATGGTATGGGATTGCTTCACTGCTATGGCATCAGAATGATGTATATATGTGAAGGGTTAGTTGAAGCACGAAAATATCTTCAAATTCTGGTACGTAAAGTTCCTACAACAGCTAACGATTACTTTTACGAAGAGAATGTGGACTAATTCGTTTTTCAGGACAATAGTGCTTGATGTTGCCGAGTGAAAATCGTTAATACGTGGTTCAAGAATATGAGTATTCAGAGACCGTGTGACCTCCAAACTCACCTGACATGAATCTAATTAAAATTTTGTATGTCAATATAAACAGAAGATTCATTAGACAGCTATATCGAACAAAATGGAACTCAGGGAACAGATACTCCGGGTGTGATTCCATGAAATAGAGGTTGCATTTTGCAATTGCCTTGTTACCAAAAGGCCTGTATAATTCGCTGCATTGCAGAAAACTCATGGCTAAAATATACTGGTTTGCAGTATTGTACCTCTTCATGTTCGTACATGATATACCTTACACTTAAGAAATTCTATTGTTTTTTATGCTATTCCTGTTGATCTCTTTTACTTTTATGTACAACTCTTCTACAAATGATTTTGTTCAAAACAAACATAGCTACTTATATATATAAATGCATTAAATTCATATAAATAACATGAAACTGTGGCTCAAGTATTAAGGATGAACTGCTCATTTAGAATATGCATTGTAATACTATCAGGAATTCATGTAAAAGATCATAATGGTTGATGTATGTTGTGAAAACCATATTCGAGCAAGTGTCGCTATTTTTTTCTTTACAGAGTGTATATAAAGAAAGTGGTTCTTTAGATATTTGTTTTCAATACTAATTACTTAAGCAAATGGTGAAACTTAATTGATATCTGCATACCTAGAAGTTCCAAATTTCCAAACACCAGTTGTCGAATATATCTGATTTTCGGAAAATTCATCATTAAGTATCCAAAAATATTTGCTGCGGCGTTCCTAGAATTATTAAAGATTTAAAAATAAATGAAATTAATTTAATCATAAAACCGACTTGCTTTTAAACTTTTTCTCATTTCAAGGGAGGGACATCTACCCTTGAATTCGTTTGCCTACACACTGTTAATTAAACCTTACAACCATGCTCTTAGAAACCCTGTTTACTAAAAAGGGCACTGTTGTTGTGAACAAAGTAAGATGTTATTACGTGCTATTGAGTAACTGAAGGGTTGAATGCGATAAAAAGGTATGTCTATTTTTTGAATTTTTTCGGAAGCTTCAAAACTAGGTAAAATATTTAAGAATTATCCAGTTTGTTTATTATAATATATGAATTGTCGCAATTTCTATTAGTTGAAATTATTTGTACAGAGACATTGCACTTTTATTGCGTTGAAAGCAAAATAGTTCTTTCGGAGCTACATGGTTCTTGCAACGAAATGTCGAAAGGTACGATATTGACCTATTTTGTGCCGCAACATGTTCTTAAGAACCGAAATACTGCGAACACATATTTTAAGTAAATCAAACGAAATCATGTAACTTTTTATTTGATTATGTAGGGCCCGGTCACTAGATGGTTACAAAACATTGAATACAAAAACATCAATAATGTCGAATGTTCGCTCACTCAAAGATGAGGCATCCTCCCCAACTTCGAACATTTTTGGGGTTTTGTAATAATACCACCTGACACTAGAAGCAACATAGCTTCTACAAGTGACATTAAAAAGTGACATTAAATCTTTAAACTTTGCAATCATGGTGGTAAGAACCTCAAAATACAGTATATGTTTATCATTTGGAAATGACGATTGAGAGTTCTTTTTTTAATTCTTGAAACTCATGAAAACAAATATCTGAAGCAAGCACGGAACACTTAGTTGTATCTGGATATTCTGTGCTATGAACGAGCAAATGATATTTTGAAATAGAAAGCAGATGTTCGTTTGTACGAACAACATTCTTCATAAAGGATAGTTCAGAAAACCCTTTATAGTCTCGAAAATAGATCTTATAAACAAGCTTTACCACAAAATGTTTGCTTGATCCTTTAATAGGAGTAAGCAAAACATTGCAGTTCCTAAGCTTTCGCGGCATCTAATGAGACTAGGCTCAACTCCTTCGTACGTTGGGGAAAAAATGAAATCTTTGAGTTTTACTTCTCATGTTTATGTCGACTAGGCTAAAGGAGACATTGATTATGAGAAAAAATAAAATGTTAGAATGAAGAAAGAAGGAGGAAACGGGAGAACCCCGAGGAAACCCACCGACACGCTGTTTGTCTTCCACAAAGTTCACTTGGCGCGACCTTGGATCGAACCAAGGACCTCATACACCACACGTGAACGCTATTCCACGGAGTCAGCGTGGCCCCCCTTGTTGGGACAAGAAGCAGGTGGCTCCCGGTGCTGCCTACTTCCTGCTCTAGCTTCACGAGAAAACCATAGGTTCTTCCTTTCACATTATAATGCTGAATTTCACATGACCCACAGCACTCTTGCACACGATGTAGAGTAAATATTTTCCTACTGAATCATGTGAATATATCATTATCGTTAAACAATAGACTTACCTGGTTCTTGAAACCCCGTTAAATCAGCCTATTACAACAAACCTTGCAGTGCAAACATCAGAGATAGAGCAAGATATCAATTCTGATTCGGAGGTGAAATTTTTAAAAATCGTTGTTGAACTGCAAGAAATTTCTTCAGAAAAATGAAATCATAAGCATTTTCTCACGTCTACATATAGCCCAGTCAATGAAGGTAAAAGTAAGCTAGATGTCGGAAGTAATTCCCGGAGAGCTGAATTTTTTCCTGTTCATAGACTATGATGACATATGTAATTTCCCAAAAGTCCTCGGTTCTCCCCCTTGTGCCTTCTCCCCAGCCCCCTTAAATGTGAATTTGCGAACTCTCAGAAAATTAGCTATAACTCCGAAACCAGTGGAGCTAATGTTTCGCATTTTTAAATTTTGTCTAATGTTAAGCTACAAAAAAGTGTCTTTCATTCTTCTCTAGAAATGTATAGTTTCGTGGCAATTGTGTCTTAAAGAGAAAACAGCAGTTTTTGGCGGGAAAAATTCCCTTTATTTTTTTCTACGAGGTAAAGTAAAAAAAATGTTTCAAATGAAAGTTTTAGATCGAAGTCTAAGCTGTAAAACGAGGTATATTATGATAGTATTTATTTGACACATAACGAAAAAATAACAAAAATGTGCTTCTCCGGGTCAGCGAGCCTCAATGCTGGTGTAATCCGACGAAATAGTACAGTAAGCTCAGAAATCTTAGTAAGAGCACAGAAGAGTTATGTACAATTTTTTACCCGATAAACTTAATTTGGATGGGAGGTATAAAGAAGCAACCTGGCTGGAATGGGCTTATGAACATTATTTGCAGCACCAAGCATTCTTCTGAATCTACATGTGTTATGGCAGTACCATTTATAAACTTAGACCCACATAATATGTCTACCATCTATTCTGCTTTATCTTTTGCTGCAGATCAATTTAGAAAAAGACATCAATCTTGCATTGCTACTTTTGACCAACCATTGTATCTGAAAGGAACAGAAATCGTAGAGAGGTCAGATCCTAATTGTGTCTTATCAAAGGTTATTCTTAGGTTAGGTGGGTTTCACCTTTTAATGTCTTATATGGGACCAGTGGGCCGTATAATGGAAGGAAGTGGCTTACAAAATCTATGGGAAAATGTTTATGGTTCAGCAACTGTTAATCACATGTTAAGTGGGTATCCATATTCTAGAGGAATAAGAGCTTATTGTTTAACTGCAGCGTCTCTCATTACTGTAATGAGAGAAGAATATCCGAAGATTGAAGAGGACTGCTAGAAATTAGAAGACATATGTCAGCAGCTTATTGACAAGGAACTGGATTTCGAGCAAATTAACTTGGATGATGAAGTTACAGAAACTGTTTTAAACATTGAAACAAATTTTGAAGAGATAAAATAATCTAGCAGGACAGCAAAGCTTTGGCTAAATCTTATTAAGTGCATAGATCTTACGTTGAAATTTATATTTGCAGAAAGAACTGGCAACTGGAAGATGCACTTGAGTATAATAGTAGACATGCTTCCATACTTACATGCTGCAGGCCACTTGCCCTATGCTAAATCCGTGCATTTATATGCTCAGCATATGTTGAAACTCGAATCTTAACTATCAATAGAAGAATGCGAATTATTTAGTAAACAAGGTTATTTTACTGTTCGCAGGAATGGGAAATATTGGTCAGGAACTTGGACAGACATGATAATAGAACAATGTCTAATGCGTCCAATGAAAGCTGTGGGAGGTCTGACGCATGGAACAGGAATAACAGATAGTACTTTGTCAAAATGGATTTATGGAACACCGCACTGTTTAAAGATACAAGAAGCCTTAGATAAATTTGCAGGAATAGCCTTAAATTTGACTGAACAGTATGTTGAACTGTGGAATCAAGGAAAGAAGAAGATAACAAGGATATTGAGAAATTTACATTTTGGCTGAGACAGCACAACCCTTCTACCAAGTTTTCAGGGGATCTCCTGTCTTTACATTCCGGCTTTGTGTCAAATGATAGTGTTAACAGTGATAAAGCTTATGAAATGGGTTTGGCAGCTATGAAAAAAATGAAAGGTAAGAGTTTTGGAGAGCTACAATTGAAAAGAAAAGAAATGGTAATTACTCAAGCCAGTCATATGTCTGTGTCGGTTCGATCATTAAAAGTGAACATAAACCTACAACAGCTTTTTAACAGAATTTTATGTGTATGTGCCAGCCCCCAAAAAATGAAAATATATTTGAAATATGAATTGTCTTCTGTACCTCCATCGATTTTTGATTATACTTATCTTCGGAATCGTCTATAGTTAAAGCATTTTCAGAAGGAATCGTTGAGCAATCATGCTTAGAAGATGCTGGGATAGTTATCGATGGAGGTTTCCTTCTTCATTATGTTTCATGGCCTAAGAATGGTACATATGGAGATATAGTTAGGAACTATTGCTCATTTGTACTTTCTAAGTATGTAAATAATTGAACGGTGGTGTTCGGTGGTTATGCAGAAGAGGCGACTACGCAAGACGAAGAACACCAAAGGAGGACACTGAAATATTCCTCATGCGAAATACAGTTCGACGAAAATAATAAATGTGTCGCAAAAAAGAACCCTTTCTTTCTAACAGAAAGAACAAAATTAAATTGATTGAATGCACATGTAAAGAGTTGGAAAAGGTTAGGTTAGCAGCAGTTATAGCTGAAGAAGATGCTGATACTAAAATTGTAAGGACTGGAATTGACAAACTTGATGCTCTTTTCCAGAGTGATTGTTGTTGGAAATGACACGGACATTTTAATATTGACAGTTACATTAGCACCAGACAAGAGATCCATTCTCTTTCGAAAAGATGTTGGAGGAAAGAACCCGTCAAACACTTGTTTTGATATCGTTAAATTGAAAAGATCCAACACAAATATAGACAAACTTCTCCTTTTTGCCCATGATATTTCTGGCTGTGATACAACTTCGTCATGATTTGGAATTGGGAAAACAAAAGCAGTTGAATTAATTAATTAAAAAAGGCACAGAGACAAAATGTGAGCAGAATGTTTCCTGCAACAAGATGCATCAAAAGATACTCTTGTCGAGAATGGAGAAAAGTTTGATCTTTCAATGTATGGGCTAAGTAAATATTCAACTTTAAACGAAGTTCGTTATTTCAGATTTACAAGACTAACTGCAAAGACTTCTTTGAAGTCAAACTTTGATTTAACTAAATTACCACCGACCTCAGAAGCGTGTCGTCAGCACCTCTTCAGAATGTACTTACAGGTGCAATTGTGGTTAGGGAAAAAATCTTAATCCTACTGATTAGGGTTGGAAACATGAATATATCAAAGAAAGTGATGGAAAAAGAAGAGTCTTAAGACAGATACTAAGTATGAAACCTTTTGCTCCTGATGACCTCCTAGCAATAATTTCATGCTCTTGCAAGGCAGCGTGTGGAGATTATTGTCGCTGCAGAATATCTGACTTTACCTGTTCAGCTATGTGTGAGCACTGTAATGGGTTATCATGCAAGAATGTACCTCAATATAATGAAGATTTTGAAGATCATAATAATCTGGCTTCATTTTAAAATGAATATTAGAAAACATTGCACACAGTATTCTTAGGTTATAGTGGTGGGTGGGTGGTCCGTGATGCTGTTTTTGTTATGAATTTATTAAAAAATATAGAAATTAAAATAAACTCCGAATATAAGAAAGTTGCCAGTTGTTCCCAGTACGGGACACGGCGGGTCTATAGGTGGTCGATAATGGAAATGAGGGTAGGGAATAGTCCCCTCGAACCAAAACTGGCAATTTATGATCTTATTCCTATGAGGCTTGAAGCATATTCTTATAACGTTCAAAGCTACCTTACTCAGCTCTGGCTTTACGTACTGTGACAATATATACCTCGTTTTAAAGCTTAGACTTCGATCTAGAACTTTCATTTGAAACATTTTTTTTACTTTATCTCGTTAAAAAAATTAAAGGGATTTTTCCCGCCAAAAATTATTGTTTTCTCTTTAAGACACAATTGCCACGAAACTATACATTTCTCGAGAAAAATGAAAGAAACCTTTTTTGTAGCTTATCATTATACAAAGAAAATAAAAAAATGCAAAGCAATTTCTCCACTGGTTTCGGAGTTATAGCTAATTTTCTGAGAGGCGGCTAATTCACCTTTAAGGGTAGCTGGGGGGGGGGAGCACAAGGGGGATAACCAGGGACTTTTGGGAAATTACATGTGTCATCATAGTCTATCAAAAGGAAAAAATTCAGCTCTCCGGGAATTTGTTCCGACACAAAACCTATTTTGACTGGGCTAATAACAAATTCTAGGTAGTTTTAGAAATGATTGTTGGCTACAGTATAACTATTCTCCAAGATTAAGAGAGAAATATAGAAATGAAATATGGACATCTTAACAAATGTGCAACGTACATACATCGGTAAATTGTGTATATATTCAAAGAAGAGTTGATAAATTAAGAACTATATTCAGACGAATTATGAAAATATACCTCATCTCCAATAATACATTCGACATCACACTAATAAATTCACATGTTGGAAGGCATTTGTCCTGATTAGTTGAATTCAAAATTAGCAGTTTCTCTGCGAAAGAAGAAAATAGTGATGATCCTTTCATAAAATAGAATATCTAATTAATATGATACCGGAGAATATAGTATCAATTTGTTACCCCATTTGTATTTAAGAAAGTTATTTTATTTTTTAAAAAGAACTTATATTTTCAGGGACGTCTATTGTAACAATATCTTGCAAATTTATTGAACAATTTGAACATTCATATAAAAGTTACTCGCAGAAAAAAAAGGTGAATGTTTCAATCTATATAAGATGTAAAATTAAGATATCGTTCAAAGTGTACAATCTTGTACTTTTGATTCTGAAAAATCCGGAATGCTGCTTTTAATTACTTTTTTAAAGCAAGAAAGTAATTAAATTTTTCTAAGGTTATGACTAGCTGAATTAAATTTGTCAAATACAGATAGAAAAATATAATCTCAACACATTCCATATCACCTCAATTCAATATCAATAGTTGTTACTTTCCCACAAATCCCTTTCCAAATTTTGACTTAAATTGCTTTCCCTAAATAGCCGAGTTATTGGTAAATTAAAAAGAATAATAATTATCCTCGTTTACAAGTACAAGAGCCTTCTCAAACAATTTTCAAAAAAATTGACAAAATAAGTTTTTTTCTTTACTCAATCTTATTCTTGAAGCCAATGTACGACACTGAACATATTTGCATAATGCCGTTCACGAAATTAATTTAATCCCTAATGGGTTCTGATAGAGTTGTGTCCAATGAACTTCGATATGCCACAATACATAAATCTTTATGCTGAATTTTCATTCTCACCCGTACTTGTATTATTCATAATTCAGCTTAAAATCTTGTTACTCACAATGTTATACTGTATAGTTAAACAATGTTTTACATCTTCTAATGACACATTTTACTCAATTTTGTTTTTATTAAAAGCCATGAAAGTTTTGTACTAATTTTTCTCAATGACTAATTTAAGTTACTTTTCTGGAAATTAACACTTATTCAAATCAGTTCATCAAGCTCACGGGAAGAAGATTCTACAGGTTCGTAATATTTAAGAACTGCAGATGTATGAGGAAAATAAGTATCGTCTTTGCGCCTTTCATATTGAATTTCTGTAGATGAACCACATATTTGTTCTATACAGCTATATTCCCCAAACTCTGAATCTAAATTTTGTAACATTCAGCGTGTTCTTTAAGTGAATGATAACGATTAATTTGACTGAGTTAATTTAACAAGTCACATGAAGGTGGAACCTGAAATAATATACTTAACCTATACAGAAGAAAATTTTGTTTTGCTCAATGACGAAATGTCAAACTAGAAAATATTACTTTTCCTGTACGAGAGGATGTGGAAGACCTGCTAGGGATTAAATCGGCTCATAATTTTATAAAAGGTTGGTTGAGTCATAATTATTAAGAGGTGTCAAAATACTTTCCTGAAACACATAAATTTATTTCAAGCTTGTCAAACATGCATAGAACTTAAAAATAGCAACCCATTTTATTTCTCTTTTTTGTGTTTTGATAAAGAACAGTATATGAACGTTTCTCCTAACGTTTCAGTTATAATGTCTGATTTTCTGAGAACATGCATGTGACATAATCTAGAGTGGGTACTGAATAAGCACTATAGCTTTACTTATTAATTCAACATTTCTATTTGTAATGGAACCTGCTGCAATACAAACAAAAATCAAAAAAGAAATATCAAGTAGTTAAAATTTTTTTGCAAAAGTCATAATAAATTATTCAATTAAACAAGCCAGTAAAATTTCTAGTAATCCGCAAAATTGTAGGATTGGAAATGCACACATTTTTTTTTTCTGTTCCTCAATTAATTGGATGCAATATGGAATATTGTTCCTGAAAATAAAACGTAATATTATCGTTATTGCGGGCTTATTCATCGGAGAAAGAATAAGAAGGAAGATTCGATTTCACGAAAGAAAAGAATAATAAAGACCTAGAAGTTATGAGCTACTTACAAATCCAGTTAACGTCTTTTTAATAATAAACATTTGTGCAAATTATAGTTTTTAATAAGAGTTTGTATCACTATTTAGTTGATTCGAGATAAGAAAAGACGAAAGCTGGTTATCAATCTCGACCAATATTCAAATAACAATATTGTTACAGTTCCCAAACACTTGTTTAACGTGCAATATTGTACTTATGGCAACGATGTGTTTTGCATATAGCAAGGAATACTCATAACGAATAGTGTGTAAAATGTAATACTAAGATTTAGTATTCGTTAAAGGCATACTTGGTCATTATGTGTTAATAATTAATAAACTGTTCAATTGTTTCATTTCATGGGTGCCACTATAACCTTATATTGTAATATTTCAGACAACTATCATACAATTCATCCCTTTCAGAATCCAGTATATACGTTTTACTATTTTCCCGGTCCTAGTTCTGAAAACCTAATAATTTCTAGTTATTTTACGTGCCAACGTAGTAGTGAGCAACCTTCTTTCTGTCAGCAAATACAATTATGAAAGTTACCTAAAGTAACCAGTATAGATAAAATCAAAAACTATTACTTATAATAGATTTAGAAAGACATATTTGAAATCTACTCCTTACATGCCTCTTAAATAAGTAGATAGTCTCACTTCTAACGAAAAACAGTGACTCTAAATAATATTATTTGATTTTTATTCCGTAAATCGTCTACGGTGTTTCAAATCTTGTAATTTATTAACTGATATTAATCATTGCTGCTAATAATAGTGAGGATCATAATAGTGAGATTAATCTTACTTTTACTTAATATTGTATTATTTCTATGATAGTCATCACTGATCTTCATTCATGTGAAAAAGCCCTGCTCGATCTAGAATACATAACTACATTTTCATTTTAACTAAACACTCACTTTTAATCATAAAGTTTTCTATATGATGCATGAGCTTACATCTCCACGATGAATCGAATACGATATGTATATCAACGATCGTGGAAGTAATTTGTTTCGCACTATACCTATATGTGTTCATTTATTATCATACGTTCATTCATTTATTGATCGCAATTGAGTATATTATTTTATCTTCCTCTTTTGTCCAGTTAATAATTTTAGTAAATGCAGATCTATTTCAAACACTCTATTTTTTCTATCTATCCAATTTATTTATTGTTTATGCTCTCCTACATAACAATAGCTGCTTATTACTTTTGTCTAGTTATTCTACTTTCATTACTGCGAGAAACAAATCTTTGACAATTGATTACAAGCTGTTCCTGAACGAACAAGCATATTTCGTAGGCTTATCATATAACAGAACTAAAAATATGAATCATACGACTGAGAAAATAATATTATTGATTGTATACCAAGAAGCATAGGAATTAATGAATTTATAAGTACATTAAGCAATATTGTACAATACTAGAAATCGCTATGTTTAACAGCAAGGGGAAATATATTTCCGGAATTTCACTGAATTCTTATTATGTTCACAACGAATATAGTCGTGAGCAAAACACCAGACAAAAATCGCTAAATTAATTTATTTCAATTTAATATTTAAAAAAATCATTTAGTTTAGAATAATTTCTAAATACTTAAAATGAATCGCCCGCACATTTCTTGTAATATTAATGTCTTGCTGGACTGTTTCACATAATTATAATACACTTCTGTAACAATTATAACTTAAATTACATTAATAGATTGTAGAATCAAAGTATTAAAAATAAAATAATCCTATTGTCAAAACTCACCAAAGTAACTCGCGTAACAATAAACACCTTCAAAATTGCATTCAGCATGATTTCCTAAAAGAGTGTAATTTAGTGCTTTAGATATTACATATAAATTTCGAACTGTATAATTTATTCTTAATACTATAAATAACACGTAACGACAAAGATATGTAATTGTCATCTAAATACAAATGTTGCACTGTCATAAGATTATTTTTCTTTGTTCTTTGCTTCACTCTGAGGCCAGTGACACTATAAAAGATATACCTTTTCGCCTTTAAGAAGTTGTAAAGGAGGGCTTAAATAGGAAAGGTGCAAACTTTCTTTAAGTATTGTACCTCTGAAAGAGATACTAAAATCTAAATCAAGAAACACATAAGGAAATGCATGTACAAAATTATAACAGTTGTCCCAAGATCAAACTCAATACAACCGTTGATTTATGACTAAGAGACTTAGTGGATAGTCTGGTATGTTTATGTTTAGTTTCACACTTGCAATTAGATCAATTTGAATGGTTGAATTTGTCTTGCATTTTGAATTGTTATAACGTAGCGGAAGGCGTTGTACATTTGAAACAATGTACCTTTGAACACCTTTGCTTTTCTCGAATTCAGAGTTATCTAGGTGCAGTGATTAAAATTCATTTGAAAGATTAAATGAAAAAAAGGACTACAAACGCATTTGGTTGTTGTTTAATGAGTGTTGTGTCGAGTAATGTTCCTTTTAATTTTTTTCACCCCCAAAACGAAGATTTTTTGTAGTTATCTTTTGAGTTTTTTTTCTTCGGTTTTCGCAACTTATGATATTTATTTGTCCAAACTTGGGGTAGAATCATTGGTGAATACAGTAATATTTTTTTGTTTAACTTCTGTTCAATATTTAAGCTAGTGGAGAACTTTCTTTCGTAATGGTGACCCTCTTGTACCTATGAACATTAATGCATCGTGTACCTTTGAACGATAAATGATACTGTTTAAAGCTACACAATGTAAGTAGTTAAAACAATTGATATATTTTATATAGGTTAGGTTAGAATATAAAGTTATTAATTATAATTTTAAGTAGTTTCTATATATTCGCTTATTATATAACATAATGTTAAGAGTTGTATATGCTCAAGTTTATTGTTCACAAGTTATTGTTAGAAGTTATCTTCAATTTTTAATTTAATTGATAAAATTTTAATTCTGGGGAGCTTTCTATAGCTAAACCTTTTATTGCAATTTATAACTGTTAATATTTGTGGCTTCTTTTTATATTATTGCCGCAGAAACATTGCAATTATCACTTTGTTCAAAGCTACAAGAGGGTCTGTTCAATGGTACACGACCATAAGTATCTGTGAACAAAACGGATTTGTTCTTACTTTATCTTATAAAAGCTATTGTAATTATGTAACACGTTTAAAAATCATCCTATCTGATAGCGAAGAAATGACACTTCAAATGCACGACAAAAATTGGGGAAAAAGTGCTGAATATTAACATCAAAACTTCGAAGACTATAAAAGTGTTCACAGGTACAACGCCTTCCCCTACTACATTTTAGATCTGTGTAAGAGCGACTGCCACATATTTAATGGAAACGTCTCTATTCCATTTATTCTATGCGTTAAGGACAAAGTAACCTAGTAGTTCGGAACAGTGCTTCAAACAGATTCTGGGGCACTTTGTAAATTCCTATTATTTAGTAATATTTTTCTTCTCATTTTCCATAATTGTATTGAATATGTTCTTTTAACTTTTTACCTCTAAATCCACGATGCCACTAAATTTCGTAGCACACGAAAAATCTGGTATTATAGTATGATGTGGAACTCGGTTTGAGAACCACTGCTTTTTAAAATATCTACAGGTCTACTTTTGGTTATTAAAGGAGATATGTCTGAAACTCTATTTATAATTTACCAAAAACAATAACTAAATAAAGCATGATTATTTTTAAATCAATATTTCAGTTATTGTGTGTTTTCTTATTTTCAGGAAATTCATGAAATAATAGATAGACAAGGGTACACAAGTAAACTCATTCTGTTAGAAAAATAAAACAATTGAGGAGTTTGAAGCAATTAGGACTAAGTATGAAATATGCATTTTGAGCTAAATGATGTTGCAAATTTAAGTAGAGTTTTTCTTATATAAAACAATATAATTAGGAGCATTTTGTTCCCATTGTTGTACGGTACACTACTGCATTTTGGTGTTTGAAGCAATCTGAACAGCTTTTGATGTTATAGAAACAGTGTTATCAGTTGATAAACAATATTTTTACGCTACTTTAGTTGATATTCAAAGAGCTACCCTGAGCCAAAGAATCTAGATATTGAGTTGAAATTTTGACAGAAGGTTAAACAAGCATATTTAAAGCCACTTACATAGCCCCACGTACTACCGTATTACATCGAACTCCACAACTAAAACTGACTATCTAGTATATTTTGTTAATCCATACTCTAAAAGGATATAATATTTCCTTGGCAGTAGGAATACTAGAACGTTGTTACTCATGACCACATATTAAAATTATGATAATGTTTTTTTTTCTAAAAATAATAGTAAATAATTTTCTATATAATAATTATGAAACCTATTGTAACAAAAGCTCTTCATATTTATTAAGTGTAACATTCCAATAGAGATTTGATATAGAAATTTTCTACACTTCCGATGGCAGAAAAAAAACAACCTAAAATTCATTTTCAGAGATTAAATCCGAGAAAGTGAGCCTAAATTGATCAGAATTCACAAGGACACGCAGTTGTGAGCAGAGTGTATAACATTTCCACCTTTTCTTTATATAGATAATAGCTGCAACAAGTAATTGATCCGATCGTAGCAGAGTAGGCCTTCCAGCTGGTCTAATGACTTGCGCATGCGCCTTTATTGTACGTGGTCCCGGTTTCGATTCCCGATCGAACAGCCTCTGCAAATTTAATTGTTCTCAATCTTTCTTTATTTATGTACTTGTTTTCGAAAGGTTAACAGAAAAAGTACAATCAAATAAATTTAGTAATAATTGGGAAATTAAGTTACTGAGAGATGTTCGGTAAATAAAAGAAGAGTGGAAGGCAATGAGTCTTTGTAAATACCTTGACGAATTTGAAGATTGAGGTTAGAAATCTGGTCTCAGATTATTTTACTTATCTTTTAAAAAAGAAGATATGATGAAGTAATTATTAAGTAATATTGTAAATTTATACACGTAAATGTTGTGTAAATTTACACATGAAAATTTTAAATTTCATACTATTTCACGTTAAAATATGTGTTTATTATCTCTACTATATTGCATTTTTTTTACTTTTATTTCCGAAACAAATACTAATAAGACTTCATGGTTGAACATCTATAGAATAATCAGTTAAAATTGTATAGGAGGGAAATCACACGCAAATAAGTGCAAGTAATCATTTAGTTAGAAATTTTTACACCAAACTAATTTTATATCTGATAAAATACACTTATACTGCAAATATGTTTGATAAACTTTTAATTGTGCAATGTATAGTAATTTGAAAATTATGTTTGAAACAAAGTTCATCATTGCAATGAATGGAACTTTATTTTCTTTACTATCACAAATATAAATATACAGTACGTTACTTACTGTAAAACAAAAAAAATTGCTACCATTTTTATGAAAAATATTCATGTAATTTTCACTTTTCGTAAATAATCGTCCTTTATGAATGTTTAAAATATTTGGTAATGCTACTTAAAACGGCTATGAACTTTACACAAATAAAGAACAATAGAAATCTGCTATAGTGGAACATGTGAATTAACAGATTGAGACAATCGTTAAAAATATTCACTGATAATCAGATATTCCATCATTAATTATCAGCTGCTGTCTTCTCGAAAAGAATGACGGCTAGGAAAAGAATGCCAAATCTTTTACATTGATATTGTCAACTTTCACTCACTCTCTCTTGAAGAGAGATAGAGAAAATTGAAAACCTTAAGAAAATTAAGTAGGACATGTAGCTATAATATTAAATCATTCCAGTATGCACCCCCATAGAATCGAAATGTAAATTGTCTATTGTGGTTAATGTTAATAAATGGAAAAATAAAATTCACTTTTCCTAAATTGTAAATGTTGTACCATATACAAACCATTAAATCCTTCCTTGAAATAGCTTGTATCGGGGCAGAATCAGAACTATTGTGGGATATGCGGCCGCTTAAAATGTAATTTGGCTATTGGATGTACAATTATCATCATTAATTAAATTAAGTTAAATATTCAAAAAATTATCACGTTATTGTATATTTAATAAATGCCACTTCTGCTAAAAGTGGCTGTAAGTAGGAGTCCTGAGTCTTCCATCCAGTGTTAAATGTAGAACTTGACAGTCAGTCTCATATTACTGTACTTTCGTACATGCTTTACTATAATTATAATTATATTAAATATAGTAAGTTTGGAGATATAGACATAAAGAATGATGGAAAAATTAGATGGAAAGAGAAAATAAGAAATAAAGAAATTCTGATAAGAGTGAATAAACATTGAAGAATAATTGAATTGATACCAAAAAGGAGAAGAAATTGGTTAAGACACTGTCTAAGAATAAATGTTCTTATAAGAGGTACTTTGGAAAGAGTATATTGTGCAAGAAAGAACAGGGTAAGAAGAAGTTATGGTAAGAAGAAGCTCCTGGATCATATGAGGATCGACAATTCTGATTCCTTGACAGAAACTAAGGCTGGGAATAAAAATGAATGTATTAAGTTGGATTTGCTGTAAGGAAATGTCAATGTGGCATATCAGTGATTATAGTTAGATTAGAGTCATGTTATTAAAAAACGCGGAGGATTTGTTGCCTTCATCACAATACGTAGTAGCCCTTTTGTTTGGGTAAAAGAATTAGGATCATTTATGCGTTATATTCATATTTTAAGAAAGTATACATAAGAATGTACTGACGAATTGTTCCGTTTAACTAACTGCGGTTGGACAGATGTACGAAACGTATTATAAATGGCGAATTGCTTGGAGCATTATTATTATTACCATTATTATTATTGTTGCTATTATTATCAGTGGTAATAAAAGAAATAGAAAACCAAACCAATCCACAATTGAAGGAAACTATTAACTTTGTTATTGATCCGTCTATTTTTGACCCATACTAAGGATCTGTCGAAGGTATTCAATTGTTTGCTATATATGTTACGTTCCCAGGCAGTACGAATCAAGTAGATTGGTAAGGCAACGTAATTCTGTAGATTTGTTGTTTGTATATCGCCTTTCTATACCGCGTGGACTGAAAAAAAATGTCTGAAGCGTAAGACTGAGGTAATTACATATTTCTCATCCCGTTATACATTCGAAGCCTCAATATTACAAATGATAAAAGGTTCCTTAATAAACGTAGCGGAAGTAGAGCGCGAGAACTTTGACTTTTGAAACTGATGTTTAATTCACTACTCTAGGACATCACTGTCAAGTAGGTGAAAAACTTGATGTGAAATGAAATTTTGAAATTGCGTTCTTTTACAATTATAATGTTATAATAAGGACAAAACACAATGATTTCGGTCATGATAAGATACTAAAATGTTATTGGAAGCATTAAGTATGTTATTAGAAGAATCCAAATATAAATTTAAAATGAATGCAAACAAGAAAACACGTAAATAAGAAAATTGTCTTTAGAGGGATTTCAAAGACAAGTGTCATACCTCTTAAATGGAGGCTGGTACCACAGGAATTCTATGGTTGTTTGAACAGGAATGTACCAAGGTATTCCGTCTACAGGCCATTCTTGGGATTGTTTTATCTACATATATGGTGTACTATTTGAAATAATATCAACGCAATCAATACTTACACAGCATTTTGTTACAAAAAAATGAACATTTAAGACTACATAAAATTCATGTAGTACCACCATCAGAAGGAAGAAAATATTTGATTCTCCAGGAAACCCCTTTAGTAGATGAAAATTAAACCGATATTGTATATATAAGAAACAATTATTTTACATGATTTTAGATATAAATGTACTCCTATGTTACAGCAATATAACACTAACCTGTGTTAAAAAATCCTGGTAAGTAGCAGCGACATATCTTTAATGCTTCCAAATATTGGAGATCCATTTTACAAGCTGCTGAAGAATAAAAACTACTCAAAGATAATTTTATTTCATCTCTAAAGACACACTTCCGTTGACTAACAGTTAGCCCTCTGATAGCTTTGGAACTAACTGTAGGAACTGCTTCAATTATTGATCCAATAATATTAGGACTTTCTTTATTATTCATGTAAGAATAAAACGTGTTTCTTTGGTTTGGAAGCTCGAAGGGAGACATAATGTAAATCTAGAAGAAAAAGAAAATTCTGTTAAAGTATAGGAGAAGATGGACACCCTCAAGAACCCTAAATCGTAGAAAACATTTATTAACCTGCATTTGATGTTTAAGTTGTAACTTCACGATATTATTTGAATCTCGTTTTCCACTTAATAATACATTTTTGATTGCTTTGTAATACATGTTATACACATACACACACACACACACACACACACATATATATATATATATATATATATATATATATATATATATATATATATATATATATATATATATATATATATATATATATCATCTACTAAAATTACTTATTTCGTGTTTTAGTACAAAGAATATTTGTAAAATTTCAGGATTTTTAATGCAAAAAAAATTCATGTTTCTGGTACTCAATATCAGCATCTAAGAATTGGCTTAATTGACATTTGGTAAATATATGTGGCTAATCAATGTTCCTTTACCGACCTGCCCAACGTAAACCAAAGAGCAACACATATGGAGCAGTTATAATTTACATGTGAAGCAGTTGAATAATGTATGAAGGGAGATGAAAAGAAGAAGGCATAAAATAAAATTCACGAAAGGACAACAAGCGATATCCAAACGTGGAGTCTAGCGGTGACCTTGGTAAGGATAACATTTACATTTACGTGGGATACACTCACCCACAATTATTCTACTCATTTAAAATTCATGTATTTTCACTTTTTACCAATTTATTATACCCCTATCAACTGGGTAGCTGGCTCTCTTCGTCCCGTTGGGCCTACTCCCCGATTTTACTACAATACTTACCTATTATGACAATTTTATGCTCTTTTTTATTTCGACTTTCTACTTTTCTACTTTCATGATCATATTGCACTGAACTTAATTTTCTTCTAACTTTTATCAATTATCTACAATATTTGACAGGTACTTCGACTTTTAAGTCTGCCAATCATTGCTAATGGCGGAATTAGCCATTTGTAAAATTTTAATTTTTTAGTATACATACAATTTTATACAAAGAACTATTTTTATACAAATAATTAAATAATCTTACAATCGTAGCACACAAGATGTCGGTGCCAAAACCTTTTAAACGCCATTAAAGGTGAAGGAAACTAGACAAGATATAAAAACATATTCGAAAATTCATAAGTTATTTCATGATATTAATTTACGACTGGAGATACAAATTTCACTAGTAGATATATACGTACCTTAGATTTTGGTATAGGAAAATACATGGTAATTCTTAAAATATCTGCGGTATTATACGTAGTAAGTACTTTCTCTTCCATGTTTGTTGTTGTTTCATTTGTGTGACTAGAAAAATTAAAAATTTCAAACCACAATATTAAACAATAGCTTTCAGCTATGAGTAATAATTTAAGAAAATACACACATACACAAACATTAGCAAAATCATTCATGATTAAAAACATTCATCTCTAACTCTTTATTTGTCAATTTCTCAGGAAAATTTGTTTTGGAGTAGTGGGATTTTTAACGTTTTTAAATTAATTTGAAAGTATACATAAAACAGAAATGAATGCAAAATAATCTTTCTTTTCTCTGTATCGAAAAATATGTTACGTAGTGAAATGGCACATATTATATATCTGCAAGAATTTTTAAGATTTCCACACGAATATTCAGTAGATCATATTCACAACATATAATGCAATCTGCTCTTAAAGGTTAAATACTGGAGGAGATTTATCGTAGACTTGATATTGGATAACTTTCTTGTCTTCAGAAAAGAAGTAATTATGTTAGTAAAAACATAGAATAAAGTCCACGACGCTGGAATAAAATAAATAGATGTGTGTATTAACTTCTGTTCTGATGATTCTTTCTCCATCAAAACGTACTTTTCACCTTTGCAAATGTAAGAAATTCCCTTAGATTGTCACTTTATACTATGCGTATATTCAGAGTTACAGATTTGTTTCTATAATATCAATGTTAATGTTATCAAATGTCAGAGAAAACTAATAAAGCTACCAATTCAAAAATTGCCATTCCTTGAATATCGATTCAACCGCAAATAACAAGAGTTGCCTGCAAATGGGAGAGACTTGATCAAACCTTAACATGAATAAATATTTAATGCAAAATCAAGGAGTTCTTCTTACTTGATTTTTTTTTTTTTTACCTTTAGAAATTATGATATAGTGCTCTCATTACAAACAGTTTCGTGCTGGACGCGTTAACAAGAAGAGTGCCTCTAATTAGAATACGATAGGACATTTTTCAAGCAACAAGCAACAAACAACATGATTTGTCTCATATATACTGAATCTATTGCATCAAACCTACATCAAAACCAGGCACGAGTGTTAAATGGTGGAAGAGTTTTCGATGAGTTCAGCCGTATTGAGACCATACAACGTTATTTGTGCAAAGATTTCTTTGGAGACTGGTTCAGCTTATTCTCACAATTATATGTTTGATAGAACCATGTGTAAAAGATCCATGAGCCAATTAATTGGTCCTAACAATAATCGCTTCTATTTTCTTTTTCTAATCATATACTTCTCTCACTAGAACATATTTTCAGACTATTTTTCTAATGTAAAATGATTTTCTATAGAAATGTAACTAATAAGTTAATTCTTTAAATTATCAATTTAATATATGACGCAGGTCTAGTGTTAGTTATCATCTGTTTTCTGCATTTTGCTTTCATTATCTCTTCACAATATATTCAGCAAAAATATATGTGATTTGGTTCACTTGCACAGTGTTGCCTATTAATCTTGTATAGCGTCTGACCAAATACAGTAGTAAATACTCCATATGCTGAATGAACGAGTAAACGAAACAAAATAAATATTTGCTAGACAGTTTGTGAGACTGAAACAAGAAAAAAAATAATGGTATTTTCCGAGACAGACAAACTAAAGTTTATAGCTTATGTGGCACATTAATAATGATATTGATTAGAACGAAAGGACTGAAAAACGATGCTTCAGAATAAAATTAAAACGTTTAGTTTTTTCTTGATGTTAGCAGATTAAAAAAAGACATCGCAAATACGATTAAACAAGTTCCTTCCTTTCTCTCTGTTAGACCGAAATAATCAAATGGAATATCGGGCAATCACTCTTCCGAAGGTTAAATTGCTTATAATACTAAAAAAAATAGCAGTAAGAGGATATAGCAGTCCCAAATGTATAAGATAGCATTAGTAAGAAGACTGAAAAGACTACACTTACCAGTCTCATTACACCATGACAGCCCAGCAGAAACACCATATTTCGGTAGCTTAAAATTCCCCCTTATTCTGGAGATTCGCTACACGATAATGTATACCCCGGTCATGCAACAATCTTCAACACAGAAAACGGGCTGGGAGCTAGAGAACTTCAATTATTATTCATTTGATCAAACATAATTCGATTTCTCGGTGAATTTCATTTCAGTTGAGAGAAATACTACAGAAAATTCAGTCACCGTATAAATCTTGGACGAAAATTATCAGTTGATATATTCCAGTGCCTATGTTTGGTGCGCATAATTCTGTTCTGTGTTAGTAGAGTGTTTGGTTATTTTCTGTACGTTTAGAAAGTTAATACATTGGTGTGCAAAATTTAATCGTAATGCGATCATCTACGTGTAAGATCTAGAAAGAGTGCAGTGAATTTAGTAAAAGTACTATAAGGCAAGTTCCCTGTGAGATATGTGTGCTGTGTTGTAATGATATTATAATGGATCCTTTTGATGTGATTTATTTACGTTGATGCTATTATTTTTCTCGTTCTTATGTTATCAAATAGTCATTGGAATATCCTTGGTAATTGACTTTGCAACGGTCAGGTGTCAACTGCAATGGCAGGACTGTTGATAGTAATATGTTAAGACAAATTCCATACTACGTGGGAAGGAGTAGAACGAACTAAACTGACAGTAACAGTGTAAAATTTGGAATCGCTCTAATTTAAAAGGATGAATAATTGTTGGTGCTTGTTATCTGGTGTGAGTTTGACCAGGTAAGGAACTGTGTTGCGTGTGTCAGAGGGGACAATGTCTATTGTGATGATAGTAAATTTCAACATCTGAAGTAAATCAACATCGGTGAAGACGGACAGTGCTTTTAAATAAATTAGGTCCCACCGAAAATTAGGGCGTAATTGTACTTAGAACTGTTATCCGACACCAGTGTAACTGACAGAGGAATTCACAAAGCATTTCCAACAACATGTATCGACAATCACAGTCTCCAAGAGTTGCATGACACAAAACTATACTGTCACATTGCAGGTTTGCAACCGCTTATAAGGGACCAAACTCTCTAATACAGCGCCAATGGTGACAAGAATAAGACATGGATCACTGATAACTGGAAACGTACATTATGATCAGATGAGTCATCATTCACCTTATGCCAAATATCGGGTAGTATTCATGAGTGAAGATCGCCCAATAAAGTTTATGATCAGCAGTGTCTTCTTTGAATTGTAAGATATGACGATGCCATCTTAGTAGATCACGTACAACCTTGTGTTCTTATGTTGTTTCTGATCAATAACGCTACATTCAAAAATGAAAATGCAATCATTTATATATATGGACTATAGTTTTCTTTGGTATGAAAAGATTGAAACCCTGGTAGGTAGGTAGGTGGAGGCATGCTCAACACATCTGTATAAACAAATCTATTAATTCCTCTAAATTCCTTGGTAAGTTCAAAGATAACATGAAAAATCAGAACTAAGCCATTATACTGACTAAAGAATGTATAAGTTTGGTGCCGGAAACAAAACGTACCACTGAGGGAAACTGAAGCTAAACTAAGACTTGGTGACAGTGAGCATTATCCTGTTGAGGATGGATAAGCGAATCACCATGTGAAGATTACTTGAACCGAAATGGAGCCACTACTGATCAACTATTGTGATACTGTGCATGTCTCGGGCTGATGTTTCAGTGGAGGAAGCGAATTCTAACCCAGCTATAGATTTGATAAAGGAAGTACATGATTTATAGTGTAACTAAATGTGAGTTTGTTCTGTGGTCCAATGATGAGGACCATGTGCCAATTTCATTCATACTAAACAATTTCTACCGTCTAACATTGGTACAAGTATTGGACATCTTTAAGAATGTATGCCCGTCCAATAATTTGCCGTTTGGAGTTGATTCTATTGTCAGTTCGTAAACACCCAACAATCGTAGCTAGTTCCGAAATGCACATTCCATTTTTCTGGACCACAGCCATCCTTTCTTATTCTATGCTTTAGCGTTGCACTGACATATCGAGATTCCTGTTAGGCCTACTGTGTGGCGAGTGGTTTCCTTGTGTTCCATGATTTTACGTCAGCCTATCGACTTTATTCAAAACTTGTTACGATATTTAGTTCCATCAATGAGTTTAACGTTTAAAAATCATAATCACTTTTATTCGCTTATCTGGTGTATGCGTACGTGTCTTTCCTATACGTTGTCCTGCATTTAATTTTGAATATAACAGCCTTGTAACGTAAAAGTATTACGGTAGTTAAGATTCAATATTGCACATATGATCTACATCATATGTAGCCACGGTAATGGGGAAGACACTACTCTACAGTCATAACCATACCTTACTTTACATATCTGATATGTGAGTTTTTGTTGATTCGTGTTTATATTCTCTTTTTGTGGCGGTGTTCTTCTATCCTCTGACCCCATGTGCTCTAATTTATTGTAGTTTACGTCCCATTCAACCACGTTGAACCCAATATAAACCTTCGTCGAGAGCGTGCTGTCGCAACTCCCAGTGACATTACCTTAATTGTGCTGTATGTCTTATTGTTATGATACAGAGATTTGTATGTTTAAGTGGGAATCACTTTTAAGGATAAAAGTAGTTAATTTCTAGTCAGGGCTCATGTCTCCATATAAAATCAAGATTTCATGTGAGGGATACTATAGTTTGATCTAATGCAGAGAGTGTTTAAAAGATATGTTTCGAGATTCATATACTTTAATAGCGTATAAATATGAAAAGAAGGTAGAACTGTTGATTTAGAATCTAACTTGCCTAGTACCAATGCCCTTCTGTTACTAAGAAAATAACCTCATTCATAGCAAAGCAACTTGAGGATATCATGAAATAATGAAACGTCAACTATTTTTCCTCAAATGAACAATGAGAAAAATCATAACCTACGTTAAAATTAAAAAACAAAAATTGAATAGTTGGTGTTACAACAGTACTTCACCTTCTATTGATTGTTAGTCTTGGAATACTGAACAAAACCAACTGAGAAATTAAATCTCACCTAGCAGAATAACATGTAATTGAAGTAGCTCTAACCAAAAGAGTTAAGTTCTGTATATTTTCAACAAAGTCTTCATTCTTACTTGATACTTGCCTAACCTTGTGAAATTCGTAAAATCTCAATATAATTGTGTGTTCTAACATACTAAGTCACTTTCTTTAAATTCAATGTCTACATTTCCAGTACAAGAGCACGTCATGTAACGCGAAAACTTCTTGTACTAGTTCTGGCCAGGTGCATCACTGTGCGGAACTTCGTAAAGCATCCAATCATCTGTGTGTTGCAAACTGCCTTAACAAGGAAATCGTTCTAACTCTGGTTCGAGCTCTGTTTGGATACGTATTTGCTATTTTTCGGAAGATAATTTGAACCCATATACATGTAATTTCCACCCAAACACTGCTCACTGAAATCAATACTGTACACAGTAGAAAAAATTTAAGTTATTTCCTCGTCCAGCAAATAATCATAAACTCGAAGTGTTTTTATGGCGGAGTCCATGTGCCAGTGTAAGATCGTTGCCGTATAATGCTAGAATTAAACTATACTAACTTGAAAATTCTATCATCTCTTTCAAGAGTAGTCGAAAATTCCGTCAGTTTGAAACCTATCTTCCATTTCACTGAAATCTGATAGGAACGAATAAGAACTGATGGATGCTAATTCACCAAGTTTAGTGTCACAAAGTATAGTTCGTCTTATACGTACCTAAGTTCACCAAAATCCTTAGGGTACTATAAATTCATTTCCTTCTTTATTTACTTTCTTTGATGGCCTAGTTTGCTATATTGACTACTGCATGTGAAGAAGGTACTTTCACGTTTACGGCAGCAAGTATTAGCACTTCATAGGAGCACACGTAAACGTGCCAGATTACCCATTGGTGGTTACTAAGAAAGTGATATGTTGACTTTTTGGGAGAGTGTCTGTTGTTTTCGTAGTGTACGTGTCTTAGAGAATTATGATTTTGAAAGAGACAAATGTTTCGTTTGTCAAAAAAAGAAATCAACACTTTGTTGAATTGCAACAAAATACGCATCCCTTCTACAGTTTGGCCCCCATCATTTGGCATCTTTGATATTGAAGGTACGAGCGTAACCGCGATGACTTTTTTAAATGTGGTTTGCGTCGCATAATTTAGAAACCCACAACCTCGAAGGATAATTGTAATGGCAACGCAACTTTACTTTGTCATTGTAAATCACACAATTTTCGCAATGTTTATATCTGGTAAAAATTAATAAGGCTTCGGTTCATATGTTTTCGTTCTTGCAAACATCATGGAGAGGGAGATGAACATTCAAAACTGAACGAAACCAACCTTGTAGAAACAACTTAAACTTTATAAAAAAAAAGGATTTTTATATACGAAGTATATGATCGACTTTATTTTAAAAATAAATGAATTGAACTTTGAAAAAAGTTATAACGATCTTGTGAACTGTAATCCTTCCACGGTTCATTTTACATGAGCGTTACTATTATATTTTCTGTACTAAACCACTTTCGTAAATGGAGGCTACCATTGTTCTCCCTCATGTCCTTCATATGTAGAAATGTGATTTAAAAATATTGCTACCATCTATCATATCAGAGGTGGTTTCCACTTTCTAGTTCGTACAAAACTGAGTGGAAAGTAAGAACACAGCTTTATGTTTTTAGGTGTCGTTACTACAATGGAATATTTATGCTACGCGGAATGGACAAAAACCGTAAAATGAACGCAGGCTATTAGTAGAAAAATATTCGTCAGTATGTGATAGCGACCAAGTTTGCATTACCTTCAATGTTTAAAAAGCGTTCAGTCATTAAGTGAAGTCAACATTGACTCCACTCCTATTATGCACATTATTGAAAAGCACCTGATTTATTATTATAGATAATTGAAGGTTACTTTTTAAACGAATGTTGGACTGTCGAGAGTATCTAGAACTCAAAAGTAGTTTGAAATTTATGCAAGAGAAACAACTTAGAATATATTAAACTGTGTTTCAACTCAGTCTCCCACAACAGACTCTTATATTTAGAGCAATAGCTATTAGAGTGATAGCGATTAGGCAGAGCTTCCACATAAACTTCAACAGTACATGGATCGAGTTCTTTCCTAAACTGGTAAGGGTGTTAAATTTGTAACCGTAAACCTGAAATGATAGTCTACATACGCATTGCAAGAGCGATTTATCTGGTTGATATAGTGTCATCTCCACCCGATTATACGTGGCTAGGACACAACTCTTCTGCACCTGAAGCATGCTTTCAAGTCATGATGGAATCAAGAATCTTTTTACAAATCCCGTGTAAATCGGTTCGCCAAATCTCAAATGTCATAGCTGCGGTGCTGAAAATACACGTTGAACTCTAAACCAACCAAGAATATATATTTATTTTAATCAGTATATTTCTATTAAACGGTAGTGTGGTTTAATAGCTATCTCTATTAAAAAATAGAACTTAATGGACTTTAGTGTCAACATATTAATGCATTCTTACCTGAATGAAGAGATGAATGCAGTATTATATGCCTGACAAATGCCATGATCCAAATATAACCAACTATCTCCGAACGTTCTCCTAGATGAGTATTCGGAAACGGTGGTAGATGACTCTCTTACCTGAAAGAGACTCATTCATATATATGTCTTTTTAATTTTACTATTTGCTCTGTAGAGAAAAGTATTAATTTTAAGTTGGTCCTAGGTATCTAACTGAACAGGACAAAGATAAAATATGGGTAAACTACTACCAGCATAGAATCGGTTGAGTCTCTTCACTCCAAATGCCTTTTCACTTTCCTTCTGATAAGTACTTGCATCTATATATTTTGAACTTTCTCGTGTTTCAGCATATGGTAATCCAACAAGCATTATAGTTTGATACTGCTCTTAATTATTCAATTCGAGAATGAATAAGTTTCTCGCGTATGAATAAGATTAAGGATGGAAACTGTAACTTTGAGGTAATGTTAGATGAAAATATGTTACTTTTTTTTAAAAAAAAATAAGTTACTTATGTTATAAATAAGAATCCCAAAGTAAAATCCGGGTAGGAACATTTTTGTCCACGAGCTTTCACGTCGAAAATGGCCTGGAACAAGGAAATGTGTTGTTGTCATTATTATTTAACTTTGTGCTGGAATACGCCATAAGGAAAAGCAAAGACAACAACCAGGGCCTAGAGTTGAACGGTATTCACCAGGTTATAGCATATGCTGATGATGAAAATTTAATAGGAGATTATGTAAATTTAATAGGAGATGATAGGAGAACAATAGAAAGAAATGCAGAGATGTTATTAAACGCTTGCAGGGACATGGGTTTAGAAGTAAATGCAAAGAAAACTAAATACATTGAAGTGCGTGTGGACCGTAATACGGCAAATTATGGATGGAATAAAATATTAAATTATACTTTTAATAAAGTGAATACTTTCAAATATTTAGGTTCAATATTAATAAACGAAAATCATATTCACGAAGAAACTAAATGTCGACTAAAAGCAGGGAATTCGTGTTTCTATTCGGTTCAAAATCTCTTGTCGTCGCGAATTCTGTCGAAGAACTCGAAGCTTAAAAAATATAAAACGATAATCATGCCTGTTGTTCTGTATGGTCGTTTACTCAGAGGGAGGAACATAGACTGAAAATGTTTGAGAGCAAGATCCTAAGACGAATATTCGGACCCAAGAGGAACGGGAATGACGGAAACCTCATAACGAGGAACTGCATAATGTATACGGTTTACCCAATATTGTTACGGTGCTTGAGATCCAGGGTTCGATCACAGCCCCAGCCAAGTGAACATTGTTGTGGGTAGACACCGTGTGCGTGGGTTTTCTCGGGGTTCTCCCGTTTCCTCCCACTTTCTTCATTCCACCATTTCATTCATTACTCATCATCACCGTCTCCTTTAGCCTAACCGGCATAACCGTGGGACGTAAAACTCAAAGATATAATTTCATTTTCCAATATTGTTAGGGTCGTCCAGTCTAGGAGGTTTAGGTGGGCAGGTCATGTAGCTAGAACGGAAGCAAGTAGAAAGTCTTGACTGGAAGACCAATCGGAAAACGACCATTAGGAAGACCTAGGTGCAGATGGGAGGACAATATTAAGATGCATCTCGCAGAGATAGGAATACAAAGTAGAAACTGTATCCAATTGGCTAAGGATAGAAGTCAGTGGAGAGCTATTGTAAACGCAGCATTGAACCTCCGGGTTCCATAGGCCATAGAGTTAGTTAGTTATTTTATAAATAAAGCGTATACCAAAGAGCATAGTAAGTTATCCTGCTTATTCAAAAATCCTGGAAAAAATATCTTCTTCAAATAATTTGTTTGAAGACTGACTGGATCTACTGGTTTAAGAAAACATCGGAATGTAATCGTCTAGTTATATGTAACACTTTCCAAAGGAGGAATTACGTTAAACACAATAAACTTCCTTTATGTAAACGTTCCTACTCCTTGATTATTAAATGATAACAAAAGGGATTCCATATTCCCGATGTTCTGTAAAGAAAGGGGTATGTGGGAAAAAGTCTCAGGTTTTAAGAAAAATTCGCTGGCACGATGTTGGTTTCAGTAGCGTCTTAACTGTAATTCTATAAATGCAATAATGAAGGAGTATGACGGATGAATTAAAAAATAAATGTTTAATTTAACTTTCTCTTTATATACCGTGTTTGAGAACAAAATCCTAAGACGAATATTTTGACCCAAGAGAAACGCCAAAAGCGAATCACGGAAATTTCATAACAAGAAACTACATAATTTATATCGTTTACCAAACATTGTTAGGGTCATCGAATAAAGAAGGCATAGGTGGGAAGGTCATGTAGTGATAATGGAAGAAAGTAAGGACGCCTTCAAACTGTTAACTGGAAATCAAATTGGAAAATGCCCCTTAGAAAGACCTAGATGCAGATGGGAAGAGAATATTAAGATAGATCTGGCAGAAATATGAATATAAGAAAGAAAGTGGATCCAGTTGACAAATTATGGAAGTCAATGGAGAGCTTTTGTGAAAGATGCATTGAACCTGCGGGTTCCATAGGCTACAAACCCAGTTAGTTACTTAGATAAACCATGATCTGAAGTTGTCAAATAGCTAATAAAAGTAAACGATTATGTAAAATAATTGGTTGTATGAAATGTGCAAAAGAATCCAGAGAACACCAAAACTCCTATGGACAAGAATGTGCATAAAAAACTCATCCGGAGCTGGATCAGTGTTCCGATTCTTTATACTGCATGAGAAATCTCTTCCACTAAGCAATCGCTTTGTTTTTTTTTCCTTTAAAACATGCATTCTTCTCAAAACGCGCTGTATTTGGTATCTTAAAAACAGAGAATAGGCAACTACGAGCGCACAACAAGATAAAAACTAATAAGCACATTTTAAACCTTTTCAACTTTTAAAACACAGGAGTATTATATTCAATTAAATCCTGAACTGTTTTTGATTCAAATCAAACTAAACTTACAATTAAAGTCAAAATATAACTTTTAAAACGATATGTTTTTCCATTAGCATCATGAGTTGCAAAAGTAATATTTTTCTGTGAGAATATATAGCTGTCAGAAAATATAAAAATATTTATTCACTATTTAAGAGACTCCTTAGTGAATACCAATTTGTGCTTAGCAAGAAGAAGGTTGAAAGAAAGTATTATTCAAAAATATATGTAAATACAATAATTCTTGTACATGACAAAATATTTCGTATGAAATTCAATCTTCATTGAATATGATTTTCCATATTTACTGTATTATACCAAATAATTGTAATATCATTACCATTTTGTGAATTTCCGTTAAAGTTGTATTGGGAACTTGCTTGTGTTTATACATGAGCATTCGGTACATGTTTGTCCTATTCATATTGGCAACATCTCTCATAAACTCCATGTAAAATTTTCTCGTCTTTTTGTCCAAGTTACCAAACTTCCTGTACGAAACAGTAACCAAAATTAAAAACAATTTTAACTTGATATCTATCTATGTATATCTATAGGGGAAAGTACAAAATTTTGCAAACTTTTCTTCTATTTCCTATAGCACTTATACTTAAAGTTATGAAAAGCAAATAAATATTACTACGTATTTTAGAGACTATTATCTAAATACTCATTGAACCTTAAAATTAATCTACGCAATCTACATGAAGAAAATATTTATTATATTCATTAATGCAGAATTTGCCATTTTGAAAACGGGCTCCAAATTTCGCCAAGTACATATCTTTCCATGTGTTTCAACTTTGACAACAAGCTAAACAAAATTGTTTCAAGTTTTCCAAAAGAAAAGATTCCAACTTAAGAACACAAATGCTTCTACACATAAAAATAATGTACTAATGAACATCCTACATAAGTATCAACTTTTTTCAAGATAAAGGCCAACTCCAGAGAAAGAAGATTTATTTCGTTCACTGCACAATTTCTTGGAAAAGAAATCTCTAGTCACCAAGGCAAGTATCACAAGTAGAAAGGGGATCTTTGGCACCATGATCAGCACATGTCTCATGGAACTAAGTGCGACATTTCGTGCACGAAATCAACTTTTCACCTCTTTTGTCTCATGTTTTTCTTTTCGTTACCATGGGAAAAGAAAGAGGAATACATTTTGAATTAACTGTGTAAAGTTTAACATCCAACAAATTCTTACAATAGTATAGAACGTGAAAATGTGCAGATCGTACCCGACAATTCGGTATTTACGCTGTCGGAGATACTGTAATGGTCGAACGAAAAGGATAAGACTGTAATGTGCAGAAATATAATGCAGAGATTCCTCCTCTTGACCCCCATTGCAAAATAATACAAACAGGTACTTTCCTCTTACATTTTATTATCGTTTACTTTGATACCAATGCACGCTTATCATGATCTACACAAGCTGATGTCCCATTTTCGCCCTATGGGAAATTAGGATCTACCAAGTGGGCCAAATAAGAGTTTTTTCTACTTGGTAATGATCAACCTCCAAAGCGCAGATTCACACTTCTATCCAGCCGAAGTATAACTGAATATTATACTTCAATTGTCACTAATTAGAAACATGAACTTCAAATACAAGACAAAAGTACCCCCAACTGCAGGTTCCAAAACAAGACAGCTCCTTTGAAAAACTTCAGATGACGAAAACTATTTGTTTTGTCATTTTGTTTACCACGCACGCCACAATATGGACTTTCTCACTGTATAGCATTACTATTCCGTGGGGAATACACTCAGCAGGGTTGTAACTACATAACAGCTAAAATATCCTGGTGGGCGAATTTACGTTACTGAGCGAAATTTTTGGTAATTTATTCTATATCTATCTATCTAGACAGATAGATAGATAGATACACATATACATACACTATGTGATCAACAATATTCTTACACCTGGCTGAAAATGACTTACAAGTCCGTGGCGGCCTCCATCCATGCTGCTGGAATTCAATATGGTGTTGGCCCACCCTTAGCCTTGATAACAGTTTACACTCTCACAGTCATGCTTTCAGTCAGGTGCTGAAAGGATTCTTGGGGAATGGCAGTCCATTCTTCACGGAGAGCTGAACTCAGGAGAGGTATTGATGTAGGTCGGTGAGGCGTGGTACTAAGTCTGCTTTCCACTACATCCCAAAGGTGTTCTATAGGATGCAAGTTAGGACTTTGTGCATGCCAGTCTATTACAGGGATGTTATTGTCTTGTAACCACTCCGCCACAGGCCGTGCAGTATGAACAGGTACTCGATCGTGTTGAAATATGCAGTCACCATCTCCAAATTCCTCTTTAGCAGTAGGAAGCAAGAAGGTGCTTAAAACATCAATGTAGAGCTGCGCTGTGAGAGTGCCAAGCAAACAACAAAGGGTGCAAGCCCCGTCCAGGAAAAACACGATTACACTATAACACCAACCCCTCCGAATTTTACTGTTGGCACTACACACGCTGACATATGACGTTTACCGAGCATTCGCCATACCCACACTCTGCCATCGGATCGCCACATTGTGTACAGTGATTCGTAACTGCACACATTTTCCCCCTCTTCAATCGTCCAATGTTTACACAGCCTTACACCAAGCGAGGCGTAGTTTGGCATTTATCTGCGTGATGTGTGGCTTATGAGCAGCCGCTTGACCATGACGTCCAAATTTTCTCACCTCACGCCTAACTGTCATAGTACTTGCACTGGATCCTGATGCCGTTTGGAATTCCTGTATGATGATATGGATAGATGTCTGCCTATTACACTTTACGAACTTCTTCAACTGTCGGTTGTCTCTGTCAGTCAACAGACGAGGTCGGCATGTACGCTTTGGTACTGTAAGTGTCCCCTCACGTTTCCATTTCACTATCACATCAGACACATTGGACCTAGAGATGTTTAGGAGCGTGGAAATCTTGCGTACAGACTTCTAATACAAGTGACACCCAACCTCCTGACCACATTCGAAGTCCCTGAGTTTCCCGGAGGGTCCCATTCTGCTTTCTCAAGATGTCCAATGACTACTGATGTCATTCATAATGAGTACCTGGCAGTAGGTGGCAGTACATTGCACCTAGTACGAAATACGTTTGTTTTGGGGGTGGCCGAATACTTTTGATCACATAGTGTTTGTGTGTGTGTTTGTTTGTCCATTCAAGCAAGAGTTTATCAGATTATTACAACTTACAAAATTATCAAAAATTTATAATAATTGTTTAAAATCATGTACTTCGAAGTACTTTGTGCAATTACCTCTAAATATTGTGTTGTTACATTATGGAAGAAAAAGTTTGTCAATTGTTATTAACATATGCCAACAATTAAATCATTTTAAGCGGTATACCTTTATATTTCCACGTTTTTTATTTTATATTTCGGAAAAGTTTGAGGTGCCAAATTCCTCCAAACTGCACTATATTCTACATATTGAATATAAAGCATTTACGTAATTGGGCATGATACTTAACGGAGTCTTTTTTTACGAATGAAGTTCCTTGAGAAAGGTCAATTTGAAAGTTGTAATATTTTCTGCTCGTAGATATACGTTATATGGTGAAGGAGGTAATCGACACTAAGTTGTTTCTGATATAAATTGTCCGCCTCGTTCCACTTCCACTATTACTATTGTAAAACCAACAAAGTTTGGTTATTTTTGTTAATTGTGATACCATTGTTTTAACTCCACATGTAGAATCTAGGATTGTAAGTTCTTATTATTTACTATTTAAAAACATAAAAACGAGTATAAAAACACAATAGAAAGCAGTAGAACGAGTATAAAAACACAGTAGAAAACAATGGTATTCTCATTTGTCTTACTTTCTACTAAACTACGAAAGAAGAAGAACACGCTGTTTAGTAGAAAGCCACCATCACCACACCAAGAAGGTTCTGTCGCTTTTTCACCCACCATTTTCGAATATCAATATCTCACCCAAGACGTACCTGGAAGATAAAAAATAGTCTCCATCAGCATCGACGGCCTTCTGCGAAAGCTCTGGAGGGCCATGGATTCCATCGCGATAGAACTTGGTGCGCCGTGAATTGAAGAAGATATCAAGTACATTTTGCACTTTTACTAAGGATTTGCATTGACATCCTCTAAGCAGATTGTATAAGGATCGGAGCAGGTGATAATCGGACAGTGCAATGTCCGCAGAGTATGGTGGATGCAATAGCTTTTCCCACTAAATGAGTTGAATGTAGTCAAGGGTCATCTTAGCCAAGGCTTAGAGTTGTCCTATAACAAGAGGATGCATTTGCGATTCAGAAGTACTGGTTCCAGAGTTTTAAGGTTTTCTTAAATACGACTCCACTGCAGACAGTACACATTTCCATTGATGCTCTGAACAGCTGGTAGCAGTTCCCAATGCACAATGCCGCAAGCAGTCCACCAAACACACAGGAGGATCTTCTCTTAGTGCAGTGCTCTTTTCGGCTGTTTTGGAATCGGCTTATGAGGTGCTAAGCAATGATGGCGGCATCGTGGAGCTTCGCACAGGACCCACGTCTCATCACATGTCCACACCCTGCCCAGAAATAGCTTCTCTCTCAGACGAGAGAGCAAAGAAACACAGGTGTCTGCTTGCGTTGTCTTCTGGCCCGGAGTCAAATCGTGTTGGACCCATCTACTCAACTTGTAGTGCTTCTCAAGTCGATGGAGGTGATGCCGAATGGTTTCTCCACACATACTGAATTGTAGTCCCAGTTCCAAACATGTGTGGCCACTGTTCTCTTCAATTGCTGCCTGAAGGCTATCATTTTGTACATGTGTTCGTCTTCTGGCACGTGGTATGTCTTCGAGTGTTTCGCCACTGTCCTTAAACTTATTAAAACACCGCTGTACTCTCAGCGTAGTAGCGGCACTCTGACAAAAGGCCTGACACATTTTGCGGTGGCTCAGTGGTAGAGCGTTCACCTCTGGTGCATGGGGTCCGGGGTTCAAACCCTGCCCCGCCAAGTGAACTTTGTGGTGGACAAACACCGCGTGCGTGGATTTTCTCGGGGTTCTTCCGTTTCCTCCCACTTTCTTCATTCCGCCATTTCATTCATTTCTCATAATCACCGTCTCCTTTAGCCTAACCAGCATAACCGTGGGAAGTAAAACTCAAAGATTTCATTTCGTTTTTTCATTCATGAACTATGAAATTACTTATAGAATATCGTTAATGTTTAAATGAAATTCACAACAGAGTGTTATTTGCTGAAGCAAAAAAAATGGGGAAAATATCGAAATCCTTATATTCTACTTAATTTCATTGGTGTTTCAATAATAAGAGCCATTCTCGTTCGTCTAGTAATTAAAGGGTTATCTTTAGCTCGCAACGCCTTGAGTTGGTGTTGGAACATCAAATCCAACAATAATTCAGATTTCATTTTAAACTGCAGATACTATATAACAATCTGTATACAAAATACGTACAAACTAACAAATCAACAATTCGATTATTGCACATTTCAAATATATAAAAAATGAAAATTTAAAACACTTCTCATCGAGAGTTGGAAACTAACAATTTTACAAATATTAAAAAAAAAAAAAAATTTGGAGAGTTCTACAACAGGAGTAACGCAATTAAGATAGATGTAATGCACACCCAAAATACTTTAGTGTCAAATTCTACGATAATATTGGAGTTAAAGAGTTAAACATCCACTCACTTTCCAATGCGTATTCTTACTGCAGTCCTATTGAAGTACCGTAGTCACAGTGCACTCCATTTTCTGTGCACAGGGCATCCGACCAGTGTACTCCATTCGACAGTGCACTCCATTGTCACTATCCCATAGTGCACTCCATTTTCACACACCCAATATCCAACAATATAATGTTCATTTCAGAGCACAGTACTTAACTGAGGTATTTGTTCGAGTTGGTTTCAGTGGTAGATGTATTCAAGTTTACTTGCTAATGCTGTTTCATGAAAGGTTGAGCAGTTGGATATAATGTGTAGACTTGCAATGTCAAGCTAATTGTTATAATAGACACACGTGCATATTAGGACTGGCTTTCTCGTTCATACTTTACTGGTATTTTCCTGTTCTAGTAAAATTTGGTTCCATTATTAGATATTTTACGTGTTGAGCTGACAGAAACATACCACTATTATGTACCATGACATAATTTTATCTGTAAATTTCGAACGTTACAGTTTGAACACCTGAACACCTCTAAAACTCAATGTTTATTTACCACAACAATTAAATGCCATGTAGCGTAAGCTTTACAATTTTCAGAGTTCTCACACCAGACTTATTTAAGTGCAAACACTGACAAAATTCCGTTTGTGGTTATATGTGTTGCCTTTTAAAATCATCGTTAATCATTTTTAAGACATTCTATTTGGTCGAGCTGTGCATTTTGTAAAGGCGAATACAAAGTTCATTTGTTACATATTAACTAAACTTCTTCCCCGAGTTTTCCGGGTTTCAAAATATTAACTTGGTCTATATTCAATCACGAATTTGTGGCATTGTTTGAAGAATTTAAAACTGATGAGATACAAGATTTTTGGCACCGAATTAATGGTCACTTTGTGTGCAATAGTGCTTGTCTTATATCTAAACCTCTTTTCATTTCTGAGATATACGTGCATCCTGATGCTCTTATGGTGTGCTACTCGTCACATTGGAAATATTTTCGCAGTGAATATACGAAATTATTTTCATATTTTTAATCATGTTATTTTGTTTTCACAAGTACAAATACGTATATGTGCAAATTATCATATTTAAAAAAAAAAATGGTAGAGAAACCAATGGTAGAGTGGTAACTTGTAGCATTTTTGGTATAATGACCGCTAACCATTTTAACAGTATTTTAAGCAAAATAAAAAGTTAGAATAAACGATAAAATGCAACAAAAATAAATAAAAGAGCAAACGACTTTTAAAGCTCAGATAGAGTGAGCAATGTCACAACCGTTCTCAAAAGCAATCATGCGCTGAACATTATCAATATCATTGCCCAATGCACGGTCAAGTGTAAACAGCTCTCCATGACGCTCCCCGAGATCTGAGAATTCTCAACATTCGACAAGAATGTGCCGAATACTGAGTAGTACAATACATTTTCATAAGCCAAAAGCATTCTCATCCTTAGGAAAATCTGTATAAAACATATTAAACTTGAGGTACTGCTCTATTAATTCTACAAATTCTTGATGGTATACTTGGGAACTGGTTGCATTTTTCAATGCAAGCCAAATGCAAAATCCCACTCTAACTTTCGGATCGCTTTTCCCATCCTCGTAATGAACCAATTTAAAAATATCCTATCTAAATCTACGCTTCTTCAACATCACTTTTTTATCTGCAAAACCTGTCTTCATAGCTTTTCGTTTCCCTCTTCAGTTTGCCTTGATTTTTCTTCTAACGTTGGTGGAGAATCATATACAAAATCATATTCAAATAAATGGCTTTGATTTTCGTAATCTGTACCTTGCCAACCTGAAAGTCTTCAATCCGATGTTCAGTTTGCAAACTATATATTTTCTTTTCTTTCCAAACACATGAATGAAAAATGATTCGGCGTCCGACAGCAATAGTATTACCAAGTTCTATCTAGGTAGTTGTGCATTTACCCATTTGATTTTCAAACCAACATTTTTGTTAGTGTTGTATATGTTTACTCAAATTCTGCGTTTTTTTAGTGGGATTTGGTTTACTTTTCTTTCGCAAACAGAACTCTAGAGCCTGATTTCTCATATAATTTCATATAATTGTAAATTTGCTTTTCAGCTTTAACTATGTTTACAGTTATGCTACTTATAATGTTAGGGTCTTCGTGGAAATAACATGTTTTCTTGCTATATAACTATATAAACGAAGAAACATTTGGTATAAACACAAACATTTTAGGAATTCTTCCTTAAACGTCCCGTAGTTGCAAACGACTATCTCCTATTTCAGAGCTACCAGTTATTCATAAAATGGTTGCTCAACTTGATGTGTCATTCTTTTATACTTGTAGACATCTAGAATGACTTAGTAGTCTCTCCAAATTGTTTCAACGTTATTTCTTTCAGTTTTCTAAGAGATGTTTTCGGATGTTTTAGCCAAGTCAGGTTTTTCAGAATTTTAAAGTTTTCACATCCCATTACCGACAAAAAATTCGAACTTTCTTCCTCTCCTTGACAGCTGCAGCTAAACAAAACTATTCGAGTTGAGTTGAGTTGATTTTGAGTTTAATGTCAATTTCAGCAGCGAGGCTATATGAGACAGACTATTGAAATTGATGAAACTAACACTGAATGTTGGTTTTCCTTAGATCAAAAGTCTCAAATACAGGACGATTAACTGTATTTGAAAATACAAGTTAAATTAAACCTGCATCTGGTTGGTCCTGTACAAATAATGATTTAAATAACTCATAATTAATAAAAACCTACTGAATTTATATTATAAATAATCTTGAACACAAATCTGTTATCTAAAATTAAAACCAAAAGACGCAGACAATCTTCTCCAGAATAGACATGCTTATTATTGTTGTTGTTTCTATTAAATTATCGTAACACTTTGCAATAAACATTCTTAGCAGATATGTACTTAGAAACAATTGGTGAAGACCAATCTTAAATCCAGTATTTCTTCCAGACATGTTTTTGGGAGGCTTTACTCCCATCCGGAGCTCTCAGAGTAAGCCCTCAGACAAGACCAAAATAATGCTCTAGATATTATTATAATAATGCAATAACATATGATCCTCCGAATACTGTGTGTGCTCCCGGGAACACTTTTTTTTCTGAACGAAACATTGCTTGAATCAATGTCGTGAACGCATTCACGCAGTTGGAAGTGAAACGTAAATTTTAAAGCTATAGTTAAGTAATTGACGCATATTATTAAAAGTTAAGAATACAAAGAAACAACTAAACTATTTGACAAAATTGTATATAAGATTTTTACTTTATTAATATTAACATTACCCAAAACAAGAATAACTTACTTTTTTATGAATCTTTTCATTGTACGTTCATGAACACCATCTTCGGGACACATAAACATCGCCGGTAGAGGTAGTTCCCAGTTCACGTAATCCCTTTCTATTGTAACAACTGTAGGATTGTCTTCAAATTTTCTCCAGTTTCGAAGAATTACCCATACAGTAAATACCACACAGAGCATTATAACACAGACCCAAAATAACCTTGCAAAAATAATCATATTTGTTACTTTCATTGCTGTCAAATATATTATAATAAGACATGCCTGAACTTGCCCCCTTTCACCTCCCTCCAATTGCACCAAACGTCCCATAATGTTAGTGCATCGTTAGTGCACTAAGAACTAAAGTTAGTGCTATCAAACATTACGAGTTATTGAAGATTTTTGGTGGTGGGGCTAACTTGAAGTTAGCCCCCACCCATGTTTATGCTGACAGATTTTCACCAAACATATCACATCGTTAGTGCACTTAAATGTACGGAGCACTAACTTTAGTGCTACCATATTTTGGGATTTGTTCAAGATTTTTGGTGGAAGGCTAACTTCAGAAATATCAAATTCCATTCAAATTAACATAGAAACATGCGTTAATGGGAATCGTTAATGAATCGTTTGTTCACATAAACACACTAAGCATTAACGTTAGTGCTGCAATATTTTGGGATTTACTGAAGATTTTTGGTGACGGGCCAACATAAAAAATATAAAATTCCATACAAACTGACGTAGAAACATACGGTTTACGGCAATCGTTAGTCCATTGTTAGTGTACTTAAACGCACTAACCACTAACGTTAGTATTACCACATTTTGGGATTTATTCATTTTTGTTGGGAGGGCAACTTCACAAATATCAAATTCTATTTAAAAATTGCTGTTAGTGTTTTCTAGAAGCACTAACGATGCATCAATGAATGGCACTAATTTTTCGTTATTGCTTGAAGGGCTGACCATCAAATATATTTTACTTGTAGCATCTACACTGATGAATAAGTAACGTTAGGAGCTGGTTCACTAAGAAGCATTAACGATGCACAAACGATTGGGCTAGAAATCGTTTGTGCATTCTCCCCATAAATTTCTTATGTGAGTTTCGTAACATGTAATTGGCCACAACTACACTAATAGTGAAGTAGTAACAAAACTGTTAGTGTTTCCTAGAAGCAGTAGCGATGCACTTACAAATGGCATTAATCTTCTGGTGATTGCTTGAAGTGGGGGCGCCAAGTTCACGCTGGCCTCCAAATGTATTTTACTGGTAGCGCCTACATTAATGAAGCACTAACGATAGATATTGGAGCACTAAGATGCACTAACGATGCACTAAATATTGCACTAGAAGAGATAATTTGTGCTTTTGATTTTGGATTAAATTTGACGCAATAAAAAATTCCCCATGAATGTCTTATGGGAGTTTCGTGATTTGAAATTGGCCATATCTACATCGATAGTTAAGAATTAACGAAACTACGAATGTTTTCTAGAAGCACTAAAAGAATGACAATAGTTTATTCGTTAGTGTTTGAAGTGGCTGGCGCAGAGTGAACTTGGCCCCCCAAAAGGTTTCTATTTATAGCTCCTATACTAATGAGACACTAATGTTAGGCGTTGATGCACAAAGAAGCACTAACGATGCACTAACTAATGACACAGAATTTATCGTCAGTAAATTTCCGCCAAATTCAATATCACTAATGATTTCTTCTAGTGCAATTGTCAGTGCTTCTTAGTGCACCAATCGGTAACGTTAGTTCAATCGTCAATGTAGGTGCTACAAGTAACATATCTTTGGAGGTCACATTGAACTTGAAGACCACTTCAAACAATAAAGAAAAAAATTAGTCAAATTTGTTAGTTAATCGTTAGCGCTTCAAGAAAAAACTAACAGTTTGTATGGAGTGTGATATTTGTGAATTTGTCTTTGCAGCAAAAATCTTGAATAAATTCAGAAATGCGGTGACACTAACGTTTGTGATTAGTGTGTTTACGATGCACTACCGATTTCATTAACGATGCACTAATCCCATGTTTCTACTTCAATTTGTATGGAATTTGATGTTTAAGAAGTTGGACTCCCACCAAAAGTCTTCAATAACTCATAAACTCTGATAGCACTAACGTCAGTGCTTAGCGCGTTTAATTGCACTTACGATGTACTAACTATTGCTGTTAACTCCATGTTTCTACGTCAATGTGTAAGGAACTTGGTATTTCTGAAGTTTGTCCCCCGACCAAGAGTCTTGAATAAATCCCAAAATACTGCTAACGTTGGTCTTAGTGCGTTTAAGTACATTAACGATGCACTAACGATTGCCGTTAACCCCATGTTTCTGCGCCAATTTGTATGGAATTTGATAGTACTGAAGTTTCTCCCGGCACCAAAAATCTTGAATAAATCCCAAAATATGGTACCACTAACCTTAGTGCTCAGTGAGTTTAAGTGCACTAACGATGTGATAAGTTTGGTGAAAGTATGTCAGCATAAATATGGGTGATAGCTAACTTCATATCAAGTTAGTACCCAGCATAATCTTCAATAACACTTAAACTATGGTGGCAGAAACGTTAGTTCTTATTACGCTAATAATGTGTGACGTTTGGTGTAATTTGGGACAAGTGGGGTGGCGGGGCAATTTCAGGCACCTTATAATAAGTGTACTCGAAGTAAATTACACTAGCCAACAAGGTTTTTGCCACATAAAAAAAGAATGCTGATCTTTAAGGAACTTTGGCCGCTGAATTCAAATCTGCAATCCGTTTTATTCTATCACGCACAGTTTTCCCGTGACAGAGGGATTTTCTAGAAATTTCCCCCAAAATTTCCCTTTTTGTTCATTTTTGTACCTCTAGCTCGGGTACCCTTAGGCATATAAACATACAAATTATATTCTAGTTAAGCTTGATTTATACTTAGTAAACTCGGTAAGTTTCATCTGAGTGCATCATTCTTCATTGAGAAATAAATATATTTCTATAAATATAAGCTATGTGTACTGTCCATTTTACCATACACAATAGGTGCAGAAAAATCACATGTAACTTTCACGGGAATTACAATATAAGCAAGGTTTATACTTCATTTTATTTGTAATGAAACATACTTTACAATGATGTATACACCATGTCCGCCATTTTTATAAGAGAGAAATTCTAGAGGGATTTTTCGGGAAATTTCCTAAAAAAGTAGATTTTTTGTCTCATGTCACTGTTCATATAGTGATACAGAAACGGGAATTGCGCCAGATTAATCCTATTGAAAAACTGATCTTTAACTCCGAAAGTATACAACAAAATTCTTAGTTTCCACGCCTTTTAAACGTTATTCACAATAGTAAACAAAAAATTAATATTGACCTACAAAAACAAATATCAATAACTCACAATGGATCAAATGCACAACTGCTTTACAAAGTATGAAAATAAAACATTTGTACTTACAATTAATTCTTCCTTTTGTATGTCCAGTCACTTTCTCTAACTAAAAGCCAGCAGTAGTCGCCCATCATATGAAGATCACATTTACCTTGATAACGTTGCTCCATTTTTTGAATGTCCTGATGGAATCGTTCCCCTTGTTCGTCACTTACAACTCCTAAATTCTCGGGGAAAAATTCCAAGTCGGAATGAAGAAAGTGTATTTTCAAGGACATTCTACATCCTAACCTTTGATAGCTATCCGAAAGCTCTTGAACCAATTGACGGTAATTTTCTGCCTTATGATTTCCCAAAATTCCATACACCACTTTACTGAAAGCTCTCCAGGCGGATAGTTCACCATCATTTAATTTTGTCTCAAAGATGTTGTCCTTAATAGTTTCCGAATTTGGGGCCCGACGAATATCCCCTCTTTTACTTTCGCGTCACTAAGTTTTGGAAACTGACTTCTAAGGTACGCAAAACCTTCTCCATTCTTGTCCATGGCCTTAACAAAGTTTTTCATTAAGCCTAATTTTATATGTAAAGGCGGTAGCAGAATTTTTTCTGAATTAACTAAGGAAGAATACTTAACATTATGTTTCCCTGGCATATATGTTTCTCTTGGGGACCATTCTTTTTGAATGTAGTGTGATTCAGTTGCCCTACTGCCCCACAAGCAAAGAAAACAACAGTATTTTGTAAATCCTCCCTGAAGCCCCAGTAATATAGCAATGACCTTTAAATCACCACAAATTTGCCAACAGTACTTGTTATAATGTATCACAGCTAACAACACAGACAAACTTTCAAAAGTTTCCTTCATCTCTACGGAATATGCCATTGGAATTGATGGTTTAGTGTTCCCATTATGTAGCAAAACAGCCTTAAGGCTTGTTTTAGAGGAGTCGATAAACAACCTCCATTCTTCAGGGATGTGTTGAAAACCTAGTGCATCCATTAAACCATCTATATTTGTACATGCACAGAGGGAAGTTTGCATTATATAGTAACCTGAAAATTGTTCATGTAGGTTTCGGAAAATTGAAATTCTGGTGGTAGGAGCCAGTAAATTCCATTCTTGAAGTCTCGATCCGAGCAACTCAGCTTGTTGCTTACTCAGATTTAGATCCCTCACTAAGTCATTCAGTCTGGACTGGTTAACAAGAAGAGTTGTGTTTTTGGTTGGGCTATAGTTTGGATCAAAGGAAGTTGATGGTTTGGGCAACTCATCTACTTGCTCTTCTGCTGGAGAAGATTCTTCTGACTGTGCGTATGGATCAGGGATTAGGAGTTCAGGTCCATCTTGTATGGGTTTTAGAGCGGATGGAACATTTGGGTACTCAATATTAGATTTTGTTCGTTTAGAATGACCCCAAATTTTTGTTAGACAGAAATAACAGAATTCAGCATGACTGGTTGGTTCTCGCCAGACCATTGGCACCGTAAAAGGCATAGCTCGAGTTTTATCGCCACTTTTCCACTTAATAAAAGTAGAATAGCATGTTACACAGCACACATGGGGAGCCCACACTTTGTCTTGATCACCCACATGACACCTAAAATAGCTATAATATGCTTGTTTTAACGTTTCTGTTAATGCACGGCGCTGACTTTTCACAGTATATTTTCCACACACGTAACAGAAAGTGTTCGGTGAGTTTATACAGGCACGCCGCGATCTCTTCATAGCGGAGAAAGAAAACAAACACTCACACGCACTTACGACCACTTGTCACAGGTAAATCCAAATTAAAACTAAACCTACAATATGCATGCAGTTATACAACACTTCCTTATCTATTTGCCATGGACCTGACAATTTATCAGTAGAGTCCGATTTTGCGCAGCTTTATTGCATCAGCTAAACACGTGTTGTTGTACAGCTGTATCAATGCAATCACATGCCAGGTGGTAGAAAACCACAGACCCCTTACTCCATGTCGTATACTCCCATTTTTCGTATTTGTGCCTGTATGGGTAAATGAAATTGTGTTTTTTTTTCTTTCGGTGCAAAGAACGCAATATCACGTCTTAAAATAAGTAGTATAAAGAACATACATGCAGCTATATTTATTTCTCTAAAAATAATAATACGATTGTTCTGAAACTTGCGAGGTTTCTTAAGTATAAATCAAGGTTTCATATGGTGTCATTTTTGTATTTATATTTCAAGGGCCAGTGGTACGAAAATTTGGAAAAAAGGTATATTTTGAGGGAATTTCTCAGCCCCCTCCCCTTGTCACGCAAAAACTGTAGGTGATGGAGAAAAACGGATCAGATATTTTGTTTCATGTGGCAAAAACCTTGTTTACTAGTGAGCTATTGATTTATTGAATTCATATAAATCTATATTCTGGCACAATTCCCGCTTCTGTATCAATATATGAACAGTGACATGAGACAAAAAATCTACTTTTTTAGGGAATTTCCCGAAAAATCCCTCTAGAATTTCTCTCTTATAAAAATGGCGGACATGGTGTATACATCATTGTAAAGTATGTTTCATTGCAAATCCAATGAAGTATAAACCTTGTTTATATTGTAATTCCCGTGGAAGTTACATGTGATTTTTCTGCACCTATTGTATATGGTAAAACGGACAGTACACATAGCATATATTTATAGAAATATATTTGTTTCTCAATGAAGAATGATGCGACTCAGATTAAACTTACAGGGTTACTAAGTATAAATCAAGCTAAACTAGAATATAATTTGTATGTTTATATGCCTAAATGTTCCCGAGCTAGAGGTACAAAAATGAAGAAAAAGGGAGATTTTGGGGGAAATTTCTCGAAAATCCCTCTGCCACGGGAAAACTGTGCGTGATAGAGAAAAACGGATTGAGGATTCGAATTCAGAGGCCACAGTTCCATTAAGATCAGCTGTTTTCTCTCATGTGGCGGAAAAAAGTTAAAATTTGTTGACTAGTTGACTTAGCAAAAATCCCGGATTTACAGAGATATTCCCGCTTTTTGTGGATGTCACGGTGTACCAAGATCACTTATCGATGCTTCTTAATGCGTTATTTCTTTCAGAATGACAACTTTTGTCCAAAGAAAAATTCAGCTGTAAAACTTGATTTTACCTTCAAGTTTTGGACTGTCTCTGTAATACAATGGAAGTTGTATTCATAGCGCCACGCCATTATCCAATCAAGATTGGAATGGACAACATAGGAAGCTGAAACAGGTTATCAATTAAGATGTATTAGTGTGAAATTATTCTTTGGAACCTCCAGAAGGTATGCAATATCATTACTCTGCATCTCCCAGTTATCAAACATTCATAGTTTAATTAAAAGATTATGTGAAAAATCTTATGACATTATCAAGGTTTTTCAACATGTACAAGACTGAAATTCTTAAAATTACTATTTTTTCCCTGACAATTGTATTAATCTTCGACGCGATTAGTAATATGATATCAAAAATTTTTCATGGATCAGTCTTAAAATATTTCTACATTGAAATAATGTGCAAGTATCTATTAGTTTGCTTTCTGATTAAGAATCTGTTATAGGTTTATATGAAAATGTGATATTCAATGAAATTATTCATGTAAAAAAAAAAGGGACACTGAGGATGAAATGAAAGAAACTTAATGTTTCAAAATGCTAGGTAACATTATTTTTACAGTACAAAGAGCACATCGTGTTGTCAATATCTGCAAAATGGTCAAATTTACTTTAAGAGTTCGTGAAAGAAATGTTTCTGTGATGCTCCCCAGTAGTCTTATGAACAGGTAATGGATTTTTAAAAAGTCACTTTGATGTGTAAATATTAAAAGCGATTATCATGGAAAATACACACTTCCATCCCTCCTTCTCACAAGGGAGGGTCAAGAAATTGCCCGCTGACATCCGAACGACAAAATTGTTTTTGTATTTGATATAACTAGACGAACCCTAAATTTATACGTGCCCCCGGGCGGGATATCGTGAGATGCAACATATTTTGTAATGTAAAAGCTACAAAAAATTACCCGGCAGAATAGTTTGAATCGAGCCATTTGTTGGCAAACGGTTGGATAAGTGGAAAACTTTGCGAACATGTATCCCATCGTTTTCAAGGACACATTTTCAGGCTAATAAACTTTGCCCCAGGGTCCCAGACGGGGTCCAACTCAAAATTTTCAAATGACAAGGGTGTTAAGTAGCACATCGCTTGAAAGCTGTTGTAAAATGAAAGAAAATGGAGCAAGTCTCCACTCTCTACGAAAACTGTGCAAACTGCGGCGGGTCAAAATATAATCAAAAACTTAATTGAAAAGTCCATGGTCACCACTATAACTCGGAAGCGGTGAGACAAATGTGAAAACAGGAAAGGAAGTGTGGCACGATTTTCAAAGTACAATGATTTAAAGGAAAACGTCTTGCCCCAGGCCCCAGGTGGGGTTCTACAACTAAAAAGTTTCAAATGACAAGAGAGGTTAAGTAGCACATCGGTTGAAAGCTAAAAGATGGAGCAAGTCTCGTCTTTCTACGACAACCCTGTGCAAAATGGCCGCGGGTCAAAATGTAAGCAAAAGCTTAATTGGAAATATATGGCCATCTTGAATCCAAGATGGCCGATTGAAACCTATATCGAAAGGATAGGCATACCAAACTGCTGAAGCTAGGAAAACCAAATTTGGCATTTATGTTGATCAGTAGGTGACGAAAAGATTTGAAATTTTCAAAAGCCCGACATCTTGAGTTCAAAATGCCGCACTATGTATCGAACGCATAGCTACGTCCATGTCAACAACTGGTGTTGCAGAAGCGAAAGGTGGTATTTACGTTTATGGTTAATAGCTGATATCCACAAAATATGTAACAGTACCATTTGTAATACAATATGGCTGCCAGCGTGAAAAATGAGTTTGTATATTAATATGCTATTTCTTGGAATATTGTGACAAGCCTACAAATTTTGCGCAGCTTGATACACTGAAATGATTTACAAATGTTTAATACTGTTCGCTAATCTTGTAAATGCATGTTTTCTGTATATTTGGTATTGTTTGAAATATTGAGATCAAACCAACAAATTTCATACAAATGTAACCACATTTGTATATACATATGTGAATACATTACAATAGAGCCCCAAACCTGACTGGTGCAGTAAGTCCTTTATGTATGAACTGCGTATGATAAAATTAGAAAAATACCAGAAGGTATTCAACTTTTGTTTATCAGCATCAATAGGCAGTAAGAGCTGAGTGTTCATCGCATATTCGTTATATTCACATAAATTGTATCGAGAGAACCGTGACAAAAGTGCATTAGGAACAAAATATGTATGTGTTGTTACGGAATAAAATGATTTTTAAGTAAATCAAAATTCAATAATTGATCTTCAGTCTTCCTATTGTTTCTAAATGCTTAATGGAAAAAAATAGGCATTTAGAGTTGTACAGGTATGAATGATATAGGTTTTAAGCGGCCATCTTGGATTCAGGGTGACCATAGATTTCCAATTAAGCATTTGTTTACATTTTGACCCGCGGCCATTTTGCAGAGTTTTGACGTAGAAAGTCGAGACTTGCTCCATCTTCTTTCATTTAACAACAGATTTCAAACGATGTGTTACTTAACCCCTCTTACCACTTCAAACTTTTTAGTTGGACCTTACCTGGGACCCTGTGGGAGCCCTGGGTCGAGACGTTTTCACTTACATCGTTTTATTTTAGAACTAATGCCATGCTTCCTTTTCTGATTTCACATTTCTCTCATCGTATCGGAGTTATAGTGGTGACCATGGACTTTTCAATTAAGTTTTTGTTTATTTTTTGACCCGCGCCATTTTGCACAGCGTTGTCGTAGAGAGCCGAGACTTAATCCATTTTCTTTCATTTTACAACAGCTTTCAAACGATGTGCTATTTAACCCCTTTCCATTTGAAAATTTTGAGTTGGACCCCGTCTAGGACCCTACCGGCGACCCTTTGGCAAAAATGTTTAGCCTGCAAAGTGTGTCCTTGAAAATAATGGGATACATGATTGCCCAGTTTTCCATTTACCCAACCGGTTTCCAACAAATTACCCGGTTCAAACTACACTGCCAGCTTTGTAGCTTTTACATTACAAAATATATTGTAACTCAAGACATATCGCCCGATGGCACGTATAACTTTAGGATTCGTCTAGTTATAATATATCAAATGCAAGTCGTTCGGATGTCAGCGGAACCACTTCGTGACCCTCCCTTAGAAGAGTTTTATGATTATCTCATACATTACAAAGAATATATGTAAATTGAAAGGTAATCTAAATACTTCTCATTTCTCATTTATTATATTGTCGTTTACTAGTATTAAATTAATAACACACATATTGCTAAATGCTGTCATTTAATTCATTTGGAAATCACATTAATTAATTTCTTGTCCTTCTTAACGTTATAAATGGCTTATTTTCCAATCCATAACTGTTGTTATAGTAATGTTTATGGATGATAAGGAATAAAACAGTAAAATTAAGTTCCTATAGTGTAAAGTTTAAATGTTCTTTCAGTTTCAAAATCTTAACAGGCTGCTATTAACCTCTCATAATATAAACTAGTCTACTATTAAATCAGTAATTCTGAAAAGGTCATGAGTCAGAAAATTCAGATTTTGCTTTAGTGCAATGTTATATATTTCTTTTGGAACCAATTGCTCACAACATGTTCATTTCTTACAATGACAATGTAAGTCAACATTTTGAAAGGAGAGTTAGATCATTGCATGTCTATCAGAAGTTTCAAAAATTAAACAGTTTTTCTGTCGATTTACCCATAACTTTAATTTTCAGGCTCGTGACCTTTTGACAAGTCATCAATGTTAATCTGGAATTAAGTGAGATTGAGAACAGAGTACTGAGGTACCTAATGCCAAGTAATTTATAATGAAGTTCAAATTATGGATGTCCAACCAGAGATTTAATATTGTAAAGATGACTAAACATTACTATGCAGAGGAAACCGTATTACCATATGATAAACTTAAGGATCTTATTTTAATTACTGCAAGGTATGGGGAATGAATTGATAGAAGAATGCAGCTAAACTTCCATGTTATGTTCTAGCAAGCTCTCTTGCGAGCGTTTTGCTGGCTATCAGGAGTAAGTTTTAATTCTTTTAATATGTTCAATTTTGAGGATTCTGAAAATCAGTTATCTAAAACAGTTATAAAGAAGCTAAAGAGACATCATGAAAAATATTTCGGCTAGCAAATTTCCCAAAAAAAAAAAAGTTCGCAAATAAATGGGAAGGAATTTGTATTTGTAAGGTTATTAGATAAAAAGCTCCATTTCATATTACTGTTATATGTTCTATGTAGTTCAATTGAATTGACAGAACCAAAACTTTAAGTACGCTCTTTTATTAAATCTTATCCTCGTATTTTCAAACACAGTGCACAAAATGCAGATATTGTATGAACGAATTTAGTAAACTGTAATTGATTTCTTACAGTTTGCATACCATGATTTGACAATACTGAACAGATATCAACAGCATTCAGGAATAATGACATATATTTCCATTTGGTTACCTTACATGCTACAAAAATGTTACCTTCACAACGTTTAAACTATAGCACTTCATTACTGGAAATTCAAACTTATTAACGTACTTTGTAACTGGAAGTCAACATGGAGAAAGTCTACAACGGCGACCATATGACAAATGGGCCAATCATTTACTGTATTTGAAGTTATTAACTGTAATAGCAGAAATACTATATGTTGTGTTGTAAGCGAACTGGGAAAAAAGTCGTAACAGAATTTGGAATAACAACGTGGAAAAAACTATAGCTATATGTTGAAATTATAGTTTGAAATGCCTTGGAAATGTTTGAAAGTGTAAAGGTATTATTGTATGCAGTCCTACCCTTAGGTAGTAATGCATGTTAAGAGACTTACTTTTTTGTAGCAAAGCAAGTGCTAGCAAAAGAAGAAGTTGAAATTGTTTAAAATGTGTCAGAGATATTTCATAACGAAACTAAAAACAAAACGTAGTTGTCCAACAAACACTTACCTCAGCAAAATATTGTCACCTTTCTTCCTTATATGAGGTAGCCCATGAACAGATGTTTCCTCTAAATATCTGTTTACATTCATCTTTCAATGGTGTATTTTAAACAACTTCCCTTTTGATTAAACTTTTGAATCCTTCTGTAAAGCTAAAAGAATAACTCAAAAATATCTTTATAAACATTAAAAGCTATTTAAAAAGTTAGAATTTAACCTATTCTAAATATGTAAATGTAACCGTATTCTCCAATACCAAGGGAATATAACAACAGACTGTGTTTAAATATTTCCAGTTCACTAACATATTAAAACCTATTCTACCTGTTTTGAATAAAATCAAGATTTACACAAAATTCTACAGAACAAAGAGATAAATTATTTAGATACCTTACTTGTTTAAAAGTAACTGTCTTCTGTGTCCATAACCCCAGAAAACAAATAAATTCAAATTTCTGGATAATAAGAATCAAATGTAATTAAAATCAACATTCAATGTCAAATTTCATTAATTATACTCTAACTGATATTCCATAGTTAGTAATTTAAAAATATTATATATACTACTTAAATCGTTAGAATTATTTGGTTCCATAACGAAATGAAGAAATTTTAATATATCATGACTCTGATGTATTTAAATTTATCGGCTCGAAAACAGAAATGCACATGTTCGTATTTCCGAATCTTCTATATATAAACTTTTTAAACACACTGTTCTGTTCGTTGTTTTTTAGAAAAAAAATATCCAAAATATGTCCTTTTATCAGAGGAAACTAAACAAGTAATTTTAAATTTATATGACTATGATAGATCCCAAGTTGTAAGGATTGATATTGTAACCGTTTCTTTAATATCTACCTAGGTATATCTTTCTATTCCAATCATGGGGCAAGTGAGAAAATTAAAATGTATATGCATAAAGAAATCATTTCTTCTGTCATATTCGTCGGAGATGAATAGACATGCAGGGCGAGAGATTCATTGAGGAATACTTCCTATATTTATGGGTGACATTTTTTAGAAATCACAAAAAAATGTAAATTGCCGAAGATAGCCGAATTCTGATTACGTAAACATTACCACTAGTAAATAACGCTAGAGATACAATTAATGTCAACTAAGTCCAAAATAAACTTATTTATTATTTACTTTTATTACTAAAAATTTAGAAGATTAATGGGTAAATGAATTTTCACCGTAGAAGAAAGCAACCAGAGCAAACTTAAAGTCCCATAACTACTTGAGTATGTGAAATAAAAGTACTCGTCCTTCCGAGTTTATTTACAGATAGTAAATATATCTGTCACAAACTATATTACTGGTATCTCTCATTGTTACATTGCACTGTTTTTATTTATTGTATTTTATTCTTTCTGCAAATAGTGGGATCCATGGATGATGGGACATTTCATGCTGTGAAGAGAGAAATTGCAAAACGGACCGGAATCGAAAACAATCCTCCTCCAACCTAACAAATGACATTGTGATCAGATGAATTATTTTAATAGGTTTCATTATTTAATAAGTTTCAATAGGATGCGGAGAATTTCATACTGAACGATTAAGCAAATTAATTTCTTTATAAAATGGTGGCGTACACAGAGACACTTTGGGCAAAAATGTTGCCTATACCCTCCTCAGATAAAACATTTCCTCTACTCTTTTACTGTGTTCAATTCAGTTACGTTAGCTGTCTCCAAATAACCTTGCTATTTGATGATTTGATGCTAATAAATACTAAAGTACAGAAAACTAAATCTCTAAGTATAATAATTACAAAGTTATGTACTGTATGTACTGTATGTTATGTTCGATTATTGTTTGTCTTTTGTTTGATGTATAACTTGATAGTTTCGTAAGTAATCAAACTTAGCTACAATTTTGAAAAACAGTAAATAAATATTAACTTTCTACTTTATCTGTTTTCATTTTTAAGTGAAGATAGGAACTAATATGGTTATCGTGAAAAAAAAATCATTCAATATTTCAATGGAGTTACATGTCGATGTCCATACTCCTGTTCGTCTTCTGTTTCAATGGATATTTCCACTCTCCTAGAACCATACCATTCAAATTGTCTACACTGAAATTTAAATTTAAGGTTTATATAAGATTCTCTAAGGCCTATTACCAAATTTTCTTCATACACGGAAAAATAAGAGTACTTTACCGAAGAGCAAAAAATTAAGTTTTTTGATTTTTTCGAAAATTACTCAAACTACTTTATTAAAAAATCAATGTTTTATTACCAGTCTTATAACATGATGTAAGTCATTTTTTAAAACAAGGAGAACATCCAGAAGGAGTAGTTTAACCTTGAAGATTGGTTCACACTGGGCAATTTTCTCAAACACAACTCTGGAGATTTTCTTTAAGTTTCATATACGTATAAATATATTATTAATAACGTAACAGGATTACATGTCTCATTTTTTAAAACGAACTGCACAAGGAGTAATTTACTCTTGGGATGAATCTTTAGACTTCCAAACTATGCTATGTATAATTATCAAAAGTCTTATAGAATGGCTTTGTTTACACGTATAGAATGGCTTTGTTTACACGTCCGTTTGTCTGCCAACACAGCAGAAATGCTAAGACATATCATAAAGCGCTTTTATGCAATTGATTCAGCCTCTCAAGACTAGCTTTTATTCCCTCCGTTACCTCTCTTGCAAACTGGAAGTTGTGAATCATTTATACTTTCATAACCTCGATATTGACAGGAACCGAGGGCTTTAACATTTTCGGTGGTTTATTAGATGTAACGGACAACAAATGATAAATTGTAACATTTAAATTTTAGTCCGATTAAAATACATTATTTTTGCTTCAACTGATTTATCTAATATATCGGATTAAATGACATGAATTAAACCTGAATCGTAGCAAAATAGTTTCGGAGTTAACAGTTGATTAACGTAAGCCATGGTAAGGAGCCAGGAGTAATTTTGGCTACTGAAAGTGAAGAAATTGATCGAATATCGTTAATACAAGGTCCACATAATACAAATCATAGTACGAAAGAACCTGGACTTGATATTAACAGATCGCAGCAAGTATCCACAAATGGTATAGAACAAAACGATCCATCTAGTACAACTCACCGAAAATCAAATAGAATAAGAAAGGTTCCTACAAGGTATGATGATAATAGTTTTTTAATGCAGGTTCCAATAAAAATTCCAAGCACTTAGCCAATAGAGGTAACAGTGACTACAATGTAATAAATGTATATTACCAGAACGTGCAAGGTTTAGCTAGTAAACTTGATTTTTTTGATGTATTAGTTGAAGAGGATCTTAAAGGTATGCATGTCATTTGCTTTAGTGAACATTGGTTATCTGCTAATCAGATGAATATGGTACACTTAAATAACTATCAGTTAGCTACAAACTATTCACGCGCTAGTAGGCAACATGGTGGGGTATGTATATTTGTAGGTGACCATTTACGTTTTAAGGAAATAAATGTAAGTCAATTCGTTGTTGAATTGCATTTTGAAATAGTTGCTATTTCAATTGAAAACATGTGTATAATTTGCTTCTATAGGTCATCAGCAGGAAATATTAATGTATTCTTTAGGAATCTTGAAACTGCTCTTGAGTCTCTGTGTAAGAAATATAGTACGGTAATAATTTGTGGTGATACTAACATTGACTGGCTGGTTCAATCAAGAGAAAGAACAAAATGTCAAAATATATTGGATATGTTTTGGTTGCAGCCTCTTATCAGAGAACCAACTAGAGGGAAAACTGCGTTAGATCAAATAATAATAAGTAAACAATACACAGAGTCAGTTACCTCTTTGAATATCTTTAAGCCAGGCTTTTCTGACCATGATGCAATAATAGGGCAAATACACACATCTCAAATATTCGTACCTACTCAATCAGAAGTTATAACAAAAAGATGTTTCTCAAAAACAAATATTAATTACTTTCTACACTTGCTAGCACAAGAAACCTGGCACAAAATATATGAAATTGGTGATACGGATGGTAAATTTAACTTTTTTCTAGATACATTTCTCTTTCACTTCAATATTGCGTTTCCCAGAAAGAACTACAGTAAGGTTAGGTTGGGGAAACCATGGGTCACTATAGGAATTAGGACTTCTAAACTCAAACTACTTGAGTTATCAAAAAAACTAAAAACGTGTAAAGATGTAACACCTCAATTTATTGAATATGTAAAATACTATAGAAAGACATACAAAAGAGTCATACGAACAGCAAAACTTTTACACAGTACAAATTACATCTTAGCAGCGAGAAACAAAAGTAAAGCTATGTGGAAGTTAATTAATGGTAAGATGAATAAGGTAAAAACAACAGGAATTGATGCAATAAAAATAAACTCTCAAGTAGTATGTAACCCAGATAAGATTGCAAATCATTTTAATAAATATTTCTTAACTTTAGAAACATTTAACCCAATCAAAATAGCTCATCAAGAAAATAACTCTAAGCTACAGAGCGGAATAACTAAGTCGCTTTTCCTGAAACCAGCTACACCAGAAGAAATCTTACAAATAATAAAAAACTTAAAAAGCTCCTGCTCTCCAGGTTGGGATGAAGTGCCAACCATGATTGTAAAGGAAAGTTCTCTTCTTATTGCACATCAACTCTGTCATATAATAAATCATTCATTTTTGACAGGAATTTTTCCTACGCGGCTTAAGTTAGCTAGAGTTACACCTGTGTATAAGAAGGGAAGTAAATTGGAGTTAAATAATTATCGTCCTATTTCAGTTTTGTCGTGCTTTTCTAAAATATTTGAGTTAGCAATGAAAGCGCGACTAAATAACTTTTTCCTTTTAAATAATATAATATCCACAAGTCAACACGGGTTTCAAAGCCAGAAGTCAACCAACACTGCAATCTTTAATTTCATCTCTGATGTAGCAATGGATATAAATAAAGGAAAGCATGTAATTGGTATTTTTGTTGATTTATCTAAGGCGTTCGATTCTATAGACCATGGTATTTTGCTAGAAAAATTGTATTCTTATGGCATCAGAGGTGTGGCAAACAATTGGATAAAGTCGTATTTATCTGAACGTAGTCAAACTGTTGGCATCTGTAAAGAGGTAAATGGCAGAAGAAAAATGTTTAAATCATCTTTAATGAAAGTAACAAAAGGAGTACCACAAGGATCAATATTGGGACCTCTTTTGTTTGTTGTATATATTAATGATTTGGTTAACAGTCTAGGCTGTGTGAAGTCAACATTGTATGCTGATGACATAAATGTTCTTGTCAGTGGAGACTCAGTAAATGAAGCAGAAAGGCTCACTACAAAGACGCTAACAAAAATTATTAGTTGGTTAAACATACATAAATTAACTATGAATTTAGGAAAAACTAACATTGTCAAATTTCGATTCCCGGGCCAAAGAAATGAACTTGTACCAATAACTGTAGACACTGTAGAATTATGTCAAACACCATCTATTAAATTTCTAGGAGTATATGTTAATGAAGATTTAACATGGAATACTCATGTTGAATATATTAATACTAAACTCAGTTCACTCTGCTTTGCATTCCGTAGGTTGCAAGGTAGTTTGTGCAAGGAAGCTGTCATGTCCTTATACTATAGCAAAGTTTTTTCAATAATAAACTATGGTGTTATATTTTGGGGGAATTCGAGAATAAGTGCTAGTACATTCCGAATACAGAAAAAAATTATTAGAATAATGTTTAGCATGCCTGAACGATCCTCATGTAAAAATATTTTTAAAAAATATAAATTATTGACATTACCTAGTTTATATATATATCGCACAATTATGTATGTAATCGAGCACAAGGATTTATTTACTTTAGCTAATACGATTCATTCATACAATACTAGGCAGAATTGTAATATGTATATTATCCAACAGAATTATGCAAATTTTAGCAAAACTGTGTATATGAATTGTATAAAATTATATAACAAATTACCAACAAAGTATAAGGACATTAACGAAAAACGGATATTCAGAAATACTCTGTTAGAATTATTGTTAGAAAAAAGCTATTACTCTGTGGAAACTTACCTTACTGATAATATATAGAGAATGTAAATCATATCTGACAACTGTAATGCTTAATTGAGGATTGTCCTCATTTGTAAGCTATGAACAGGCAAATAAATATGAATATGAATATGAATATGAATATGAATATGATTGACTAGAGTTCCGTACATTTTGTAAATCTTTTTATCAATTGCACAAACCCTCTATACTACTTTAAATTCTGAATAGATACACATATTAGTTTTCTCTTTATTTCCTTACTCCCTTTGTTAGCATCTGGCATTTCCAAGGTCATATTTTGTTAATTTTTACTATGCGAGTTTTGTTTTGTATTATGATTGTTATTGAACAATCGTATCGAACTTTATATTCAGTTTCATATTCAAAATGAGCTTCAACTTGACTTTCAGTAATTACTTATTTTCTCCGTTATAGATATTCTCATTTTTATTGTATTTCAAATCTTGCAATTCATTTTTATATATATTTTACAATATATTATCCTATATATAGTATTATGATGTAATCAGTATTGCATGTGCACCATTTTCTCTCGGCGTACTAGTAGCTGTATGCTGTTGTGTCAAGAAATAATAATAATAATAGTAATACTAATAATAATAATAATAATAATAATAATAATAATAATAATAATAATAATAATAATAATAATAATGATAATAACAATTATTATTATTATTATTATTATTATTCATTTTTTGGCCCATGGCAGATCATGCAACTAATGAGAGTTTTTTTTTCCTACATTCCGGCGTAGAAATGTTTCTTATACCTTCACAATTTTCGGCTTCCTCTATCAACTCCTAATATTTTCTTCTATTTCCAAAATTGATAATATGTTTACTTGATACTTCGTTTACAAAAATATTTAACTGTGGAGGTCGGTTAGTTGGTTTGTTTGGAGTTTAACGTAAATCTCAGTACCAACGCTATATCGAATCCGAATCATCTGAGCTATTGGCGGTAGTACACTAAGCGTATAGATACAAAGCTGCTATGTGCTAATATCGAGTAAATAATACACCAAGTGTGTTATGTATATACATTAGCATAAAACTTTATGACACTAATTGCGACATAACAAGCGTAGTCACATCGAGCTTATACCCTATTTGCCTAGAACAATCTCACAATAGCATTTTTGTACCAATTTGTGATTTGTGTTTTCGATCCATAGGTGCTTATAAACCACATCCCTAGTTCTCTTTTTAAAGGCAGTTCAGAAATAAAAGAAGAATATTATAATACATTTGTGTAATTTTCTGGACAATATGAAATACTACTTAGTAAACAAATCAATGTTTCTAAAATGGTCTTTATCTTTGCTTCTTTGATCTCTAAGGTAATAAAATCATAATTAACTTGAAAATATATTCTTTCAGAATGAAAGGCGTGCCGATAACGCAAATTATTCCACTAAATGGCATTTTCTAAGTACTAAATACTTACGTAGATATATTTTGAGTATATTTTTTTATCTTCCCTATATTTTCAAAAATGTTGAAAAATCAGCAACAAAACATCAAGCTTTACACAACAAATAATCATTAACCTCAAATTTGGGCAGCTGAAGAAACAAAGAATATTGTATCGTCAAATGTTAATTCACCACCAGTCTTGTCCGATTGCTCTTGTGATATATGTTAAATGTTCATCACAATGTTTGACATTTCCACTACTTTAGTTTTCATTTATGTATTCAATTCGCATTTTTCGTCTCACCCAATAATTACAAGACAGGGATATACATTATTGAGACATCATTTTCACTAGACAAGAAACCCTTCAGCTTTCTATTCGTGATCTCCCGTTTCTTGTGGTTTACCACAGTTACCAATCATTTTGTAATTTGGTTTTTAACAAATCTCTTTCAACATTATTAGTTATATTATGCTACTTCCAAATTCTTTCATGCGCCCATTCATTAATACAGTTTTGATTAAAATGTCTATATTGACGCATTATCTACTCATATCTATATCTACTCATATGGAAACATATATGAAGTTTTAGTTAAGAAATCTTCCAGAAAGAAACTTTGGTTTACTGAGAAATATGGTGGGAGTTAGGTATAGATAGATGTCACCATAGAGCTGATTATAATCATTATATAATATGTTGTCTTCATGTATAAAAAGACAGTAAGAAATTTTCTGCCTGTGGTGATAACCTTTGGAGATACTAATGTTACGTCATCATCATGATCATCAAATACATTCCGCTGCTATTGCAGCTTTCGCGGCAATCGAGAAACTTTCACAGCATACTAACCTTTTAGACTTCATGTACGATTTTTGTGTTTTTTATCGTCCATAATTTGCAGTTACCTTTAGGTAGCACACTATTGTTCCTACCAGCGAACTTTCCTCATGATTTAAACCATATGTTTAATTCTGGGTAACTACAACTTATTTGCCAAGCACTCAAACTTTTTTTACAGGATTTGTCCTAGAAATTCCCGTAATGATGTTTCGTAGTTGGGAACGCTGGCTGACGGGGCTGAACTTCGGACGGATAAATTGGTGGGGGATCTAAGCTTGGAAACGAGATCGGCATTGGTAGCCTGTTGGCAATTGTTGAGGCAAGGCCACACAACACGAAGAGGTTCCTACTGAACCCTCTCGAGCAAGTACGGACCAGATTTTGAGGCAGTGTTATGAATCAAATTTTGTGCGAAGCTAGGTAGAAACTGGACGGAGACGCTCGAAATGCTGGAAGCCTACGATGGCGGAGCGATGAAAGGAAGAAAATCTTTCATACGGCACAAGTGGTTTATGGAAGGTCGAAAGTCATTTGAAGATCCTACGTTAAAATGTGATGAATGTTTGTGTCGGATACTCCACACTCCTCTGCAATCATCCGAACACTTAATCGCCGGTCATTGTCCAAAACTTGATGCTCTTTTTTTTACCGAGTGATGCCGACGCGCGTCCCGAGCGGTAGTCGTCATTTACGGACTCCCGAAATTTCCGAAACCACTTATGTTATACGAAAGTTTGGCTTTGTTCATCACCCCGTCACCGTAGCCTTTCCGAAGCATTTGTTGAGGCAAGGCCACGATTTTACCCAGTTTCACACAACATTTGATTGCGTAGCGCTGCTCGACAAAACGTGTTCATTTTTTGCTCGACGATAATGTAGTAGATATCTCTGCGTAGAGCGTGACCCTACCTCAACAAATGCCCGCGTGCGACTGATACAGGTCTCGTTTCCAAGCTTAGATTCTCCAACAACTTCTCACACCCAAAGCTCTGGCCCATCAGCAATTGTTGCCAACTATAAAACATCATTAGTTGTTGTTGGAACAACCGTGTTTACACAAAGGCATCATTTATTAGTCAGAAGTTGTATTAGCTAGTATAAAAATAAGTTTTACTTCTTTGGAAGGCATTTACAATGCACGTAAAAGAAGAAAGTACATTTTTCTTTAAACAAAATATGCGTTCAAGGGTCTAGAATTATGTCTACGTTCTTAATGTAGAATTATGTACGTTTCAACTAGTGATGAACGCTGACAGCATTTGTTCACACAAGCGATGTTTTCGCATTAAGCAAGGAGTTTGTGGATGCTCATAATGTCACAGTATCACTATTTAAATGTCGGACTTTTTTCTGACTTCTATCACATGTTACTATCAGAATATATTTATTTATTTATTTTTACTTATTTCCTAATCTTACTGACGATAGAATAGGAAAGTACTCAACCCTTGTGCGGATTCAAATCTCTGATCTTAGGCTTTGTCAGTGTCATGTTTCCTACTATTTAACAACTGGCCTACCTGCGTTAAACGCATTATTCACTGTCAGGATAACCACTGCTATACCTTTGCAGAACCTTGAAAGCGTAATGTTGCTATCTCATCAAAGTGCCCACTACAGTGGTCAGGCAATTAATTCCGTGAGTGCAGAATTATTTTAAAACAAACCTTATTCCAGATTTTATATGCTGAACTAGTCATAAGCTTTCAGCAGACTTAATCTTTTTCAGCTGTGTCCCTTTGCATATGCATCGACATTTATCACCTCCGAGTGCGAATAGAAAGCATTTAAAACAAATTAACTTTTTAAAGATATTAGTGAGCTCCTGCACGAAATTTCAGATAGGATTTCCACTTCTACGGATAAAAGTTATGCAAATCCATAACACCAAACTAAAATGTTTGGTTGTCAATGGAACCGACAATTTTGAATTGTATATACTTATAGCTATGAGCCCGACCTTGACTAGTTTCTGCCTATGTGACTGCGAAGAACCTGGTGTTTAGGAGTAGATAGATCCTGTAATAATCGCACACGCTACTACTTTCTTAAGTTCATTTATCTGCCTCGTTTCCTTTCCTCCGTTTTAGACTTCCAAGCTATTCACAAGGTCGAAGGACGTATAGAAATCCTATATCCATCCTTTCGGCAGTCTTGTGTCTATCTGTCTCCAGGTATCAGAGTCAAAACAGTAAGAGTTATCAAAAATAAAAACTGAGACGAAATCTTGCAGTTTAACGTCCCACGAATGTACTCTTTAAGCTAAATGATATGAATGGTGAAGGTAAGTTAATAATTATAGAAAAAAATATAGAATCAGACTGCGTGAAGGAAAGGAAATATTCCAAGCAAACGCCATATAAGATGTTGTACAGTACAAACTTACTTAGCCGTTGATCGAATCAGAAACACCGCGTTCTAAAGACAAACACCGAAAGTGGATGAAATGTACTACTACTTGCTGTTTTACTATTGATTTTCATTAAGTAAGAACAGTAAGAAATATCGAGAAGCAGTTTATTGGAATCCATGCAGAGTAAGAAGAATATACTTCATATTCTAGGCTAACTCTATTATTAAAGTAAGACTCTATTATTAAAGGAAGATTTAAGCCATTTTCGGTTTCAATCTTTAGCTTCATAGAACACAAACCATAAATATCGTAACCTGCGTAATTTTGCCATCGTTACGGCTCCTCAAGACAGCGAACCATCACCTCTTGCTACATGTTACTAATACTAGCAGTTTTTTTTTTTAATTTCAACAGTGCAAAAACAATAAATGATGCCGAAGCGGCCTTTTGCAATCGATTCAATATCCCAAAAAATGTTCCACCTCCTCCGTTGACCCAATATTGAAACCGGAACTGAAGTATTTCGATAATACTCAGGTATTTATTGTTTCAACAGTCATCGCTATAGAACGAAAAAATATGAAAAATGAAATTAAATATGTCAGATTAACCTCTCGCTATTATTCCCTTTAGATTAGTAGAGTAGGATGATTACTGTAATGATTGAGAATGGAAGAATTGGAGCGATGAGAGTGTGGAAGGAAACAAGAATACACCTTGAAAACCGATTGGCACGATATTCTCCGCCACAATATCACATGGCCGGAGATCGAATCACGGACCACATTCTCCAGACATAAACACTATGACTGAGCCACCATGTCCACAACTAGAACACAGAAAAGGTAATGGACAACGGTAAGTTTACCTTAAATGGTTCAGCGTCCAAACAGAACATACCATCATCTTCTAACAATACTCTACCGAAACCGAAATTGGTTATACTTTCCTAGTACTCCTGGTTTCAATTGTTTTCTATAAAGCAGAAATGGTAAGATATATTGAGAAGCGGTTTTTTTATTAATCAATTCAACGTCCCAAAAATAGGTTCAAAATCCTCCTTTCACCCACTATTCAAGTTTGAACTAATAAAAATCAACGTTTTTGGTCTCAACGCTGATCACCATAGAACAAAGGCGGTAGCAGATTACGAGAAACAAATTTCAGCAATCAATTCAGTGTTTCCACAGAACATACCATCTCCATCCGTACCACTTTATCAAAACCGAAAGTGTTTGGAATGTAATAGTACTTTCGGATTCATAGTGCAAAAAGGGTAAGGGGTATGAGAAGTTTCTTGACGCAGATTCTGTGCCCCAAGAATGAAGCATTGTTTTCACTTTTTTTATATCTGTTGAAATCGAATGCGATGTAAATGTACGTTTATTCGATTACAACACTGACCGCATAATGGATAAACCGGAAATAGTTAGCGACAAATAGATTTCTATATGGATTCAGTACAAGTAATACTTTTCGTCTATAATTTTATATTTTTATTGCAACTTGATTAACTATCACTTCCGGTTTTAATGTTAATGTTAATGTTTTCATGTTAAGAGTTACAGCAAAAAAGTAGGAGATAACTATTAATGTGTTTGATATGGATTCGGCGCCCGAAAACTAGAATCTTTGTTTGATTTTATTCCTCTATTGTAACCAGTAGTTATAGATGTACTACTTCAAGCTTGAGTATTGAAGTCACATAATTTGGAAAGTTTAACAAACTATCAAACGAAACACACTTATTTTCTAACAGTTTCTCTCACTTGCTGCTTTAAGCTTAAAAATATGCTTCGGCACAAACATCTGTGAATTGAATATAACTGTTTTATGTAGTGTAGAATGGACATTGTACGAAAATGTGTTGAGGAAATACTTGTGCAGCCAAAGCCATTTTTATCCGTAAGGATTATTTTAAAGACCAATAAATTGTACCACTAAAATGTAAACTTAGTTAAGAGATTTCGAGATACGCCGGGTGTGACTGTGAATGCTATAATGCATGTTTTGCTTGTTTGTTCATTTCCTTTCTCAATAGTCGTACATTCTAACATTTAATTACCCGTAATTCTTGAATTCAGTGAAATAACTCTTTTTGGCTGATTTGTTATACATTTAAGACACAATAACATAAGCAGGTGAATCAGAATGTTACAATGAATTGGAAAGTCTTAATTACCCTTGTGTATAATTATTGAAAGATATTACTAATTACCTTCTTTCTGCACAAGCCTAACAAATAGGGGACCGGGAACAGACTTCCCTGCAAACTCTTGGCCTTCTTGAATGCTAGTGCTCAAACAGTCTGAATCTTTGTAATGTATATTAGTCCGGGGCCGTCCCACGTAGCAAAATATACTAGTTCATATTGGTATGCCAATGTGTTTGTGTGTATCCATATGAAATTTTTGGCTACATTTGTGACTAAAAGCATTAAGAAGTCATTCATTTTGGTCAATTAAGAAGTCATTCATTTTAGCAAATTACAAGTTTTGGTCAATAACAAGAGGAAGTTGACGTTTCTCGGGAATAAAGTGGCAAAGTGGACGCAATTAATTACAAAATACCATTAAAGAACTTTTTGTTATATTATGGGATGTTTTAACAGTAAAGGAAATCGCTCTAAATTCAAATTGAGGCAAATATGGATTTTTAAGGTTACATGAATATTTTATGAAATATAATGCAGACCAGTAATGTGTCTCAAGAAGTTTCGAAAGTCAATAACGCAACTCAGCGAACAGCTCTGGTGGAAGAATGGTTCAAACAGTGGCGGATCTAGACAGGGGCCCGGCTGACTAGGCTCCCAGTTATTGAGTGATAAAAATAATTTCTGCTATTATTTACATATTTTTGAAAGTGTATGGTAAACTCATGATATACCTATCATAGTCTGATATCTGGCTGCCCCTCCCAATGGTCCTAAATTTTAGAGCCACCTCTGGGTTCATAATTAATAATATGAAACACTGAGTGGCCAAAGTCTACCCTCGATCATAAAAACTTTGTGGTATGCAGTAAAGAAGCATAACCATAGCAAAAATGTTGGAAATACTGCAGAAAAATTGTTAAGAAGCAACGGAACCCTTGGATACTAACAATTGATAGTGGTAAGTTCTGATAGAAGCTATACATGCAGCAACGACGTATTAGAAATTTACCGATTTTCTATTCTTGTCCTTTTCTGCTACTGAGGACTTTTGCATTTTTTGAATAGTTTTGATTATATATATATATATATATATATATATATATATATATATATATATATATATATATATATATATATATATAGTATGTTTTTGATATTATTACAAATGAAGTCTTTTACGCACTGAAAATACGCCTTCCTTCAAAACATAAGACAGAAAGTCATCCCTGTGCAAAGAATGAAAAACACGGATACTGCATCTTTGATTTATACGTATTAAATAGCAAATCAAACAAAGATTTGTTTTAAACTATATTTTCTACCAAATGTATAGCCATGACAAATACACTACTTGTACTTATCCTAGTATAATTAACGCTGTAATGGATTAAAAAAGTAATAAAAATATTGTACCCTTCATTAGAAAGATGAGAAACTCTATACAGCCTTCAACGCTAACATAGGCACCAAACACTACTCACATAGACTTAGTAACATACATATAATGTTTGCTCTGTATTTGTCTGAACTTATAAATAATTCAAACTCAAAGTAAAGCTTTTGTATTATCAAGGCTCGCGAAAAAGATACTATCAGAAAAATACTCTATTGTGTGTTTTAATGGCAGTCTACACAAATGACATAAGCTTTGTAGATGAAAATACTATACCTTGTAATTCTTATTGTATTGCCATGTGGTATAATTTATCCAATGTATATCTATTCTGAATTATAGTTTTGAAGTACGTAAGCTGAATATGAAAAGAGATTTCAATAATAGATATCCCAAGAAAAGAAATCTGATACAATGATACAAAATAGTGATAATAATATTGATATGTCATAATGATACAAAATACGACTACTTGCTTAATGACCTGAATAAATAATAAGGTCATGAAAATAGTCATATACACGAGATTTTCCATATAGACGGAGTAATTTTGGGCTTTATATACGAATCTAGAACAATTAACACAATAACTTTACAAAACGCAGAATGCTATACACCAGTAGTGTAAAGTGCTTTTGTATTAAGCACACCTTCTATTTGATCAAAAATCACTTTCTACCACAGATGGTCTAGTTTCATACCGTTAATAAAATCTATGATGGAGTATTGTTTATATATTCCTCGGTCATATGCTTTACTCTCCAAAACTGATATAAGTAGTGTTATCCGAAAAAAGAACCATATAGTGTAACTTCCACATTTTCATTAATAACTCAGATTTCTTCGTTTATTATTGCTTCTTTGTGCTTTATTTAATAAATAAGTGTAGTATTGAATAGTTATTTATGTATTTTGAGAGGGGAAAAAGCAAAATTAGAAAACTATAAACAAAATACTCTGATTGTTATGAAACTTTAGTCTGTGAGATAATTACGCGAAGAATATACAAAGAGAAATTCGAGGGAAAATGACTCCAAACACTGCACAGCTATTAGAAACATTCGCAAATAAGAAAAATTCAAAGAACAGAAAATAATGTAATTTAGAGATGAACATATAATTCACACTTCACGCAAAGTTCCAATATGCGTAATCAATCAAACATTCAGTTGAAATTACTGAAAAATACAGAAAATTGTTACTTTAAATTTCAAGTGTAAACTCAAGTGCATTTCGAGCGATTCTATTAGCAATACCATAATTTATTTTCATAAATTGCCTCTCTGGTCAAACGTGTTTAATAATGCTTTTGAATTTCTAGAAATAAGGAGTGGCGATTCGATCCTGAGTACAGTAAGTTCTTTTTTTCAATATAGGGCTGGATTTTCTAATATATATATATATATATATATATATATATATATATATATATATATATATATATATATATATATATATATATAAATGTATTATTGTATCAGATAAACTGTTATGTTTCAAAGCTCAGTCGTATTTATTCGCCATATCCATCAAATTTTACGAAGACGTTAAAATAAGGAAAGTAACTTATACTCGGGTTAGCCGTTTGGTTGTCCGCGAACTCCTCCTAGACCGTTTTGCTGATCTCAACCAAACTTAGCACGCTGATAGAGTATGTCGGGCTGAGTGACAACGTAGGTCGAAATCAAAAATCCGATGTACCATCGAGGAATAATGACCGAAAAACGCTTCCTCCTAGACCGTTTGGCTGATCTTAACCAAACTTAGCACGCTGATAGAGTATGTCGTGCTGAGTGACAACGTAGGTCGAAATCAAAAATCCGATGTACCATCGAGGAATAATCACCGAAAAACGCTTCCTCCTAGACCGTTTGGCCGATCTCAACCAAACTTAGCACGCTGATAGAGTATGTCGTGCTGAGTGACAACATAGGTCGAAATCAAAAATCCGATGTACCATCGAGGAATAATCACCGAAAAACGCTTGCATAGACTTAACATGGGGAAAAAGTTTCCACGCAATTTTTTTGTCAATAATTAAAAATGGCATTTATTATTGCATAATGGCCAGGAATGATTACGTAGTTTAAGCTCGCTCAGCTCATTTCATTGCAATCGGGTACATCCATTGCATTCCTAGTTATAATGAGAACATATTTTGATTCCCGGCGGGAGATCACGTGGTACGGTTTTTACGTTAATCAATACGTCCACGTCTCATGTAGCCTTGCAGATGAAAGGAAAGTTAAACTCCAAATCAACTCAACTCATTAAAAAACAGATTTTTGATTTAAATACAAGCTTGGATTTTTTATTTAAATACGTCCAAAATAAAAGTTATTCACGATCCTGATACCTATTCCTATATATATAGGGAGAGAGAGAGAGAGAGAGAGAGAATAAATATGGTTACATTTTTTATAGGGCCGCGGTGGCTTAGTGGTAGAGCCGTCACCTCTTGTGCATGGGTCTTTTGTTATATATCAGCTTGCACAAAGTCAGAGAGATCCTGTGGTGAATGTGGTGGAGAAAGATCCTGTGTGTGAATTTTCTCAGCAGACGACATAAGCGTGGGACGTCAAACTTAAAGATTGAATTTCATTTAATTGAAAAAATAGTATAATTTATAATCTGCATCTTTATAAAGAAACTTCAACAATCACATAGATGTATACTCCTTAAAATTCAACTCAGTCGCAATTTCAATAATCTGTATTATCTTAGATTTCTCATTTATTTACATCACATGTTTAGTTATTTTATGCCTTACAGCAAGAGTATTAGCTTCTATGTATGACACAATTACCTATACTTTTGACGTGGGAGTCCCTGGTTTGATTCCCGGTGGAAGCTCATGTGATTCGGATTCCATGTTAACCAGTAGAACCCGTCTCATATAGCCTCGCTGCTGAAAGAGACGCTAACTCAAAATCAACTGAACTCAACCATCTATATATATAAAAGAGAACGTACAAATTCCTTTGTCCGCTCATCACGCTAATACGGCTGAACCAATTTCTTTCATTTTTGGGGGGTTATTAGGATTTGGACCCTAGATGGTTTTTATCATATCACTTTAATTTTTAATTACCAGTGTCTTGAGATAATTGACCATTCAAGTGTTCATAACGTACAAATCACTTTGTTAGTTCATCATAGGTATAAAAATAAACGTATTTATATGCAACCCGCATGACCGTGTCACTCGGCGGGTTAACATACATGACAGGTGTTATAATGGTTTTTATCATATCACTTGAAAGCGAAAAAGTAAAAATTATCTAAGTAACAAAGTTTATTGCGTTCGGGGGTGACCGCAGCGAAGCGGGGCGGGTTAACATAAATGAGAGGCGATATAATGTTAACATTTACTGCAATCTTCTATGGTTTTTATCATATCACTTGAAAGCGAAAAAGTAAAAATTATCTAAGTAACAAAGTTTATTGCGTTCCGGGGTGACCGCAGCGAAGCGGGGTGAACGCTGCTAGTTATCTATACATTGAATTTAATTAGTTTATGAAAATGAAATGTATAATAATAGTTGCATATGAAATGGAGTTTGCGTAGTGTTGTAAGTAATGCCCCACCAGCCTTGGCATAATGAACAGTTCAAACTACCAACTCCGTCATTTAGATTATTTCGCTTCAATGTTAATTGGAATCAATTTTTATGGCCAGAGCTGGGTTCGAACCAAGGACTCTATGAGCCAACGGTAAACGCTCTACGACTGAACACCGCAACCCGGTTTAAATTCTGGAAATCTGGGTCTGTTGATCATCCTAGAAAATTCCCAGTAAAAAGTCTTCCTCTGGAATAAAGTATATGTGCTTTCACAATCAGCAACCGGATTTACTTTTAGATTCAAACTCACATGTCTCGCACCAAAGACGATGATACAATCAATAATAAAAAAACATTCGATATATTTGCTCCTTGGCCTTATATTTCATTTGACACTTGTAAAGTGAACCACAGAAATTCTTGATGTACAAAGTCCGAAGGATAGGCAACCCAAGTAACACCTGCTCCAAGATTTATTAAGCCTGGTAGAGTAGCCAGAAACGGATTCTGGACCGACTTCTGGGGGGGGGCGGTGGGTTATCATATTGCTACATTTAAGGGCTTCAAAGTTTGGGATGAGTATTATTTATATATATAAAATAAAAAAGTTTCCTCTTCTGGGGGGGAAGCAATCGCCCCGATCGCCCCCTTGGATGCGCCCCTGAGAGCACATCAGCAGCATGAAGTTGCCCCCTACTGTTAAAAGAACAAATCGTAAAGTGTGTTTTTGTGCAGGGGTGAGGGGAAACGCTGGCTGACGAAATGACAAAAGGGAGTCTTTTGATACTTGTACTCACAGTAAACAGCACAATACCAGAAAAAAAATATACGGACACCAGAGAAGCCGATGACTTAAATAATCTTATAATTAACTCAAATGAGGGATTATAAACAACTTAACTTACTTCAAATGACTATACATATACGCGTATCAAATAATATATGGATAGATTATGCGGTATATGAAGTACGATATTTTTTAAGTAAACACAAAGGCTTGCGCTGAGTTTTGAAATTATTAACAATAGTTCTATTTGCAAATAAATTAAAATATGGAACGATCATTTGGGAGAAGAGCCCAGCCTCCAATGAAAATTTTGGGGTCTAACAGGTCCATAGCTCCTTCCTTCCGGCTCAACTGATTAATACGTAATACTACTTCGACAAAAGAACTTGTCCGATTTCATTATTCCTTAAATGACTTGAAAATGCTAAATATTTGTATGCACTAATTTATTTGTAAATATTAAAAAACCAAAATTCGATAACTCTCAAACGAGTGGGAGAACTTGAAAATGAAATGAAATGAAATCTTTAAGTTTTACGTTCCACGATTATGCCGGTTAGGCTAAAGGACACGGTGATGATGACTGAAATGGTGGAATGAAGAGTGGGAGGAAACGAGAGAACCCCGAGAACACCCACGAGCATGGTGTTTGTCCACCACAAAGTCCACACGGCGCGAGCTGGAATGGAATCGGGACCCCAAGCACCGGAGCTGAACGCTCTACCACTGAGCCACCGCGAGAGTTGGAGAACTTATCCGTACTAAGCGTATTTCCACTTAGGTTTCAATTATAACAAGGTTCTTGATTTGTATAATATTTGTGAAAATTCACACATTCAGACACAAGGAGAAAAGGGGAGAATGTAGTGTCAATTAACAACAATTTAAAAATGCACGAAATTAACGGATAATATCAAATAGAGAACCATTAAAAGAATTAACTCTTTAATTCATTTTCTCCATTCGTTTTTCTTCTTCTTTTATTTTCAGGATTACATCATCACTGAATTTCTCCACTGGAGATTATCTTTGTTTAGCAGCATCCAACTGGAGCTCAGTCTTGTAAATGAAACATTTTAAAAAGACTAAAGGAAGAGGGTGGAAATCGAACCCGGGCCAGGAGAAAACCCACGCACACGGTGTTTGTCCACCACGAGAGAGAGAGAGAGAGAGACCAGAATAATTATGGTTATATTTTTCATACTGCCGCGGTGGCTTAGTGTTAGAGCGTTCACCTCTGGTGCATGGGTCTGTGGTTCGATCCCAGCTTGCAAAAATTGAGATTTGTGGTTGAGAAGCACCGTGTATTAGTGGGTTTTATCAGGGTTCCCCTGTTTCCTCCCACCTTCGTCGTTCCACAATTTTCATTTATTCCTCATCATAACCGTCACATTTACCTAGCTGACATATCCATGGGACATCTAATTTAAAGATTTAATTTCATTTCATTGAAAAAATAGTATAATTAATAATCTGCATCTTTATAAAGCAACGTGAACAATCAAAGAGATGTATAATGCTTAAAATTGAATTAAATTGCAATTTCAGTAATCTGCAGTGTCTTAGGTTTATCATTTATTTACATCAAATGTATAGTTATTTTATACTTTATAGCAAGAAACAATGAAATCTTTAGTTTTACGTCCCAAGCCTATGCCAGTTTGTCTAAAGGAGACGGTAATGATGAGAAGTGAATGCAATGGTGGAATCAAGAAAGTGTAAGAAACGGGAGAACCCCGAGAAAAGACGCGAACACGGTGTTTGTCCACCAAATGTTGATATTAGCTGCTACATAAGACACAATTAACTATACCTTTGGTGTGACAGGATATGGTTCTATTCCGGTGGGAGCTCATGTGGATCGAATTCCATGTTTATCAGAAAGTCCCGTCTCGTATAGCCTCGCTGCTGAAAAGGACGCTAAACTCAAATTCAACTCAACTAAACAATTATCTATATATTGAATTTAATTAAGAAATCGGTATTGTTATCATGAGAGCAATTTTATGAAAATGAAATGTATAATAATGGTTGTATATAAAATAGAGTCTGTGTAATATAATGCCCAACTAGGGTTGCAATAGTGTACAGTTCAAACTGTCAATCCCATTATTCTAATTATTTCACTTCAATATTCATGTTCCAAAGTTGTGCCCGAAATGCAATGATATACCAACAAATGCAAGCAAATGATCGCTGCTCAGACGGTGTAGTTATGGACTAATAACGAAGTCATGTACTCCGTGTACGAATCTCGCTGCGGTCATAATTTTTCATAGTCCGGATTCAATTGCTACGAAGCATATTTTTACTTTTCTGAAGCATTTAAATCTCTTCTATTTCTAGCAGTAGCTTCTATTTCGATCAGTATGTGCAGTTGGTTGATGCAACAGTACATAAAAAGCTATTTTTTATTTTCTAACAACCAGAATTCACTTCTTATTTCGATATATCTTGTTTGACTTATAGTCAGCACTGCACAACTGTTTACTATTCTGTTCCACTTTGCTTCAGGCAATTTTTACACGTTAAGAGACAATATTGTACTGACCTTGTAAATGCCTCTAGGCATAAGACAAAATCAAAATGTTAACATACTGTTCTGTAAGTATTAGCCCAGCAGACGTATCGATTTATGTTTACTTCCTGCTCTCTTTAGAAACGACAGCTATTTGTCGTATAAAGAAATTAACTCGTTCCACTACTTTTTTAACGTTCATCCACTAAAGCTAAACAATCATCCGTTTTACGGAAAAAAAAATATGTAAAGTTTTACTGTCCTGTTTAAAATTTAATTCTTTTTTCAGTGCTATATGCTAATCAGTGTTTTATTTGTAGTGGAAGAGGAATTCACGTAATTAGTGCTTTTCCATGGTGGGAAGAGTAGATCCGCCCCTGTAGATATCTAACAATTCTCTTAAGCATTATCAGTTAGGCGATATTCCTTCTGCAATATTGCAACTATAGTTTGCTTCTCAAGTAATACGTAAAACAATAATAATAATAATAATAATAATAATAATAATAATAATAATAATAATAATAATAATAATAATAATAATAATAATAATAATAATAATAATTTATTATCAGACTTGAAGAGATCTCTATATGATAAATGTACTCATGAAAATAGTAACTACTTGTTACATACTCATTTGGTCTTCCTTTGCCGGCGGGAGCTAATGTAGTTCGGATTCCACGTTAATCTGTAGGTTCTGTCTCATGTACTCATGCTGCTGGAAGAGACGTTAAACTCTACAATGAAATGAAATCTTTGAGTTTTACATCCCACGGATATGTCAGCTAGGCTAAAAGAGACGGTGATGATGAGAAATAAATGAAAGGGTGGAATGAAAAACCTGGGAGAATCCCGAGAAAACCCACGCACACGGTATTTGTCAACCACAAAGTTCACTTGGCACGAGCTGAGATCGAATGCACCAAAAGTGAACACTCTACCACTGAGCCATTGAGCCCTGGTTTAATGTCTACATGTCTAACATGTAATACTTCCCAAATGTTACAGTCTGATTTTGATAAAATTTAGCAGGTATATACTACACATAAAATAAACGAATACATGTTTTTTTTATTTATTTTCTGCGGAAAACGCTTTTAGGGAGCAAAAGCTCCGACCCAAAATTTTGAAAATTGAATTTCGAAAGGCAAGAAGAATTGGGCCGAACTAAATGAAATTGTGCACAGATATTGTAGACGTAAAATGACGGAACATGTGCTTCACATTTTCCTGGAAAAAACAGTTGGGTTAGGCACGGACACCTCCAAACCTTTCATCATAAAATATTAAAATTGCTAATAACAGTTTGTCAAAAGTGCCTAAAGAACATGAAGAAGTGCAATAAAACTTAGTATAGGGACAATCCGCAAAAATATACAAATACGTTTTTTTTTATTTTCTGCGGAGAAACGGTTTTATGGGCAAAAGCACCCACTCAAAAGTTTGATAGTTGACACCCGAAAGGCAAGAGTGGACCAAAGTGAATGAAGTTGTGTACAGATATTGTAGACACAAGATAAGGGAATACGTGATTCTAATTTTCCTAATAATAATAATAATAATAATGATAATAATAATAATAATAATAATAATAATAATAATAATAATAATAATAATAATAATAATAATAATAATAATAATAATAATAATAATAATAATAATATTAATAATAATAAAACAATTCGGGGGCGGAAAGACCGAAGCGAATGAAATTGTGTGTAGATATTATATTTGTAAAATAAGCCCTTTCGTGTTCAACATGTGTCCTCATCAGATTTCTTCAAATTTGGTACATCAACAGTAAGCACAAACAGTATAGGGTATTTTATAGTATTTCGGGAGGCTACTTTAACCCTTATAATGTTTCCCTGCAGAAAGAGAAAGAGTTCTCAATTTGTTTCCTATTTACTGTTGATGTGCCATATTTGAAGCAAATCGGATGCAGATACTTGAGAAACACGAGAGACCTTATTTAACATATGCAATACCTACACAGAATTTCATTTGCTTCGGTCTATTCCTTCCTGCGCTACTACGGTATAAGTTACTTTTTTCGGAGGGGCTCTTGACCCCCAAGTATTAGGGAAAAGGCCCCTCCAAATTGCACTTTTGATATTTCGTAATCAACGGCTTAGAAGGTCTGTGTCCCGCCCAAATTTCTTTTATGGAAAATTCGAAACAGTATTCCCTCATTTCATATCTACAATATCTGTGCACAGTTTCATTGACTTAGGTCCACTTCTTATTTCCTTTCGAGCTTGAAATTTCAAAATTTTGGGTGAGAGCTTTTGCCCCCTAAACCCGTTGATCCGCAGAAAATAAAAATCTGTATTCGTTAATTTTTTGCGTATTGTCACTACAACAAAATTTAGTTCCAGTTCTTCATGTCCTTTACGCACTTCTGATATACTATTATTAGCACTTCCGATATTTCATGATCATTTTTTGGTGGGATTCGTGCTTCACCCAACAGTTTCTTGTTAGGAAAATACGAAACACGTATTCTTTCATTTCAGTTCTACAATATCTGAGCACAATTTCATTCACTTCGGTGCACCTCTTCTTGATTTTCGGGCGTCCACTTCCAAAATTTTGGGTGGGAGCTATTGGCCCTAAAACCGTTTTTCTGCAGAAATTAAAAAAAACATATTCGTTTATTTTATGTATAGTATCTACATGGCAAATTTATTCAAAATTGGAGTGTTACACTTGGGAAGTTTGATTTGTCAGACAACATTAGTCTCCTGTTTCATTTTCTCCGCTCCTACTTCTATATTTGACACTGATCACTTCGTTCCAAACACCATGAATTTTGTCTTTCTAGCATTTACTTTCATCCTATATTCTTCACAAACTCTTCTCAAGTTTTCAACATCTTATTGACTTTCTTTTTATATTCTGCAACAACAGCCATATCATCCCCAAACCGCATACACCTAATCATTTTACCTTCTAACGAAATAATATCTTCATTATATGGACTCTTCTTCTTTATCTCTTCTGGATATATATATTAATCACGTCTGTGAAGTTGTCCCGCCCATCTAACAAATTTTTCATTTTTTTATCTACATCGTTAGTTTATCGTTAGTTTACGTTAGTTTTGCTAAAATTATCGTTAGTTTTGCAAAAATAACGATTTTATTCGAGAAATAAATGGGCAGGCCAACTTCACGGTTCCCCGCCCACAAACGAATTTCAAAAGTTTTTCATATCACATCGTTAGTTTATCGTTAGTTTACGTTATTTTTGCTAAAACTATCGTTAGTTTCGCAAAGATAACGATTTTATTCAAGAAATAAAGTTTCCCGCCAAATATGAATTAGCCCGCCCATATTGAATTCTCATAAAATTCCAACTCATATCGTTAGTTTATCGTTAGTTTACGTTAGTTTTGCTAAAACTATCGTTAGTTACGCTAAAATAACCATTTTATTCGAGAAATAAATGGGCAGGCCAACTTCACGGTTCCCCGCCCACAAACGAATTTCAAAAGTTTTTCATATCACATCATTAGCTTATCGTTAGTTTACGTTAGTTTTGCTAAAACTATCGTTAGTTTCGCAAAAATAACGATTTTATTCGAGAAATAAAGTTTCCCGCCAACTGTGAATTAGCCCGCCCATATTGAATTCTCATAAAATTCCAAGTCACATCGTTAGTTTATCGTTAGTTTACGTTAGTTTTACTAAAACTATCGTTAGTTTCGCAGAAATAACGATTTTATTCGAGAAATAAATGGGCAGGCCAACTTCATGGTTTCCCGTCCACAAACGAATTTCAAAAGTTTTTCATATCACATCGTTAGTTTATCGTTAGTTTACGTTAGTTTTACTAAAACTATCGTTAGTTTTGCAAAAATAACGATTTTATTTGAGAAATAAATGGGCAGGCCAACTTCACGGTTCCCTACCCGCAAATGAATTTCAAAACTTTTTTCTATCACATCGTTAGTTTATCGTTAGTTTACGTTAGTTTTACTAGAACTATCGTTAGTTTTGCAAAAATAATGATTTTATTCGAGAAATAAACTTTCCCTCCAACTGTGAATTAGCCAATCCATATTGAATTCCCTTGAACTTCCTACTCATATCGTTAGTTTAACGTTAAGTTACATTAGTTTTGCTAAAATTAACGTTTGTTTTCGAAAAATAACGATTTTATTCGACAAATAAAAGTTCCCGCCAAATGTAAACCCTAACAGCACATTTGCATAACAGGCATACGTAAGAAGTATATAAGGCACCTACTGGACACATTCTCATGTACTGTACCTGAGGGAACATGGTAGGCGTATGCCTGCTATGTAATTGTTTACATTTGGCGGAACCTTTTATTTCTCGATTAAATCGTTATTTTGGCGCAACTAACGATAGCAAAACTAACGTAAACTGACGATAAACTAACGATATGAGTTGGAATTTTATGAGAATTCAATATGGGCGGGCTAATTCAAAGTTGGCGGGAAACTTTATTTCCCGAATAAAATCGTTATTTTTGCGAAACTAACGATAGTTTTAGCAAAACTAACGGAAACTAACGATAAACTAACGATGTGATATGAAAAACTTTTGAAATTCGTTTGTGGGTGGGGAACCTTGAAGTTGGCTTGCCCATTATTTCTCGAATAAAATCGTTATTTTTGCGAAACTAACGATAGTTTTAGTAAAACTAACGTAAACTAACGATAAAATAACGATGTGACTTGGAATTTTATGAGAATTCAATATGGGCGGGCTATTTCACATTTGGCGGGAAACTTTATTTCTTGAATAAAATCGTTATTTTTGCGAAACTAACGATAGTTTTAGCAAAACTAACGTAAACTAACGATAAACTAACGTTGTGACTTGGAATTTTATGAAAATTCAATATGGGAGGGCTAATTCACAGTTGACGGGAAACATTATTTCTCGAACAAAATCGTTATTTTTGCGAAACTAACGATAGTTTTAGCAAAACTAACGTAAACTAACGATGTGATATGAAAAACTTTTGAAATTCGTTTGTGGGCGGGGAACCGTGAAGTTGGCCTGCCCATTTAATTCTCGAATAAAATCGTTATTTTTGCGAAACTAACAATAGTTTTAGTAAAACTAACGTAAACTAACGATGTGACTTAGAATTTTATGAGAATTCAATATGGGCGGGCTAATTCACATTTGGCGGGAAACTTTATTTCTTGAATAAAATCGTTATTTTTGCGAAACTAACGATAGTTCTAGTAAAACTAACGTAAACTAACGATAAACTAACGATGTGACTTGGAATTTTATGAGAATTCAATATGGGCGGGCTAATTCACAGTTGGCAAGAAACTTTATTTCTCGAATAAAATCGTTATTTTTGCGAAACTAGCGATAGTTTTAGCAAAACTAACGTAAACTAACGATAAACTAACGATGTGATATGAAAAACTTTTGAAATTCGTTTGTGGGCGGGGAACCGTGAAGTTGGCATGCCCATTTATTTCTCGAATAAAATCGTTATTTTTGCGAAACTAACAATAGTTTTAGTAAAACTAACGTAAACTAACGATAAACTAACGATGTGACTTGGAATTTTATGAGAATTCAGTATGGGCGGGCTAATTCACATTTGGCGGGAAACTTTATTTCTTGAATAAAATCGTTATTTTTGCGAAACTAACGATAGTTTTAGCAAAACTAACGTAAACTAACGATGTGACTTGGAATTTTATGAGAATTCAATATGGGCGGGCTAATTCACAGTTGGCGGGAAACTTTATTTCTCGAATAAAATCGTTATTTTTGCGAAACTAACGATAGTTTTACCAAAACTAACGTAAACTAACGATAAACTAACGATGTGATATGAAAAACTTTTGAAATTCGTTTGTGGGCGGGGAACCGTGAAGTTGGCCTGCCCATTTATTTCTCGAATAAAATCGTTATTTTTGCAAAACTAACGATAATTTTAGCAAAACTAACGTAAACTAACGATAAACTAACGATGTAGATAAGAAAAAGAAAAATTCATTAGGTGGGCGGGAGAACTTCACAGACGTATATTAATCAATGTCGGCGAAAGATATCATCCCTGTCGAACTCTCCTTCCAATTGCATTCTTTGTCTACTGTGCATTCACCAGTGAATTTCCATGACAAATCATGAATAATTATTATACATTATATAATATTTATGGACGAATATAAAATAGAACTAATATCAATAACATACATCATTCCTCAAAGTAACAAATACGGTGAAATATACATACGATCAATAGATATATTACGTACAGGCTTAAAATTCAGACACTACAAAATACGTTTCACTTGCTCTTCCTGCCGCTTTAGTGGCTAGCACGTGTGCATTTGATGTACGGCGTCCCGGGTTTGATTCCCGCCCGCAGAATTGTAACTGTCTTTAATGTTTTTGTGTTTGTGTTTCTATCGTTCATAGTTATTAGAAATAACAGTAAATGTGTATACCGAGTAGAAAATAGAGACAAGTTACTGACATACGTTCGATGAATCAGTTAACTTAAAGAAAAGATAAATGGTCTAAAGCGCTTGCGCGTAGATCACTCTTAAAGGTTAGTTCGAGTCCCATCAAATCAAAATTTGTCTTTTACCTGTTCACGAAGTTCCTCTTTGTGTTTCTAACGGATTCGATTAAATAGAACTTCGAATAGAGGCGTCGTGAAATTCACTTATTGACTAAGCCAGAAATTCTAATAAAGATAACGACTATGATTTTATTATTAATAATACTATTATTATTATTATTTTAATAATAATAATAATAATAATAATAATAATAATAATAATAATAATAATAATAATAGTTAAGGTACGAAGTTTAAAATGAGGCGATGCAACATTTACGTAAACTAAATGATAATTTATTTGGTAATATTCACTAGTCCACCATACATTTGCGAGAGTTTCTTTTGGGAAATGAAGTTATATAACATTGAATAATAAAAATATTAAATAAGATATATTATTAAAATATTGATTAAGTAATTTTAGTTAAACATGTCTTTCCAGTAAAGATTATATATAGAGAGGATTTGCTTTAAAGTCTAATACACACGAATATTCGAGCTTTAATCCGACTAAAAAACGATAACTTACACGATAATATTTACATCATTACTTCTATAATTCTTTATTCTTGTACGTATTATAATTCTCTTCAAGTTACGATTTTGCCATTCCAAAACGTGTAACGAGAAATGAATATAATATTCTATTTGTTGAGAAATTCTTTGAAACAGTGATGATTTCAGGGGATGGCCTGAGGGAGAATTTGAAACACTGTCGACCTAAAAGAATTCCCCCCTTCAAGCCATATCTTCGATCATACTCAAAGTGGACTAATAGCTGTTTTAGCTGTTTTCCGTCCTTCATATATTGACAATCCCCCGGGAAGAATCTTCTGAAATTACCAATGCTTATAAATAGCTATTAATTAGAAATCAAAGGATAATAATGAAATATTTAACATACTTATTATTTTGTTTTCAGCTATGCACTTTAAATTTGCAATGCATATAATGTTCCGTTCTAATCGAATTTGAAAAAAGGTAGTTGTCAAAGACTTATTCAAAGAAATGTTCTCAGTTCTCTGATGAAAATAGGAACACACTTAAAAAAAAATACGAATTCTACTTACAAGGTTTGAACACATAAACTTCTGACTGACAGATTATTCACTCAAACCGTTCGAGCATTTCACATGCCTTCAAAGTGTCTCTTTTGACTTTTGAATAAAGTGGTTTTCTGCTCCACACTCGCTTTGTTTATGTCAGTACGACTAAGAGTTTGTGGTGGATATTTGGACGTTACAGCTCTTGCAATGTATAGAAGTCTTTTCCGTATAAATTACATTCGACTTTACTTCCTAATAACTTATATACAGCAGGTTGATTCTGTGAAATGATTGGGGTTGGAGTGATCATAAATGTTTCCATAGTTATGAGTCTGGATATGCAAACCCGCTTAACGTGGGGATTTGCTTATATGGAATTTGGTACGAGTATAATAGACGCGACGTACTTGATTCAAAATAAAGAAGTTCTGTATTTTGTTTTTAAAACATCTGCAGTGGAAATGGTCTGCGCCACTTACTACGGAAACGGCTTAGCGAGAGATATGACGCATGTTTTTCAAATGTGTACGACGTTGCTAATAAGACAAGGAATAAGAAATGTAACAGACTTTAAGGTTGATTTAAAATGCAAACTGTTTATTTATTTTAACCAATTATTTGAATATACTTGAATATCTTAGGACAAAATTGAAGTGTACTCATTTGCTATATTACTAACATTGTTTGCAGTCTGAAGTAAGAAACTAAATAATATTCTCATGCAAGGGCGCCGACTTCTCTGTAAATTTGTGGGCCTATTCTGATGCAGAAGGTATATATAAATATGAAGATTTTAAGACAAATTGAACTCAAATTATGTTAAATATTGTATATCCATAAATACAGTATGGGGGGCCGGCCGGGCCCACATGAGGTTTGGGGGGCCGGGCCCCTTTCCCCCCCGGATCGGCGCTCTCATGTTTCGGTCACTGACCGCCTTTACGGAGCGAATTTTATTCATTCTTAAGGGAAAAACTCAACAATATAAAAACATAGTTATTTGATAGTAGAGTGCTAATTTCTTATATGCAAGTTCATCCTGGATTCGATAGTTATGCGCTCAGGAGGAAGCCCAAGGAAATTAATACATGAAAGAGAAAAACATTTCTCTAAGTAAAAGTAATCTAAATTCTATTTTGAGTTCAACATAAGGACGCACAAACTTACGAAGATAATTATGTTCATGAGCATTCACCAGTGCTATTATTGAACTATTTTAAACATTAGCAATATTATTTCATCATAATATCTTTCCCCCTTTCCATCATAATATCTACCCCCTTTTCTTTACAAATGAAACGTACTCGTAAATTGTTTATATTAGTCCATGTGAACATTTTCAAATTAGCTGAAGTGTTCTGAGGACATGAGTATACATTTAAAATGACAAATGAGCATATGTGGTCTCACAGTAATGATAACAAATAGCTATAGTGGCTTATTACTGAATAAAATAAAATGAAGTTTCTACTTTTATGTTCAACGAATATGTTCTGTAGGCAAAGGAAGACGGATATTAATGAGAGTGAATAATTATAAAAGAATCGGTGGAATGGTAATATGGGAGTAAACGTCTGAATCTCGAGAAAACCCATGGAAACAATGTTGTCCATCACAAATTCATATGACTTGAATTCGAACCAGGTACCACTCACACTAGAGGTGAGCACTCCGCTATTGATCCACTGTGTCCTTTGATAACGAATTTTTGTGCTTTATGTCATGACGAGTAATGAACACAATATTCTGTTCTAGTGAGTGCAACAATATAAGGAAAGTCAGACTACTGGACGAAAATTAACAAGGCCCAACGCTTAAAACGTTTGCTTTTATGTGTAATTTTTTTTTACTTGTGGACCTCAGAACACAAAACACAATACTTTAACGATATAATCTTTTGAAATGTACTACCATATACCAAACATCAATCATCTCAGAGCTGAGGGCAGGCTTGTAGCCAACCCAAAAATATAGGGGGCTGTAGAATATAGGGGGGTTGATAATCTTTCTTAAATTCGATTATGCCCTTATACATGTCTCGATTTTTTTTACTATTATCTTTAAGTTGAATAATTTTAGCCTTCAAAAACTCGCATTTCTTTGTTCTATACATTTTGGAAGTTTCCCATCTGATGTTAACGACATTTTATGTTGTTTATGTAATTTTATGTAAAAATATCCTCCGAATGTTGTACCGAACGCAATATTGCCTGTTTTCCTTTCGCTAATTGAATGCATTCCTGGTCGAACCATGGTTTGTTCCTACGTATTTCTGCGTGTCCCATTTCTTCTCTTGCTGAACTTTTACTGGTATCCCTAATTTGAACCCAAATATCCTCAACAGTAGTGCTCACAAAAACCTTCTAAAACCAAGAATCTATTCGACACTCCAATCTGCCATTCCCCTCTTGCCTGGTTCTCCTTTAATTTCTTTAAACCAAACCACTTCGTTTTTAGATGTTGAATATTTCCTTTATTCAACTATAGTCTCTCTCTTATTATCGCTGCTACCATAGTGATCAGTGTCAGTCAGGTGCTCTGAAGGGCCAAATGTCAATTATGCTGACTATTATTTTCTGTTTACTAAAACGTGATAAATTTGATTGTGTGTTCTCCCATTTGGCGAGGTCCATGCGTATTTATGAACGTCGCGATGTGGGAATTTTGTACTCCTCACGATAAGGTTTTTAGATGTTGCAAAGGTAACGATTCTAACGCCATTGTTCGATACATTATCTTTATTATATTTCACTTTTGCTGATTCTGAATTAATCTGCTGTAAGAAGAAGTATTGTGCACCATTTTTACATTCTGTCTATACATATTTGTAAGTATAACTGAAAGAAATGTTTGTTTGCCCATCAAGGAAGAGTAATTATGGACTAAGCAATAGTAATCTTCTAGATAATCTAGTCTAAGGCAATAAGTTTGGATCTAGTTATCATATTACATGTTTATGACGTTAAATGTATTATAAATCACTTTATCCTGTAGTGAAATAAGTCCGAGTAAGGATTTAATTGAGAAAACCCAAAAAGTGTTACTTATTTCTATTGTATTTAGTCCTATCTGTTTCCAGACTTATTTTATATGTTTTATTACTGTCGTAAATATTTCTAAAGCAAAAAGGGATATATGTAGAATGCAACTATTCCAGCCTATGATGTAAACAAAGGAGAAACATAATAATGTGATCCAAGATCGATAATTCAAGAATTTCAAAACTAGTCTTTAAGTACTTGCAATTGTTTTATTTTATGTAATAAACTTCGAAGGTACTCCTTTTCTTTCTGTTGAGGTATAAATTTCCTCTAAAGAATTTTGGTGATTGCCACCTAAGACAACTCTATCGACGTAATTACAAAATCCTGTGTGGCTTCATTCACTCTATTAAAATAAATTAAATACTACAATCCGCATCAAACACAATGCCATTAAATTTTACACGAAAACGTAAGCCTTCAACTATTTGATATGATAATCTGTTATGTAATGTTAATTTGTACTTATAAATGGATGTATTGTGTAAAGTAATCAGTATTCATACGTTTTGAAGACTGTCTGCTCCGTAAATCAGAAATATATGTACGCTTAAGGTGTTGCTTTCTTAAAATTAGAGTCTCAGCACTTCCTACCATATGAAATATCTAATGTACTGTTCACAGTTTGCTATGGTAGACAATGATGAGTATTACTATATCGCTTGTGAAAAATACGACAACAAAATTTCTGGAGTTGGTTACAATTCTAAGAGACAATACTAAGAACGTTTACGTGCAATAATTCATGATAAAGAGTAATAATTCATTATGTAATGATAATGTGTAAGTAATATAGATTAAGATTCTTATTAACTCACTTATTTAATGACTAGAAATTTAATTTATTTTGCCATAATAAAGTTAGAGGTTGTATTCTATAGACGCAGTTTAGCATGTTGTACTATGCTTCCCATATCCTCATCAACTATAGTGGCGCAACAAACTAGCATGCTTATCATTCAATCGAAAACAAAAGTGACGCAAGTATAACGTACTGCAGCGCCTCGGAGCAAAAGGAGATAGTGAAGTCCATCTTTAATACTGAATCCTGGAAGACAGAAATTGTAGTTATCTGACCACATATCAAAATTTGATTTTTATCTATCTGGTAATACTTAGCGCCTCGAGGAAGAGTAATCGGAGGACATATGACAGAGTGCTAACCTCTGATTTCAATGGTATCGAGTTCGGTCAACGTCAAGGGGAGTTTACGCTCAGCATCACACACTAGAGTTTTATTGGAGTTGTCCCTTTTCCTTCGACATTCATATTTCACCAATTATTTAGCCATCATTCACTTTCATTCATCACGTGGCTTTCTTACTCTAATCGTAATGGACCGTGAAAGTCTACATTTTATTTAATTTCCCCGAAGACTTCTGAATCCACTCTCTCGAGTAACCCCAAATTTTCCCTGGGGCACTGCTACATGTCAGACACAATTGATGTCGTCATAATATTTACCTTGGTTAAATGAGAACTGATAATTTTCTCCTTTTGTTCCACTCACTTTTAATAATTTATAGATATTTAATGGAAAGTAAATATGTATTATTTACGTAGAGAAATCGGTACAGTTCATTTTAGTATGGTATCATACCAAAAGTGAGTACATCATTGCCTTCAATACACTTAAGAGTTAACTAAACGAATTTATATTTTGCAAGATCGTATAAGTGATGTAAGGTTTCTGTGTTTATGAAATGACGTCATAACACTCTTTTCAGTTGTCTTAGGACCTGAAATGCTTACGGTATGACATACAGATTCTACTTCCACAACCGTTCCAGACAAATATTTCTCAAGAAGAAAGTCGTAGACTCTTTCTCCCGAAAGAGTTATTCTTTCTAAAAGGTACAAAATTAATTTAACGATATACATAGTCTAATAAGAAACAGTAATCATTATTTTGACCTAGTTTTGTACAATTAAATGAAGACGAGTCTTCAGTTATATATAAATAAGCAATTTTCCGATCATACACTGGTGTGAACAAAACATTGGCGAAAAGAAGATCGGGTTTGATTTCTTTGTCATCGGTATTATGATAGTTTTTAGGAAGTCTTTTGGCAACACTCACATTATATATTCCATATGTTTCATATATTTTATTGCAGAGTCCAAATTCTTTTCATCACTTGTCTTCCATATTTTTAATGAAATAAATTTGTACTACCGGTTGCTTTTCCGTTCCTAATTTCGGATATAGCTTTTTCACACTCATCCCGAACAATACTAAACCCTATATCGTTCTCGCTTAGATACTTTTCTCTTTACATATATAGCCCTACGTTCTGTATTCCTACTCTAATATAAGTCATCAATATATTCTTACCATCTTCCTAAGACTACACATATCTCAATGACTACCTTCTCATTCTTATTTTGTATTCTAATCGTAATAACCTCTTGTTTCTTCGAAGTTCAACAGATTACATCTCCTTATACATTTTCATATATTTGCCAACTCTTTCTAATCCTTCCATTTCCTCAAATTTTCTTTTCTAAAATTCTTCTCTTCCTTTATCTGTTTTCCTTCGAACTCGTTACTTAACTTAAAGTACATCTTGCTCTCTTCTGTATTAAGCTGTTTTGACGTCTCCCCTTCCCTCATTTCCTGCAACTTCTGTTCTGTATTATACGTTCCCTTAGATGTTTCGTATTCGCAGTTATCTACTACTTTTCAAGCCTGCTGTATGCAAGGTTTAATAAGCTCCCACCTTCTATTACTACCCGCACCAATCCTTTCTTCATTCGAGTTTTTCTCAGAATTTCTCAACCAAACATTTGTTATTTCCTCGTTTTCAATTTTTCGGTGTTCAAGATTTTTTTGTTTACTTTTCTTCTGTCTATATTTTACTCTGTTGAGTTGATTTGGAGTTTAATGCCCTTTCAGCAGCAAGGCTATATGAGACGGGACCCACTAAGTAACGTGGAATACGAGCCACGTGAACCCCAGCCGTTAATCAAATCGGATCTCCCAGGCCAAAGGTAAACCAGTTAATGACAAAGGAGCTCTCTATATTTTTCAGTTGAATATACAATTCAGCTAGAACAAGGTTATGATCAGAGAAAATGTCACCCGGGAATTGTCTTCGAGTTCTTAAAAATATTCCGATGCCTGTTCTGAATCATAACGTAGTCTATCTGATATCTTCCGCCGTCAATTGGAGATTTCCATGTATATCTTTTTCTCTTATGCTGATTAAACACAGGTTCTCAATTAATAGTAAATTGTGTTACAAAACTTGTCCAGTAATCTCCTTTCATTTCTTTCTCTTAAACTGTATTTCTCCACAACACTATCTTCCTGCTTTTCTCCCACAACTGCATTGAAAGTTCTCATTACAATTACGCATGCATCCCTCTTCTTCCTGTCTTTAATGTTTTCGATTTACTTATAAATTTCCTCTACTTACTCAATTGTATGCGAGGTCGTCGGTTGAGACATATATGTACCACCACTGTATCCTTCCTTTTTTCTTTACGTCTTAAAGCCATACCTCTATGATCAACAAATTCTATTTTCAGTAACCTCTTTTAAGCTCTTAACAAGCACTATTTCTATATCATTATTACTGCCTTTTCATTGTCTGAGTAAAACATTCTATATTCTTAGCAGTTCGACACTTTATTACCTTCCCAGTTAACAGACTCCTACCAAATCTAGATTGTTTCATTTTCTATTTAAGATTTAATAATTTCCCTTCCTTTAACGTGTTACGTAATTTCCATATCCCTTTATCATTCTTTTGCTCTTCTTGATCATTCCTTATATATTTAATTTCTCCACCTTATTACTTTGTCTTCCAATAGAACTTCCCAAGCCATTCCTCTCCCAGAGATCCGAATGGGGTTATATGTACCATGGTAATTATATTTTAAACTGCAAAAAATTATTATTCATATGATCTCTTTCTACTGCCAGCAAACTACGTAAAAATAGAGTGGTTGTTTCCCTTTGCCTTTCACCCCGCAGTATTCCAGAAGTAAGAGTCACTCTGACCACGCGTGGAACTAGTGTCCAAGTTGCTGTGGCAATCACTATAATTTCCGCAAGCTTGGCTACTGGAGAACTGCTCCCTGTCCCAGAACACACTTTGTTTGCTACTTCATTTAGAACATTCCTGTAAAGTTGACCCTTCTGGTTGTTAACCGCCGACAGAGCTCTAAATTTCACTACAGAACACAATCCTCCCCATAAGTACATAAGTGTCTTCATAAAGGTTTCTCGGAGAGGCTTTGAACCTAAATATTGTAGATGTATACTCCCAAACAAATTCGTTTATACAACTATAAGGTCTAAAACCAATTTCTACATTTTGGCAATTCTATGCTCATCCAAGAGAACTAAAGAGGATCAAAGTGCAAAAATTTACAGCGATTCGTTCTGGTTTGTAACAAACGGTTTATGTCACCTCATAATGTTGGAGAGTGAAAGTCATCTTGCAAACTCCGGTTTCGAGGGTAAATTAATCTTAACGTGCTCTTTTGCTCTCAAAGTGATAATCTGAAAGTATAATCAATATTACCAAATTAAATTACTTACACTGAATTTCAAGCCTTAAAATATTGTCAAAATTCATACACATTACAACAAATCTGTACCTTAGAAAATAAGAAAACCTACCAAATTTTTGTTTGTTTTGGTAATTTTATACCCATAAAAGGAAACGTAAGTCATCAAATGTCAAGGGTGGTAACTCCTGAACTATAAAAATTCTGCCAAGCAATTTGCCATTGAAATTTTGACCTCAAAATTAGATATCCCTCCTGAAAACTAGGTAGGTATCCCGACCCCAAAATTAGATATCCCGACCAAAATTTGAGCTTGACCTTTAATCTCACAAATAGGTACCTCTTGCATAATTTGGTATGGTTAGTGGCCCAAGCCATGCTACCTGGGGTTCAGTGAGTAGTATTCCGGGACCTAATACTGCTGCCAAAATCGGCGAGAAATCTACTTTAAAGTGGTGTTTCTTCGACGAAAAATTATGGTACTCCTGGTGGTTCAAGAAATTTGTCACCGAAACAAATTCTAGTTCATCCAAAGCCGCAAATGACATACAAGCACAATGACAGCGTATAATGTTTCCTACAAAAAAAGTGATTCCGAAAGATCTCCGAAATAAAGGTGGGTTGAAACAATAATGGAGGCAGCGGTGTATCACTAAGAAACAGTTACACGAAAATCTGATTTAACACGGCAGACGATTTTATTGTTTAATGTGATTGCATAAAGAGAGGCGACTTTGTAGGCATGCAACTAATCTCATAAGTAGAGGTCACTTATGGAGTGTTGCAAGCGTGCACGTTATATTGTTAGGTATTTTAGATAAGGCAGACGTTTGATGCTATTAATATAATACTCATCTGTCTCAAAATTGGGTGAGTGAACACCAAGACGTTAGTGATTTAACTAACCTTCTATTTTAGAGCTACATATTTCGGTATCTGAACAATATCAAGTTGGAAGTTTAGGAAGGATATTTTCTTCCGGATGATAGAGGTTCGACAGAGAACACCACTGGGCCTTCGTATGCTACCATTCCTTGAAATGACGTACAACTTAATGTGAGCAGATTAGAGTTGAGTTGAGTTTGAGTTTAACGTCCCGTTCAGCAGCGAGGCTATATGAGATGTGGACCTACTAATTAACGTGGAATCCGAAGCACATGAGCTTCCGCCGGGAATCGAACCCGGGTCTCCCACGCCAAAGGCGCGTACGCTAACCGCTTAGCCACGGAGGAGCTCGTGAGCAGACTAGAATTCACATTCAATATTTCTTCTTAATATTTCTATTTTCACGTAATATAAAGGATATTTGAAACTCTCCCAGAAACAATGTTAGTCCTATTTTATATTATCATATTTAAAAGAATACTGTTCGCTTTTTGTTTGTTTTCTGAAATTCATGTTCTGAAAAATTTAATATGGTTCTTTTACTTACTTTATTACTTGCTAGTTATTATTTACTTATTACTTTAACAAATACTTATTTTATGTTAACTTACAAGTTTATATTAACTAGTAAAGTAAAGTATTATTTTTCTGAAATGATAGTGCCTGCTTTTTTAAACTAGATATTGCAGTGTGCATTTATTGTTCCAGTATAAAATAATTTACACTTAACCACGGAAACTACAACTTGCTTTTTGAAGCATTTCAACATTCGTATTAAAGAAAATATTAATAAATATGTTGTTTTTTTTTCTTTTTTTAAAAAAAAGAAAACTTTTCACCAATCAGTTTACGACCAAATGAAGGAGATTGTTACTCTCAGCTTTTTGCGTCCCATTACCTGGACTTATTTAAAGCTAGAAACAAAATGTCTTCCACGTATTAGTTTCCTTTGTTTTGTACGGCGTTTATTCTCTTTATTAAATAATAGTAGCTTTCACTGCACGGAATCTCATAAAAACTAGTCTTAAAATACAAGTTAACCTTGGAGTATTAACGATACGGTAGAAATGTAAATTTTAACATTAAACAATTTTGTTGTTTGCTAAATACCACGTAAATCTTTATTTCAAGATGAGAGGTATCTTTCTCACATCCATTGTGATCTACCTTATGTTATTCCAGCCCATATTCACATTACCACTTCGTAAGTACTGATTTTATTTGTAAACATTTTCAGAATTTTTTAGCCCATTAGCTTCAGAGGTGCATAGCAAGGATTATTAGCAACAAGTCTACGCGTATTTCTATAAGTTTACTCATTATCCTGCTGTATGTCCGTTGTAAGCCCGATTGTCTGTCTCTCCCCGAACACTTCTATAAGGTCTTTTAAAAATCTTAATGGAACTAGGAGCTTATGGAGATATATGAGAAAGTAATAAGCGTTCGGTTTGTAATTGAAGAGCGTCAAAAATAAGGGAGAAAAATTGATAAAAATGAAACCTAAGTATGAAATTTGTATTTATAGTTCATTGTGAAGAGGCACACTAACTGGAAATATTGATGATTACCATATGTAAATATTCTTGTAGTATGTTCGTTAGTTCTTCTCCATTATCACTATTTCTTATTATCTAAATCAGTTAATAGTAAGGATGACATTACCATTATTTCTTTTAGGCAGGATATTGTTCGAGCAACTTCGAAACAATTGACCATATCGTTTATACTTTAAACTTAATGTATACTTATATCTTTAATTACAACCATAAAAAATATTAATGTTATTGATCAATGTTTACTTGTCGGAGCTATTACTATCAACCAGAAATAATTGACTTGTTTATTTTCGAGTATTCTAGTCAGGTACAGGTATATTATTTTTGGCTGATATCAGTCAGAAAGAAAATGTGACTTTATACTACCTTAATAAATAAAGTCAAATGTTTGTCTCTCTAGAAAATATCAGATTGAATGAAGAGAATCCTGTACCTTATATTATGCTTGAATTACCACTGAATAAGAATCGCGTTGTCTTACAAAAGCTTTGTGGTTATGTAAAGAAGTTGTCGAAGATATTGTGCATTAATTAAAGAGAAGAATTCAATCATCAGTTTCCGAGTTTGAAATTCTATTTTTTTAACACCAAATATAAGGGGGATCAAAAACATAATAACTCACTGTAGAAAGACAAGATAGTACAAGAATGCTAGTATTGCTTCGCTAATTGATTTTGTTTAGTGAGTATAATGTTTCTGCAATGGTTAACTAACAGGTTTGCATTGCGTTCAATGCAGAGCCCTATTCAAGTTTCAAAGGTTAACTCTGTGATGTCATTATTACTAATATTAAAGATTTTCTCCCATTATTATCAGGTCGTTTCCGGCGACAGAAAAGCTTCAATACTCCACGAATTTCCACTGACCTCTCCCTCTTCACATACGATTTCTCTGTTTTGATAACGTGCTTTAATTATAGTCTCCTTGTAATTCGCCTACTCCCTCTCTTTCCTGGCACCATAGCCTCTATTGTTATTCGTGATACAGTTCCTTCTTAGCTAATGTCCCAACCAGTTTCTTTTCTTCTTCTTAACAATAACTAAAGTTGTTCTTTTTCAACTACCCACCCGCTAATACAATATTCTGCTCGACCCAGTTAATTTACTCCATTCTTCTCTACACATACATTTAAGAAGATTCTAGTCCTTATTCATCATTTTATTTTCCCATATAACACAATACTCCACACAAAGCACTTTGCTCAAGCTTCTTTCGCATTCCTTGCTTTTATATGATATTCGCGTTTCATGTCATCACTAATAATACTACCTAGATATCGAAAACCTGTTGTATTTTTCTGCCCTCTTAGTTCTATATTTGACACCGACTCCTTCGTTTCAATCACCATGGTTTTGCCTTTCTAAGATTTATTTGCATCACATATTCTTCACAGCCCTTCCTCAAGTTTTCTAACAACTTGTTCATTTTCTCTTCAGAATCTGCAACAATCACCATATAATCTGCAAACCATATACTCATAATTATTTTACCTTCTACCAAAATACCGTCTTCATTTTGTAGCCTGTTTTCAACTATTTCTTCTAGATATATATAAAACAATGTACGCGAGAAGCAGCATCCCTGTCGAATTCCCCTTCGAATTGCACTCCCTTCTGTAATTTCTTTTCATGTTCTAACAATTATGGTTAATTCATATATGTTTCTTATGCGTCATATATTTCCATTCCAAAAAAATCTTCTTTTGAACCTCCAACAACAATTCCGAATTCTTGCTATTAAAAGTATTTTAGATCAATAAATGCTACGTACAACTCTTTCCTTTCTCCTGTAAACATTTCACTGATCACCCTTACTAATCCAATTGCACCTCTTAGTCTATGCCCTTACCAAATTTATCGGGCAATAGAGGTCAAAACTATAAAGAGAAAGATTTCATTAATATTTAACAAGTTTCATCTGAGAACAGGGTTACCAGATCTTGCGATTTTTCAGTATGTTTTATTATTTTCTTATATGTTTTATCTTCTATTTTTCATATTTCCCTTTTAATTAAAAAATTTATCATGTTTTATTTAATAAATTGGAAGAACCATGACCCTCATAACCGATATATTTCATAAGTAGATGCGATTTTTTATATCAGAGAAACTGACTTCTAAACCACTGTTAACAACCCAGCTCAACCAAATGTAACTTAATGTTCAGTGAGAAAGTACAACAGGTTTCGTGTCTATATATCTATTCCGCATGAACCTTATGTTTAAGAATAAGTTCATATTAACATCTGAGCCTTCATGTGTCAACATCATTGTCACATCATCCTTTCGATTGATCATGAGAACTAATAAAATAAAAAATCCAAGTGTTTGTGAATGTCCATATGTCCTGCAAGTAGTTTTTTGAACGCTGCAATAATTGGATTATGGATGTTCAAATATTTAAAGTTTTCTTGTCGAATTATTCCAGTGCATAATGTTTTCTTTCCACTTTTGCTTTCCAATTTCCCTCCCGCTACGTCGGGTGTTATGGTTTCGCACCGTGATGTACACAATCCGATAAGAAAACGGACATTTTCTAACCTCAAATTTATCATGGTTCTTCTGGAAAAAATTCATGTGAGATAAAATGGAAGCATACTATTGCTATAATTCTCACTTTTCAATAATTTGCAAAAGGTTAAGTTCTTTTTAGCCATTTTAAAGTACATCCGATAGTCGGCCTAGAGCCAAAAGATAAGCACAAATGTTCATGCCTCTACTCTTAACCCGAGAAAGCCCATGCTAATTTTACCCTTAAAAGGCCCAAGAGGTGCCTCTGAAACTCCCTACTGCATAAACAAGCTACCTGAAGCCACCGCGACCATTTGTACTTTCCGTCATTAATAAGAAAGACTAGTCACTACTTTGATATGAAATCATTTGTCAATGGTAATAACAAATGAACAGTATCAAATAATTAGGAAATTCATACTTCAATAGGAGCCTCAGAGGCACCCATTGGGCCTTTACGTTAGTATAAAAAAATGACCCTATTTTTTCTCAGGTAAAGTAAAAAATGCTTCGGAAACGCAATCAAAGAGTGTAGAGAATGAGATAGAAGAATTCTAGAGTGCAGGACACGGAACGAAACATCTATTACGAGTAATGGTCTTAAAAGTTGACCACGGTGCCTCCGAGGCACCCCTTGCGCATTTACGTTAGTATAAAAAACAACCCTGTTTTTTTCTGAGGTAAATTTAAAAAGAAGCTTAGGAATCACAATCAGAGAGTGTATTTCAAAGAGATAGGAGAAGTCTAGAGCGCAGGACACAGCACAAAATACCTATTAAGAATAATGCCACTAAAAGTTGACCATGGTGCCTCCGAGGCACCCCTTGAGCTGTCTCTGGTTAAGGGTTTTAGAGATATAGTCATCTTATTTTAACAATTGCAATTCCTATGCTTTATTTCTTCACGTTTTCTCACTTGTAAGACAAACATTAGAAAAGCACAAAATCATGTCTTACTCTACTTTACATAATAAGTCTAAATACCAATTATCATGTCTCTAAAATCTAATTATAACAATTATAATCGCACCCTTTTTCTTTCCACCTTTCCCGGTACTACAACACATATCAAAAATGGTGAAACACACGTCCAAGTTATTTTAAATGAAAAATCCAAATACTGTTAACCATCTAAACTTGAGAAATACCGAGAAATGGAGAGCTTAATAATAATTGAGAATGGCTAATAATCGAAAAGAATGGAAATATATACTGTGGAAATATTGATTCTAGAATGATCTATGATTCGGTTAGGAGGGACGCATCGTACAGTCTTACAGAATCAGGAATTCCAAGAAAGCTTGTTAGGTTAATTAAGATATGTTAAAATATATCCCAAAGTGAAGTACGAGTAGACAAATTCTTGACCACGAGCTTTCGCGTCGAGAATGGCCTAAAAAGAAAGAGGTGCCTTTTCACATTACTACTCAACTGTTTTCTGGAGTACATAATAAGAATCAAAGACAGCAAACATGGTCTAGCGATAAATTCTATTCACCATGTTATGAAGTATTCAGGTGATGTAAATCTGATAGGGGATGATAGAAGAATAATAGAATGAAGCGCAGAGGTCTTACTAAAAGGTTGCAGGACCAAAATTATGGAAATAAATACAAAGAAAACTAAATACAACGAAGTTCACCGGGACCGAAGTTCGTAATATTGCAAATTATGAATGCAGATAAATATGAAATAGTACTTTCGACAAACTAGATGCTTCCAAATATCTAGGATCAAAGTTAGCAGAACAGACCCATATGCACAAAGAAATTACATGTCGACTGAAAGTAGTAAATTTGACTTTTTTGTCGTCTCGAATTCTACCGAAAATTTTAACCTTATAATAAATAAAATGATAGTCGTGCTTGTTGTGCTGTACAGTTGAGAAACATGCTCGATTTGCTTTGAAGGAAGGACGCATGTTTAAAGTATTTGGGAATAACATCCTGAGTCGAGTATTCTGGCCCAAGAGCAACGCGAATATGGAATAGCGGGAACTTTATAACGCAACTGCATAACTTCTAAAGAGTACCAAACATTCTTAGGGTCAAGACGTCAAGGAGGATAAGAAAGACAGGTCATGTAGCCAGAATGGAAGAAAGTAGGAACAGTGTCAAAGTTTGAACTGGGACTCCAATTGTAAAACGACCATTAGAAAGACGTAGGCGCAAATGGGAGGACAATATTAAGATGTATCTTGCAGAAAAAGGTATACAAATACAAAATGGATCCAATTGGCTAAGGACGGAAGTCAAAGAAATGTTTTTGTGAACGCGGCATTCAACCTCCTGATTCCATAGATCATTGAGTTAGTAAGTTAGTTATTATAATTGTAGTGATATCTGTCTGGTTTTCCTTTTCAGGCATTTTTTCTTTAAGCCCAAATAACTAAAGAACGTGAAATTTTATATGAGAAGACTGTGTACTAAATTTCATATCTCTAACATTCAGAGATTCCTAGGTACGGACAGTTTAGGATAATAGCTGACACAAACCTTCTTTCCTCTTAAACATGTAGAAGTTCCAAAAATTCTTCCTTACTAGGAAATTATACCGTGTCAAAAAAAGAACGGAACATTTCTTTCAATCATTGTTCAATATTATCGTTTATTGACATTAATTGGTACTGTAAATTAAAGTATGAATCTTTCTGTTTCTACTAATAAATATTTATTTAATAGTTTTAGTGAGTAAAGAAATGAGTAAAAGATGAATTATATTTCAAAATGCAGACCTATAGCAAACGGGTGATAGTATTGGAAAATGAATTTTTTAAAACATAAATATAAAAACGGAAAATATAAATACGCTTTTTTAAGTAAAGTATGAGTAGTGTTTGTCTTGTTTATCACTCTTCTCAGGTGTGATTGTCGAATTTCAGTTTCAGTGTGTCGATATTATCGTGACATTTAGCTTTTCGAAAAACCTTGGTATTGCTTCCAATATTCATGTAAATTTTCAAATAAATTTTACTCTTTAAGAAAATCCTTTCGTTAAGTAATCAAGCTAGACGCGGTCCGCCATATTGTCTTCGAAGGAATTTTCTTCGTTTTTCTACGCGATATACCAGTCTTTGACTTTTTGTATATCCTTCTTGTTAGTCAAAATATGTACTTCTCTTAAGAATGTATTCAACCAGAACCGAAGGCTTCCTATTTTTATAATGGCACTCGACATAGCTTATTCATTGCATATTGAACCATAAAGAGCATTTATTTCAACACTTAAATAATTTGGATGTTTCCATTTACTTTATTTTCTTCTCGTTAACTGCTAATTACTACCTGTTTCATATCATCATCAGTTAAGAGATTTTATAACACTTGAGGATTCGATCAAGTTTGCTGCTAGCTCCTTTCCGGACAACTTTGATGTAATTACAATCTATAACGTAATACAGAAATCACAATGTACCTAATATCCATATTACCAACCGTTCCATTTTTTTTCGGAAAACTTTCCGAAACTCCTTCTAGGCATGTTATTGCGTATTAAATACAATCATAATTTTCTATTTCAGAGAAGTGACATGCTCGTTTTACAATATACTGCATCATCTTCTCTGGAATAGAATGCTGCAGAACTTGTTGTTATTTACGACAGCAATTCTTTGATAGGATTTATTACCTTATGTATAACATTATATAGTATAAATAGAAATGTCCCTCCCACTGATCTCCTTAAGAATAAATCTACCTGCTCTACTTAAAGAATTATTCAATCGCACTATACAAACTATATCTAACATGATCAACTCCAGATAGGAATATCATTAAATCCATCTATTTCTTTTTGTCCCTTGGGGCCGCGGTGGCTCAGTGGTAGAGCGTTCACCTCTGGTGCTTGGGGTCCCTGGTTCGATCCCAGCCCCCGCCAAGTGAACTTTGTGGTGGACAAACACCGTGTGCGTGGGTTTTCTCGGGGTTCTCCCGTTTCCTCCCACTTTCTTCATTCCACCATTTCATTCATCACTCATCATCACCGTCTCCTTTAGCCTAACCGGCATAACCGTGGGACGTAAAACTCAAAGATTTTCTTTTTGTCCCTTCAAGATTTTTATTTGCAGTCGAGTGTCCTCGTACAAAAATTTTCTTTTTAAATGATAATTCAGTATATCATCAATGTTTGTTGACACTCCAAGAACTCATTCATAAACAAACACGAAATGTGGAACGAGACTATGGTCAATTGATTTGTATTAGTGAAAACGAAAATAGATAGGCGGGAAAAACCCTCGATTACATCCGTTCCGTACTTATGGAGGTAACTGCCAAAACAACACTTATGGATTATGAGACAAAACATGGCGCGAGTTCGATGAAAATATGCTTAAAAGCACAGTTTGCCACATACTACAATCTTACATTACATTCGACAATACTCTGACAGGTGAAGGCAGAGGCGTAGTACATAACGACAGAGGACGAGGGCGGGTGGCGTGGAGTATAGCGTAGGGGGAAAGTTCCGTAGAAGGTATGAACATATACGAGCCGCACTTGAGGAGAATAGCATAGTAATGTATCATGGACATGGTCATGTACACTCATGTTCAAAATTATCGTCGCATATTTATAAAAATGTTGTTGTAGGAATATAATTTGACAATGAATTCGCCCGGTATTTCTTATAATGTTAATATGTGTATACTCGACAAGGACATGCATGTGGCAAATTTCATGTCAAAACAACAGTAAATAAGAACAATAAAACGAAACTAAATCTTTCTTTTCCATTTAGCAACATTTTGGTTTACTCATTCTAATTTTCGTATTCATGATTCTTTTCCCACGAAATTTACCATAAATATACATTTCATGATTATGCACATAGTATCAGTATTAAAAGTACCCTGCAAAATCATTATCAAATTATATTTTTACAAGAAGACAGTTCTAGACATGCGACAATCATTTTGAACATGAGTGTACATGGATGGAGAGCAGAATGGCAAGCAGGCAACGGCCCTAACCTTCCTGAACTGATCTTTCAATGTATAGAGGTGTATTGCACTTTGCACACTGGGGTGTCTTTCGTTGTCTTACTTTTATCATCATCATAATCATATGAAAATGAATTCTTTCGTGTAGACAACAATCTATACCCATCGAACGTTCGAGTGGAGAGGGTACGAACCCTATGGGCAATCCCCTCCATAGCTCTTTTACTTCCATTTCTTCTTCACCATGTCGTCTACAGGCTGTCTATATTTTGTGATTGATTATTTGATAATGTATTATTACTGTACCATTCCCCTGACGTCTTGCTTCTCCGCTTCCTTCAATTATATGACCATTTTTAATTGTGCTTCCACCCCTTCGTCTGTGGTTATGTGCTATCTGCCCTCATTTGTCAGACTATTGTCGAATATGTCACATTGTAGTATATGTTGTACTTCTACGCATATTTTCATCAAACTCACGCCATATTTCCTTTCATTATCCACAGCGTGTTGTGTTGCCAGTGCCCCATAAGTACGGAACGGCTGCGATCGACGGTTTTTTCCTGCCCATGGATTTTCGTGTCCACTAATACAAATCAATTGACCAATGTCTCGTTGCACATTTCGCATGACACCTGAAAAGTTCCCTTGTAAGTGAACAAAAAGAACGACCAACCGCGCTAAACTTCCCAGCGTCAATTTCTTTAACTAAATCATGTTACGCTACAATTATTTATGACGTACAATAAAATTTTGTTTTCGGGGGATAAAACTTGAATAAAAATCAGCCCAAAAACTAAAGTATCTTATATGGACTTTCGCATGATATCCTTGTTGTAGGGTTGATAACAAAACGTGTGTTTATGAACTATGAAAGAAATCATCTGGGTCGTTATTCAAAAAATCGTCTAATAAAAACTTAGTCACAAAAGTAAATTACCTTTTATAAATATTTTAGGCAAGTGAGTTTTGCGTATTATCATGTTATTAATTAAACAGTTATTCATTAAAAAAAGAAACAGCAACAATTGCTGATATATACATTTATATTCTTGCTACTTTCTAACCTCAGATTACTCATTTTCCTATTCATTATAAAAGGTTATTACCATTCCCTGGATACTACCTTTCTGAATGCTCAATGATGCAACTCAATTACTCGGTGTTCTCCTTGGTTGATGTTCGCGGAGTTTTACCACTAATTACCATTCTGGACACTCAATGAAGCAATTCAATCACTAGATGGTTTCTTTGGTTAACGTTCGTGAGTTTTACCACTCACTAACGATAGCCTTTGCAGAGTTTTTGAAACAAATATTCATGCTGAGTGGGACTGTCTTTAATATTCCAAACAGATAAAACTGATTCTTATTTTTATTGTAGGCTCGAAGCCAAATGCTTTTTTATTAAATCCCTGATAAATTCATGGATTCTCCTGTGAATTGAACAGAATGTATTGTTTCAGATTGTTCAAGGACACATATATTTCTACTTCTTAGAAAACAAACAAGTAGCTCTCATTACATAAACTTTTCGGACGCTATAATAAGCATGCCTCAGTCAAATGTATATTTAAAAAACCTAGAAGAAAACTAGAAGTGAAGATATTATTCGTTAATTGTAGTATATAATATGATAGCTAACTAAGTACCTTAATAAGAGTTTTACTTAAAAGAAAAGACTTTTCAAATCTGGTTTCAATTTCGAAACGAATTTAGAAATTGAGTATTCATATTCTGCTTACGGAAGGAAATGAAAAAATTTTGCAATGATAGCTATCTTGAATCTGGTTGGGGTATTAAATATGAAGGAAACAATGCAACTTGAATAAATATCTTGTTGGATAAATATCTTGCTATAAGAATTGATGATAAATATCTTGTTCTTACTACATCCTCATTCTTCTTTAACTTGGTTGTCCTGCCCGCTCTTGAGTAAGTCACTAGCATGAATTCCGTGGCCCTCACTGTGATGATGGCAACAATGAAAGCGTTAATATTTAATACAAATTACATGTTTTATACCAATTAGTTGGTTAACATTTTGTAAAGCATAACTTTGATAATCGAGACCAGTCGTTAATTCAGAAAGAATGTTTCGGGGGCACACTTAGTATTCCGGGGGCACTGCTGGTACTATTCTCTTTATTATTATATTATAGACGTATTATTTCGATCTCCTCCGGGAGCACTCTCAGAGCTCCGGGGGAGCAGCGCCCCCCAATAAACATATTTGGAAGAAACACTGATCGAGACTATGTGAGACTTGAGCATAAAATGTTTTTAGTAATTTGAAAAATAAAAGCGTATGTTGAGTTGGAGATATTGTTAGTCTGCTGGTATCATATAGTATGCCAAAAGAGTTTAATTTTCAATATTAGGTGAGCAATAGATTTAATTATTTTCTATTCGTTACTACAAAAGTTACAAGGACGTAAAAGATAAAATGTCCACTCTATAACACATATTTCGTTTTATATAAGGAATCCTCTCAAGGACTTCGGTGGTATTTTCCAGGTATTTTATTTCCACGATAAATTTTGTATTCTTTTTATTCCTAATTTTTGGACTGAACCCATTGGACCTATTTCAGTGAAAATAAGAACTCTAAATATTTGATATTACTAACTCTAAATTATAATCGTAAATTCAATATTGGTGTCACATTTTAATTTTCATTTCCTTCGCTTCACTAACAGTTCAATTATATTTCAGAAACGAAAGCATTTCTATTAATTGTTGACTTTTTTTGCATGTGTATTTCTTAATTAATAAAAACGCTGATTGTTTCCTCTGTTCCCATTCCTACCATCAACTTATTTATAGTCACTCTACGTAGTTTGTACTTTCATCATACTCGTTGAATTTCAACAAACTGGAAACAAATGGCCTGAGGGACGCAATGTTAATGAAATGGAATCCAGTGAGAAAGAAAAAGTCCGGACACTAACAGACTTGAGAAATATAACTATCGATCTTCTTCCTCTCACGCATAAATATGTAAGCGCGGCATAAACAATAATAATATTCGTCAAAATAATAGAATGGGATCCAAAGGTTTTGATAAGCGAGACAATTGTATTCAAGATTGTAAAATTTGCAAACAGTCAATTTTATGCACTACCCTCTGAAAACATTAGAGTGTAACATAGTTCAGTCAAAATCAAGAGAATATATTTATCAGGCTTTCAAGTGACAAACTTGTTCCAGGAACAGTGCGAAACATGTGTCTAGGACACATACTATTACCACACCTATTGTTAGAGACAGAAGTTTAACGTGTTCTAAAACTAAGATTGAACAAAAAAAGGTGTAAAGCTTTATTGAATTATGATAGTCAATTTTCGATTTGTACTAGAGAAACTATTAATCTCAATGTCCGGCTAGTAAACAGGTGCACGATTATTTGTGGAATTTCTGGATACATTGTGGAAACTAACACCGTAGCGGTGTTAAACTTTAAAATTGAAGGTTATTGTTTAACACATAAATTTAGATTTGGTGATAACTTCACTTCCTCCATTCTTTTTGAGGAAAATGCGATACTGCCTCAACATGTTAACATTACTCAAGATTTTCACGTGGCCCACGTAGTTAGATTTGGAAAACTTACTATTTTTTTTTACCTGAAAATTATGTTGTTGGTACAGTGTAAGACAAACCTGTGAAATTAGTGCAAGCTCATTTCATTACGGAAAAATCTGTAACTTTACCACCAAAATCTAGTACTTTGTTTCTATTCGTAAATATAATGATTTAGTTACTACGTACTGAAAACATTCTGCAAATCCAATGAGAATTTCTTTCTAAAGCTGAAACGTTTATGACGCAATCTAGAGTGGATTTAGCGAATCTTGTAGTGAGAGAAATCTTTATTTAGGTACTGCTATTGAATTTAAGCCATATGTACAATTTCACAGTCATACGACAGTGTTCAAAATGATGGTCTCATAAGTACTTTAGAAATTTGATGTTTTGCAAGTGATTTTGATGTAAAGTGTGTTGACTTCAACCCACAACCTTCCGACGGTTAAAACGGAATGTTCTGCCCTCTCATAGAATAATATAAGGATTATTTTTCCTAGTCTGAAGATGACTTTAGTGTGGCTGAAGGATATGTACAGGACATTAAAATAATAGATAACACATTGTAACGCCGGCGCTCAAGCTAAATCGGACAGGTAATATTTAAAAAATCCAATTCAGCCACAGAAGGAATTTTCGATGGAAGAGCTGCCGGATGAGGAAATGTCTCTTAAACAATTACTAATCCAGTCACTATACAGCAGATAACAGTAACTTCGGTAAACAGAAATAATATCAACAATAAATAATAAACAAAAACACCAAATTTTTAACAATAAGCTTTACTACAAAAAATTACAATATTTCGTAAATAGAAGCAATCAATTCTCTAATAATAGTAAAATACAGTCAATCGTAGAAGTTCTTTAATATTTAATGACTTATTATAACAAAAATCATCAAATTTGTGCTAAACATAAATGTCATCATTTATAAAGTTAAATTATTAACAAACGTCTGATCCTACCAGGGAGATCTGTAAGTAAATACATGCGATGTAACAAATATTCTTGAAAGATACGAGATCAGAATTCTTTTGTACTAACAACCTAAAAATTTTGGCATTATCGTTCAAAGGAGTAGATCAAGATGTGTATGAGTTTCAAATTTAAATCAAAATCTGCAATTTGGAAAAAATCGTATAACAGTTTTTTTTTCCGAAGCAAAAATCTAATCCGTGAAAATCTACTATAAACCAAATTTACCAAATTATTTAATAAGAACTTCAGAACTTTAGAAGAATTTCGCAATATTATAGGAAATTTATATTGTGATCCGCGTGCTAGCGGTTCAGAACCACAAAACATATATTTAATTCCAGAAAAGAAAATTTAATTAAAATATTCTACAGAAACAAATGTTTATATTTTAACGAAGCAAACCGAGAAGAGAACGTACATATAATATTACTATTCAAGTCATTGGGTTCAAGTCTCGCAACCTTAATTCACTGGGTAATCAATTGAATTTATAGAACACAATTTTATTAAATTCCATTCCTATCAAACTTTACTGAAGGGAAATGGAGGCATGATCACTACCCACAAAGATCGACACTTACAAAGGAAACTCTATCCAAAAAATAATGACATAAGACTCACCTTTATTATTCGTCTTTCTTTATGTTCAACTATTTTTCGTTTCAGTCCAGAACCACGTCTTGTGCTAATTGAAGTAAGAATAAACGTTGGAATTTCTGTGAAGTAATTTGGAGCCGAAGGGAGAAACAAAGATTTAAAGGAGCACTCTCATCTAAAGAAACTAACTCTCAAATTAAGTAACATCAAAAAATTCAAACTAAGATTAATTTTAAACGATTATAGTAATTAATGCCACTACAAATATTAACAAGGCAAATGCTACATCAAGCAACCAACCTTCCTCTTTCAGTTTTAAAATTTACAACCAGGGATACATGCACCAAAGCTAAAATTAGCACAACTTCATTTCTAACAAATATTTCACTGAACATTAGTACAAAATACCTCACTTCTTCGCTTATTCTTATTTCTCTTCAACTTAACAAAGCATATTCACCACAAACAAAGCAATCGACAGAAATAACACCAATCCTATGAACACGATTCATTATATAACAAATTCATTGAAGCCCTCAATAGCTGAGTAAACTTCCATTTCCTCCAGACCGAAGATCCTCCCTCTAAGACACAAAACTCCCAGAGCAATGGATCGCTCCAACCCAAAATGAATACAGCGCGGGTCTAGAGAAGGAAAGCAGAAGCGAGCGCGACCTTGAGCTATTAGCCGGAAGCAATTTAATTCTTAATCAGTTTCAATGCACCCAAATATTCTTAACTCTTTGTTCTTTCTTTTTTTAATAATCAAAGATGAATAGATACAATTTTAAACATTCGATTTTTTTATACTTTTAAACTTTAATCAATTCGAAATTTTTATCATCCATACTCAATTTTCTTTATGTTTTTTACTCCTTCTTTCTTCGTCACAGCATTACAACCTCTGTGAGTGAACGCTAATATTTTTTCCCCTGCAACTTACGAGATGAGGTCAAAAGCAAGACAAATTTAGTTTTTAAAAAAGGAAGTTCACAGGAGGTGTGTTTCAAGTTACAATTCCCCATGATTGTCGTGAATCGAACCCGGGTCTCCTACGCCATAGCCGCGTTAGAGGAATTAAGAGACGCATAGCGCCCGAGACCTATCCGATACCGTATATTGAAAACGCTTAAGTACGTACCAGTATTTGTGCTGCGGAGATTTACTCAGCGTTTTTTGCAGGTTTGGATTTTGGATGATTCGCAGTACGCTACTATATTTTCAATCCACGGCTTACGTTCATTTTTGTTTCCAAGTCTTACCACAACAAGAGTTAATCACAAATTCCACTAGTTTAATTAGATTGGTAAAAATGATATTGGAAGGTTCAAAATCTGAACAAGTATGCGGGTACCTCGGTGAATTTTTTGGGGGGGATGCCAGTACTTTCGAAGATGATGTTACATTTACTAAGACGTTACTTTAAAGAATTCGAGAATGTGGTTCGAAACTCTCACCTGAAAATTAAAAGGATATTAATTTTTCTTCGATTGACTAGTTTTGTTAGAAGTTATTTGCATCATTTTTCGGAAATTCTGAAGCCTTTATCTTCGTTTTTAAGAAACAACTTTCCATTTTGTTACAGAACAACAATTTGCATTTGAGAAGACTAAAGACACAAACATGTCTTCCTCATTTTTAATACACTATACGTCGATACACGATATATATTTCTTCTGTGACGCTTTATCTCGAGGCCTGGCAGCTGTGATCAAACAACCTATAGCTTTTGCTGATGATCCAGAGAGCTAGCGTGTATAGCTTATTGCAATCATAGCTTAAATTCAAGCGAGAAATCTGATCATCCATATGAATTTGAATTTTTTTTATATTACCTTATACTTTCAGACCATTTCAATATTTTCTTTTAGTTCATCATTACTACCTAAAACAGATTGAAATTTATTTTGTATTTTAGACAAACGAAAAATGTAGGTAAATTAGTAAAATTTCTCAGTGTTATTTATCAGTATGACTTTACAGTGACATATGTTTGTGGATTATCTAACCAGAAGCAGACACCCTCTCATGATTTTCTCACGCGCCTCGAGACATTGAAGACGAACAATAGAATGAAGAAGATTATTGTGTTTGTGCTAGTATTGCACCCGAGTATAACATTTTAAATAACGAACCGTCTCTCAGAAGAGCTCCTTCGTGGCTAAGCGGTTAGCGTACGCGTCTTTGGGTTGGAAGACCCGAGTTTGATTCCCGGAGGGTGCTCATGTGGTTCGGATTCTACGTTAATCAGTAGGTCCCGTCTCATATAGCCTCGCTGATGAAAGGACGTTAAACTTAAAATCAACTCAACCCGTCTCTTAGAAGAAAGAACTTCTACAAAGACATTTCTGATTGGTTGGAATCCAAAAATGAGAAAAATTCAAACGTTGAACGCCAAGCTTTGTTTTTCATCAAAGATGGAATTCAGAATACAAAAAAAATCAAGGCTAATGAAATTCTTAATGATTGTTCCAATTTTATTATCTTATAAAGCTTTAAATGGTACTCACACATTGATTCTTGGTTCCATTCATAAAGGTTTTCCTAAAACATATTACGAACACAGACGAAAAAGGGGGTAAGTCAAAAAATGGCCGAAAAAGGGATAAGAGCAGAATTATGTAGCCTGAAAGTTATTGTTTTGTATGGACTAAATCTTACAGTAAAAAGAATGTTATTAACTAAGAAATTTAATTCTAAAGATTTCGCCCACAAGCAGGTAGGTCAGTGGAAAACAGGGCAATTGTGGAAAGTTATTTTTAAAAAAGTGACTTCATATGTCATCTTAGTAAAATCTGTCTACTTTGTTAGCATGAAACATTACATTTATCAGAAGTGCACGAATGTTTAACATGTCAGATCTGCAAGACTAAACCATATTCTGTTTTCGGTTATATTGCAAACACCCAAGTTCCTCCACCGTATCGCCTATTTATTGATATATTTATATTGATATTGATATTGTCGCCTGGGTGTGTTTTCATCCAGTAATATTTTGAGACAATATACTTTTCACGCATACTGTATAATATAAGGGATACATATTGGAAAATGACTCAAACAGTTGAACTGAAAGGAAATTAAAAAAATATATTTGACCTGGCTACAATTGTTTCTTTTTAGATAGCAATGCACTTACTGTTTAGTTCTTCCAGCATATATTCATGGCAAAAAAAATTAGTAATCATAAATACAAGACTTTGTAAAAATATTTACAGAGCACGTTGAAAACTAATCAATTTATTTTGATGTTCTAGTACAATGCATTCTTATTAGAATCTGTTTCAATATTGGAGGATCAAGAAATGAGGGGTGAGTAATTGATCAACAAAAATATTGCACTTCATCACCCTTAGAAATATCCTTTCGCTTAGCACTTTGGTTGCACCACTCTAATGAATATGAATAGCGGTTTAGTGATAACGCTTTCAATTTTAGCACGTAGGGCCCTGTCCTTAAAACAGGCAGAGTTGTGACATTATAATGGAACATCATCATATCTATTGTTTCTTAAATTCGGCTAAATCCTCCCACTATTACATTGGACCAATATTCGTATTTGTCGGCCTATTACTCAAATGTTGTTAGGAAACAACTTAGTTGTGTAATCATTTTTCTTGAAGTTTATACAATCACCCTCTGACTTTTCCACTGTACAGTAATAAACTACATGTTCCTCAAGAGATCAAACATATTAGCAAATTTACAGTTTCCTTTGTGTAATTTCAAATATCTATTAAATATTTTTAATATATATTTTATCTTACTATGCAGCTTCTTGGATCACGCCATGCTACAGAGATAATCCTGAATTTAAAGACTGTGTGAAACAGTTGTGCCTTGTGATGATTCAAAATTCAATGGATGGTATGTATATAGAATATATTCGTAACATACGAACTAGGCTACATACAAAGCAAATTGTGAATATTACGTGATTATAACTTCTAAATTATAGATTTGTAACCAATATTATGAAAAGACATGTAATAAGGTTTAGACTTTAAGATCTCTCCATTTGGTGAAATGATCGGAGCGAAAACTCTACCCGAAAAATGTTTTCTGACATTAATTTCGTCGTTCCAAAAATATGTCCCTCTACTCCTTACTACATATTTCAAGCCGGAAGTGGGTGAAATCAATCTTTTTTCTGTTTGAACGTTGATCTCCTATACACTAAAATGTTTATTAATAACAAATAAAACAATTTTCGAATTTAACAGCGCATCAAGTATATTATGTTCAGTGATCATGGTATACAAAGCATACATGGTATACAAAGCATTCTAATAATTCTGGTTTTAGTACTGATATCCATATAGGTAAACGGAATATTGAAAGGAGTAATAACTTGTTGATATAAATATAGCGTCTAATAATAAGATTCTTGTTTGTAATTATTGCTATTTTCGATTCCGAAGTCAAGAACCTTACTTTGTTAACGTCTGACGAAAAGCTTCTATCAATAACCGTATCCTTCTATTGATACCAGAAATTAAATATCCACTATTTCTGAATTGAATATGAATCATCAGAATTTGGATTGCTATCGTAGTTTTATAATGTGAGAAGAACATTCCTTGTGATAATTTAGTGACAATGCAAAATATATTGCTATAAGAAACGGAGTGTTTCAAAGTCAGAATGGAAACCAGAATCGTCAGTCCAGCTGCATAAATTGGGTTTAAGTTACTGAAATCCTAGATTTTTTTCAAATATATCAGATTTATGTCTCTTGTAGTCAATATACTTATACTAATATCTAGTAGTCATTTCAATTGTGATATTCTATTAGTATAACAATACATTCGATATGTTATTATCAATGCTTCTTTAGAAAAGCTTTATTTTCTAATGTAGTTTCACTCAAACCAATTCAATTATTTAATTGTATTTTTGTTTACCCATCAAAACCCTACTGGAGATTTACTTATATACAGAAATAATGATTACAAGAGACATAATTCACACTTCACACAGCGAGAAGGCTTTAACCGTCTTTTCCCATTTCAATATAGACAATACTTAATACGATCAAGCTTTCGGCTTTATTGTTGAAACGAAAATTGTAAGGTGGCCTCCCATCCACAACAAGTCATTGGATAGATTTCTTCGAACAATTTGTATTTAAACAAGATTATCTTCTGAAATAAAGATCACTACTTCTAGTTTTATTTCATCAAAAAAGTTTTTCTTTCTTATATTCCTTAAAAATGTTTCTAGCGTAACTTGTTCAACAAAAGTCATCTTGTCATAACTCTCATAGTTAGTAATACCGCTCAAGCTCTTGCATAGCAAATAGTTTTAATATATGAGTACAAATTTCGTACCATAGGTAGTTACATTTGTGAAAGGAATACTATCACATAATTTTCTTCAATTATTTTTCTCTACCCTATATATTTAGTCCCGCTTTTTAGTATTATTAACATGTAATCTCTATAAGATTAAGATTCTTTAATCCTACATTATTTAGCACTGATATCAAAATTGCCAAATCAACTAATTTATTGTATGTTTAAATATAAAATCATATTATATTTAATCATTTAGGGATCCTGGTAAAACCATACTCTCAAATAGTAGATATATTTTTCTTTTAAGTTTTTCCAAGTATGTGAATCACTGACTAATGTGTCACATGTCTATTAACACTTGTGGGTGTTTCTTTCGTTAATGCATCCTATAAATACAATAATTCAGTACGTTAAGGACTATCATTGTGAAATCAGTGTCAAATAGTCAGCAATTTTTAAAACCATGATGTAGCCAAAATAATGACTTAAATCATGCACTACATCCCTCACTTAAGTATCTAAAGTATCCTGTAATTATGTACACAACACAGGAATGTGCATGTATCTTTCGAAACTACTTCGAAACAGGCATCTTCATACGGTACACCGCCACATTCTTTTAGGAAACACTGTATGGTAGCGTGAATGCACCAACATAACTGACATAAAAAAGTGATAATGCCTTGCAGGTTGCTCTCAGAAACACAAAGCACCACATTCAACTTTGCGAATACTTCAAACATCTCTTCTGGTATGGACAAGCTTCTTATAGATGAATGTATCTTGCGTATATTGCCGAATATTCATTTTCCAAATTCATTCAAAATAATGTGAACATTCTCATTTTCTTGAGTAAAGTACTGAAAGATTCTTCTTTTATTAAAATCCTGTAAACTTAAGATCTTGACATAACTTATACAAACGAAATAAAGTCTAGACATTATTTGTCTTTTGTTCCTCTTTCTAAACCAACGATATTACCTTCTGATCTTAAAACACATGTTTCCTTTTGCTTAAGACAAAACTGAAATTAATTTCTTTCGGTTAAACGAAAAAATATGCTAAATACCTAAATTTGTGATGTAACTCTTACTTAGGTAGAAACCACTGTTTCTTGAGACACTGTAAGAATAATATATTATCTCCCAAACTTGTGCTGAAGTAAATAGTATTCATAATTAATCACACTTGATTAAGCGTTAATTATGACTATATGATATGCATTTGCTAAAATGAAATTTATGACTCTAAATCTACTTTTCAGAAGGGTAGTGGCTGGAACCTCCAACTAAGAAATAAATCAAATTCAAAGGAATGGTATTGTGATAGTCATATGTGCGTTATTTGAAGTTACATGTTTCATTTTTATGTTTATGTATTTTTAGGCGATGAGCAACTTGGTATTGGGCCACTGGATCCACTGTATGTGCCTGATCTCAACGTTACCTATAAGAAATATCCTATGTTCCTCGAAATTATTATGGACTCAATAATTTTTCAGGGAGGTAGATTTGTGAGGGCTGAAAATTTTACGTAAGTTCATTCTTAATGTTATAATGACATCAACTCTTCTTCTGCTGTGTATTGTAGATATGTATATACGTGTAGTAAGTACTAAAAGTGAACGATATGATAATACAGAAGTAAGTTTATATTTCTGATCAATATACTTAAGTATATAAACTCATACAATGTATTACCATAAATGTGCACTACCTTGTTATATTGTTCATCTTGATCCTATTAATTGATAATCATACTATATATCATTTATTCGTATGTCATAAATAATTTAGACTGCATTTGAAGCTTTAAATTTTTGTACAATACTATAAAGATAAAAAAGAGTACTATTAACATAAAGTTTGATATAAGATTTACAATATGTTAATATTATGTTTTATAGGGCTAATTTGAACGATACTTTATATGGGCATGTAGAAGTAACTCTGGTATCGCCACGTCTACAAATTGAAGGATATTTGAATGCTAATGGTAAAGTTAGTAACATACCTATGGCAGCTAAGGGTCATTTTAATATTACTAACAGTAAGTAAATTTACAAAAAGTACTTCAGGTGTAAGTGTTGCATGATTGCTTAGTGGTTCACTGGTTATGTGTTTACAAAGTTTGTATCAATACGAGTAATTCTCTTTGGATTTGTGGTGCCAATATCATATATATAGTTTTTCAGTGATCCTTACGTTTTTCGCAATCTCTTTTGTGTAACTTCTATAACATTAGTCCAATACTTATATCGTCCGTCTCACTTTGAAGTTTAAAGGATATTGTTTTTTTTTCCTATTCATTTCAATACTATCAAAATGTATCATGGGATTTATTAACTTCCGTATGTCCTGCCAGAATACACGGGAATAATATATTGATGTTGTTAACATATCTTTCTCATACTCTCAATGTAAAATATACATTTATAAAGGGGATCATGTCAACTATCGATAAAATCAATATTATGGAGTAGTGAAAAATGAAAATATTCACATATTTATGAAAGTGAAAACTGTATATTAAAATACTGATAACGAACAGGTATTTAACCTTGCTATATCTTCCAACTAAAATAGTGAGTTTACTATACTCAAAATAGGAGTTAAAATTCTCAGTTTGTTTCAATTTGAATGAATATGAGAGTTAAATATCATAAATAAATCGACAATAGTTATATTTTATTGTCAATGCATGCATTTTAGATGTAGATATGGAAATATACAAAAACAAACCTATGTACAGTATAGACATTTTTATATGATACTAAACAATATAAAATGACTTGAGATAAGACATGAAGTTAAATATCGTACAACTTTAGGAAATCGAAGCAAAATTTCTCAACATCACCGCATAAGTAAAATAACAATGTACACCTTGTCTCAAAAAGGTTGAGCGCATTCTTTATTGGTGTTTTGAGGCAAAAGTTTTCAAAGTCCACTTCGGGTATTTCGGAAAAAAAGTAAACCAGGTTCGAACCTCCAAGCCAGCCTTTGCAATCGGGAAAAAGTTTGCGGATGTGTTTTCCTTCTTTTAAATATAATAAGACTTGTTACCCAGTGTAGAAAAAAAGAACAATGATTGAAATACTTAATGATACAATATTTCGAAACCTTGTATTAATGTCAGAACATGCTTGTTTGTCATTTAGCTCTCCATACGTAATGGAACATTTAGATACGTAAACGAATCTTTACATATGTAAAAAAATGCTCAAAGTTAAGACATAGAATATAATTACCCCCTAAGTACTAAAATAAAAGTCAAAGTAGAACAGAAACAGCGTTTGTAGTGGATATGAATGTCATAATTTCCTTGAGAACGTTTATACATCGCTAGAAGCATGTTTGCAGAAGTCCTTGTGTTAGCTCACTGGTAAGCTGTAGGATTTCGAATCATAAGGTTGTGTGTTCGATTCTCATCTGGGTCAATGCTCTTTTAAAAATAATATTTTCCGCAATGCATGAAAAATTATATAAAATAATTACATTAAATACATCAGTTGTATATATATAACATAATCTTTGCAAAATATAGTAATTATTATGTTTAAAATATAACATCTGAAATAGGTAATTGTTCACAGTAGGTCGGTATTATATGTATGAGAATGTTAAATACAAGTTAAGAAACTCGTTCAATAGCAATAAATAAATCGTGTAGTGTATTTATTTGCAGCTATTTGTCATATAGAGGATAAGTCTCAACATTCATAATACAGCATGTCATTTATGTTCTTGAAAAATTATTCGATGCATAAACAGAGGGTTTAGACAGAGAATCCAAAGTAGCAACGCTCGCAAGAAATTCATGAACCCCAAAGGTCACGTGAGCAGACTGGAATTGTCCTTATGAAGCATGCCACAGCAGAAAGTCTTTACATAGATTTTCAATTCAATTCCTGATATTTGCTTTTGCAATGTGGAAGTGGTGATGTCTTGAGTCGCTCTCTCTCGCTCGCTCGCTCACTCTCTATTTATACAGAATATAAAAGTGGATGTATGTGTGTGTTTCAACATAATTCCAATATATCTAGCGCAATTTTACTATATTTCTTACAATCTGGAAAAGAGTACTGTCCGGATACATATCAAAAATGCTAGAAACGGGTCGGTATTAGTATCGAGTCCATTGCTTCGTGGTCGCTTAGATGAATAGCTCTACTTTCAATTCAAGTCCAATTAAGCTCCCATTAGCACCCAGGGTGCTTACGTAGCGACATAAAAATATCGAAATCATCCGATATTAGAATCGAATCATAAGTTTTCAGCGCCGCTAACAGTGCCGCATTTCCCATTAGTCCACATTAGTCCACATTTCACATTAGTCCCATTGCCTAGAGGGCAACATATTTGCAGAGTGCAAAGTTTAAAACTTGAATAATATTTTATTTTTTTCCGTATGAAAAAGTTAAAAATCAAGAGCAAATATACTATTTCATTTACAACCCTCTTTTACTATTCTAATATGTTTAATAATAGCGTAAGAAATCTAAAAATAATTCAGAACATGTTTCACATTTGCTAATTTTGGTTACGTAGTTCTAGCTGTAGCATGTAGTGAGTGGTATTTAACTGTAATAAATTCACTTACGAAGCATATTCGAATTAAGTTTTATTTTTAAGTTAGGGATGAAGGGGCGGAGAATATGTAGTTATTGAGGGCGCCGAGCTTTTAAATGCAACACTGGTCGCTAAATTAATTGGTAGAAATTTTAATGTCATTTAAGACTAAATTTAGTTCTAACGGTGGCAGTATCGTTGCTCTATTAGGAGAAATGACAGTTGCTGATATCAAAATTATAAAAAAAGAGCGACATTAGTATCGAATCCATAATTTTCGGGGTGGATTAGATAAAGAGTGGGACTCCAGGTGCTTAATTATATAGAAAATTAGTTTTTCTTTTTTTACGTTGGTCTACTTTTCCTTGCTTTGAGACTTTCAAATTTCATAATATTTTCTATTGAAATGTGTCTGTAAGGCAACAAAGAAATAATTATATATGATAAATTTAAATTCATTTTAAATCGGAAGATGAGAAACTGTCATTATATATCGTAAACGTCAGATCAACCAGTATTGTAGCAGAGAGGGGCTTGAGCCATTGACGGTAGAAATTCAAGCTCCGATAAGTGACAATTTCACAGACTTGTTTTATTTCAAGTGTAACCTCTTTAGTCAACTTAGAAGAGGACGTGGATCATGGGTCAGGGTTGATGTCGATGGCTTTTGGTGGGTTGGAGTTGGTCGCAATGGTTCAGAGTGGTTCATAGTTGGTGGTGGGTCATAGTGGATCACGATGGATGATGGATCAGAGTGGGCAAATGGGTCATTTTGGTGGTGGGTGGTAGTGGGTCATGGTGGGTCGTGGATCAAATTTCCATTGGTCCACACCATCTCTGGTTAAAATTGTACTAAAGGTAAGAGGCGCCGAAGTTGCATGTCAGCTCTTATGCTCAAATTTTACACATAGATAGTACCCCACCAGAAAGCAATAAATCTGAATCGGTTCACGGTATCACCTCCTAGAACTTGAGATGTAGGGGTTTGTCTGATTGCCTAAATTAAGACGTCAATGATTTATCCCTCAACAAGCAAGCTTTTTGTGATCGTTTCCGTGGGAAAGTCAGAAGAACACGTACCTAGTAATCGTAATATTCATAGTTCACGTCCACCCCGGGGTATTTGTTTTGTGTTTTCCTTGACTCACCTAAATATAAACAAATCACACATATAGGCATTTTAACATATTTTGGGAGAGTAATTTTGTGGTTGGTTGTCGCTTTTTCGCGTCTCTGCCGTTGGTAGTAAAGTTTTCAAAATATAAGTGGGGCCACAGCGGATTGTCGCTGCGGGGCCACCAAGTTTTGGCGGGAGGTCAATAGTTTACCATCTGTAGTCCACCGACGCTTACAGCTTAGGGTAATGAACGATGTCTTTGCCTTGTAGACTTCATGACTACCGACGTCGGCAGTCAACTAGCTTTTATTATTCCTTTACTAACCATCTATCGTTCATGTTTATACACGGTGTTGTAATAATAATAATAATAATAATTATTATTATTATTATTATTATTATTATTATTATTATTAATATTATTATTAATATTATTATTATTATTATTATTATTATTATTATTTGTAGTAATAGTAGTATAATTGATAATAGAATAATTATATTGTCTATGGATTGTCTACGTAGGACTACTCACAGGATTTTGGCAAGTCTTTGTTCGACTCGACTCTAATCCGAGTCGAGTTGAAGGATATTTTTCGCGCCAAGTCCTAGAGTAGACCTCAAAGATGTCTATTTCGAGTCGAGTCGAGTTTCAAAGAAAAGTCGCTCGTGCTCATCTCTACTAATGAGAGCTTAATCGGAGTTAAGCGAAATCGAAAGTCACACTATTTATATAAGGGACCCCGAAAACTGTGAATTTGACACTAATAAAGATCATTTTCTAGCAATTTTTATACGTATCCCTCTCCCATTCACCATAGGTAACCCGACAGCACTCTTTTTCAGACTATAAGAAATGTGGTTAAAATTCCTGTAGGCCAGTGGTTCTCAATCTATTTCCTATAACGATCCCCTTTTATCACATCCTCTTGCCAGCGACCCTTTTATAATTTGTGTTTTATAATAAGTTTGTGTGGGATTTTTAACATACCTATTTCTATAATAGTAGAATCCATTTCTTGTTTATAGTGAACAGTGCCGTGGCATGGAAAATCAGCGCTCGGGGCGAGGGTATACGACGAGTCTCCGTACATATGAGTGAGGTCGACAGACTAGCTGCGAAGCGCCACCATGGTTGGCACGAAGCTCAATAAAATTTTCAAAAGTAAACTCTGCTTTTCCTTGATTTTGTGCACATTTTATTACTTTTTCCTTCTATTTTATACATGTGCACATGCACTTTCCTAACACGAGTAACACACTTCCTCTGAAATTTGTGCCCCCTTTTTTCGGCGCAAGGCATTGACAGTGGATACAGTAACTGTAATATCTATATTCCCAACGACGAAGGTGCTGGTTCAAGATGAATGTTAAACTCCTTCATTGAAGAGGCCATTAACGTATCTGATCTATGCCCACAACTTCTTGACCAAATAACAGAATGATCATGCTACAAGTCTTTGCAACTGGTTTTCTGTAACGAAGACTTGGACAAGTTCTGCCTGATGAGGAGCAAAGAATATCCTGGACGGGTATCTGCTGCTTTAAAAGCAGTAGATAATTCCATTTGCTACATAGTACTTGTGCGAAAGTTTTTTTTATGGTAAAGATTAAAACAAAGAAAAGAAATTGCTTATCAGTTGAAAATGGCTTCATAATGTGCATCACGAAGATTGAACCGGGCATTGCTGCACTAGTGAAATTACACCATGCTTAGGTATCTCATTAGGGTTCAATTTTAATTGTATTTCAATGTGCAGGTTTTGTTGCACGTGTATTTTTCTAGTATTTCTATATACAGATCTCATTAGTTACATACCATACCTCTTTAATTTAAATTCATTTTTAAACACCTCTGCACCCTTTGAAAATGTTCAGTAGACTTACTTTCTATTGTTCTTTACAGTATGTATAAAAAATAAAAGTATGCCTATCAGAACAAAATTCAAAATAATATTTAAAAATAATTTCCGGTATTAGATTCTAACTATATTTATCTCTTCCGCTTATCTTCATGACCCCTAGGGGCCACGACTCCCAGGTTGAGAAACCCTGCTCTAGGCATACATGAGTTATGTTGGAACATACATACATACACTTTTATATGTATAAATGCAGATAAGAGAGAGTTGAGAGAGAGCGATTAAGGTATTACCGCTCTCAATCTCTTCACTTTACTTTTGCGATTCGTGAATTTCTTACGTGACAGTTTGGGGCTAGCTAGTTTTTTGTCTTGAACGACGAATATTGAGAAGTTACCTGCGTATGAAAATAGCTGCAAATAAATACATTACATAACTTATTTATTGCTGTTACACGATTTTCTTAATTTGTATTTAATATTCACATATAACATACCGACGTTCTGTCAATACCTCAAATGTTATATTTTAAAGATAAGAATTGCTTATGTCGTGAAATGATATGAATATATATATTCAACTGATATATACAACTGAAGAATTGTAATGTAACTATTTTACATAATTTTCATGCATTGAGGAAAGTAGAATATTATAAAAGAACCTCACCTAAACGGGTATCGAACTCACGATTTAAACGCTAGGGGATGTACCACTAAGCTAACATGACCGCTTTTCGGAAGCTGCTTCTGAAATATAACTGAGCTCATACGTAAATGCTCTTTTCCTTATAGAAGTCACAATGGCGAAACGAGAGTGTGAATATATATTGTTTCATTCAATATAGTTTCATTATTTCATTATATATAGTTTCAAATATTGTATCATTAAGTATTTCAATCAATTTTACTTTTTTCTACACCTAATACCATTTCAACATGTCTTATTATATTTAACAGAAGGAAAAACATATCTGTACATTTTTTCCCGATTGCTAAGGTTGGCTTGGAGGTTCGAACCAGCAGTTTTAGTTTACTGTTTTCAGAAGATACCGGAAGTTGGGCTTCGAAAGTGTTCGTCTCAATACAGCTATTATCATATCGCTCAATCTGTTTGGTATATGGTATATGTTTTTATCCGTGTAAAGTCAGTATAACAATTCATTCTTAAAACAGCTTTCCGTATGTATTAATATTCCTTTATAAAATCTATTTTTAATATTATTATTACGGCGCACCATTTTCAGATTTCTTTCGCGAGTCGTTGACCAAGTCGTTCCTCACAATAGGCGTAGTGCAAGGGGAACCTTTTACCTATTGCTTTCGGCTCATAGCTCAAAACATTGGTAACTATGGACAGACATACAGCAGTAATTACTTTATGGGAGTTGGAATGCTATTCTGCAACTGCAGCTAGCAGACGAGTAGGTGTCCCGGCCTCTACAGGAAGACAATGGATTCGGAAATATAGTGCTACACGTCAGACTGGTAATTTACGATCTCCTGGTCGTCCGCATGTGTCAACCGAAGCCGAAGATGCGAGATTAGTAAACAAATCGCGGTTAGACCCACTAAGGGCGTCTAGAGAGCTAAGGAAAGTTTCTCTCTTTCCTGGTAGTAAACATACAGGTCTGCGAAGGCTTCGCCATGCTGGGTTACGTGGCCGTGTTGCTGCCGTAAAAGAAAAACTCTCAGACGACCACAAAATTTACCGTCTCGCGTTTGCACAGGCGAATGTGCGTCGCAATTGGGAAAACGTAGTTCTCACAGATGAATCCATATTCACAACATCAAATGAGGGACGCCGTTTTGTGTGTCGTCCGACAGGCACCCGATATGACCCTGGATATGTTGCTGCTTGAAATCGCAGTGGCCATGTATCTATTTCATGTTGGGGTTGGATTTCCAGTCGAGGAGCAGGACAGCTTCACAGAATTTAAGGACATCTGAACAGTGCTAAGTACTTAGACATTATGAGTAATATCATGGTGCCATCTGTGCGAGTATTTCAGCCTGATGGTGTAATTAAGTTCCAGCAAGACCAGTCGCCAATACATACTTTCCGTGTGGTTCAGGAATGGTTCGCAGAGCAGCCTGAGATATTTAATTGACTGGCCGCCTCGTCAATCCCATGGAAACCTCAATCCCATGGAAAATATGTGGGCAGAAGTGAAGCGTACTCTAAGGGACAGTTGGCCTGAGGCTGATCCACCAAGAACTCAGGATGACCTGTGGCATCTTGTTTCCGTAGCATGGCTGGAGGTAGGGGAAGTAGATAGATTTGTCACCCATTTAATATATTCCATGCCCAGAAGAATGGGGCGTGTAATAAATTCAGAAGGGTCTTGGACACAATATTAATGTCCCCGCCTCAACTCCCGAAAACAGCCCTTTTCAGGGCTACCTAAACGCTTCTGAAAATATTTCTAGAAGTAAACCACTCCTTGTATCCGATTTGTGTGCAATTCTACTAACACAAAAATGATAATTCTCTGCAGGCTTTGAACTCAAGACGACCTCACTAACAAGCCCGTACACTACCAGTGAGCTAACATGAACACCTGAAGAAACACGACTTTCAATTTCCGGTATTCCATGACACTAATGCGGTTCAATGAGAAAACCTCTGGGATCTTTGCGGCACTGTTCAAAACTTTCCTTTAGACAGAGAGAATTTGCAGTATACGTCGTAGAATGTGTGTACATTCTGAAGATAGATGACGAGACAAACTTCCTGCTTTCGGATAACATCACAGAAGAATTAAGAATATTAATATTTTGCACTGCGAAGGGAGCCAGTGGACAACTGCGCTTTTGATGGACGGAACATTTAAGCGTTGTAGTCGGCAATTTGCTCAATTATTTACAATACACTCAACATAAGAAGTAACTTCGAGGAAAGAAATATTGTCCTTTGATCTTCGGTCTCTTACTAGCCAGAGATAGTAAGACGTATCAGAGATTTTTCAGTTCGGTGAAAGCTAATATTAATGATTGGAATCCGAAATTAATCAAATTGGATTTTAAGGAAGCCGCAATATTATCTTGAAGAACACTGTTCCCAGAAACTCACATGAGTGGGTGTAATTTTCTTCTTAATTAGTGCTTTCGGAGAAAGGTTTAGAAATTAAGACTCAAGAATGACTACAAATCAGTTCCAGATGAGGTCGTCTCAGAATGTGTTTTGCTCAATCATTTCTCCCTGTACATGATGTCGATGTTTTATGACTTTCCACTTTAAAAGATGCACCATATCACCAAAAACTCGATAGGTTTTTAGAATATTTTGTAGAACAGTGGCTAAGCTACTCCGGTATTGGCATCTCCATGTAGATCTGCTTGAATCAACAGAACAAAACAAATAATGCTGTTAATGGGTGGAAAGACAGACTCAAATCATTAATAGGTAAGTCAACGCCCAATGTGTATTATTTGTTGAAGTATCTAGAAAAGTGAGGATGTGTGCAATCAACCTATATGAAAAATAACAAAACATTTAAGGAAAACGATGTAAGTACATAAGATTGAACAAGATAATGGAAAACTCATGAATTGAACATGAAGCCTCAAAATATGTCATGAAACTGTTGAGGAAATACCTACACATTCAATGGTTTGAGTAATTTTTGTTTGTTCCACAAGAGAAGCTATCTGTTATTGTACTAATTGATCTCTATTATAAATCTCGAATGTAAATTACTAAGTCATTAAACGTTAATTTTGACTTTGTTTCTTATACTCATACTTATTCCGAGCTGGATCTGACCAAAAATCTCTAAATACGTTCATAACAATGGACAAGTGTGTCCAAAATGAGTGACTTGAGACAAATAACCCCGCTTGCAAATAACCCCGTAGCTCTTTGGATAATCCCGTAATACATAATCACTTGTTTATCATATATCCCAGTAACTGTTATTTCACTTTTCCGTATAATTAATTCTTATATTTGCTTTTATATGTTCTTACGTGCTGTGAGAAAGGTTTGCATGTAAATGTGGTTAATTAATAATGGTTCCATATTGTGAAAGAAGATTTTTAGTCTGCTTTTAGTATGCTGAAAGCCCAAGTCCCATGAAAAATCATGTTTGTCTCCTCTAGAACAAATTGCTGGCTACACCAATATAATAAAACTGTCTTTGTGTAGCATTTGATACTATGTGCTTATTCTCTAACTATCGTCTCTCAGCTTGGAGAATTAGAAGTTATGTAGAATAGTACTGCAAATGTCGCAGTAGCGCAAATGTCGATATTGCATGTGTTGCACTTTCGTCTCGAATAGGCTTATTTTGGACTTTTGTTAAACTTGACAAAACTGTCTTTGATTGTATACAAATTCACGTGGAGAACAGTTATGGAAATTTTTAACTATCAATATGAATTCGTACTATCAATATGAAATGAAATTACAATTCATTAGAAAATATATGCCTTTAAAATGTTCGAAATGGGTGACAGCATTAAATGGGTGGTGGATGGTGGGTGATGGGCGTTGGAAATAGGTTATATTTCGCAAGTGTTGTAAATGTTACACACATGGAGTTAATTCAGAATTCATTTCATTATTTTTATTATGGAATTCTTACATTTTCATATTTTCTTCTAAGTGTCATTTAAGTTTTAGTATAATTTCATTTATTCCTACACAAGAACAAATAGATGGTGCGAATATTACACGATTAACTTCATATGTACTACGAATCATTTTCTACTTCAAAATTCTGTTCAATTACTATACGTATTGTCTTTTCAACTTCGAATTAAACCAGCATTAAACGACGAGTTCTAGTATCTACAACTAAGGTATAGTTAGCTACCTTGAATATACAGTAAAACATCAATTGCCGTAAATCCAGCTATTTAGATCGTTAAATAACCGGATCAATATTACAAAAAGAGACAATAATTTGGAAACTGATACTAATTGAAATGCTCACTTTATAAGTTTATGCGTAAAACAATAATTTTCTTGAAATTTTAATCTAAACCAAAGATAAAACGTACGATTAATTAGAATTATTAGAAACCTACTTTCGGATATCGCAAAGTCGGTACATCACCAATATCATCCTTACAGTTGTATTTCTCTATTCCCATATTTTGAGAAATAAAAAATTGTTTGTACATACATAAGGATTACCGTGTTTTATTAAACTAAACCTATTTTAGAGGTACTTCTACTTCACAATATAAACATTATTTATTTCATAATACAATTATTGAGTCAATGATTAGCTCAAATATCAAAATTTCTACATATATGGATTGTGTTAAGAACTGAGTACTAATAGTTCGGATAATCGGAGTTTCACTCCAGTACACTTTATTTACAAAAGATACAAAATTTAGATATGTAATATTTAACACCACATTAAAGTACCTATTTTAATATTCACATTTCTCATATTGTTTGTTCCATTAAAGTAATTAAAAGACAATAATAATAATAAGAAGAAGAAGAAGAAAATACAATTCTTGTAACTTGTACAAAATATAATTTATTTTCAAAACATTCTACTACATGAACACAGACTAATGTTATAATTTGTATATTCACAGAAAATATTGTTATGCCGATAAAAGTTAACCTAAGTCCTGTTGTTCAGAATGGAATAACATATTTGAAAGCAGAGAGCGCTTCTGTAAAACCACACTGTGGCGACTTTGTTTCACATTTTGATGGAACATTTGGAAGGGACAGCGTTTTCAGTAAGTATATATTATACAGAAATTTATAAAGAATAAATGAGTTTATGATTCCTACTTCGTATAAATTACCATTGAATTCTTCGTAGAGATTATTACGCACTTCATAGAATTAAATTTCAGTGTATATGTGGTCGGGTCATAAATATGAATTCGTCACTGCGATCCTATTGAATACCTTTGAACTTATGACATAGATTGTTGAAATAAGCTAATGAAAGTTAGAAAGATGGTCAACATAAATGGGTGTAAATGATCCACAATGACCATCAAAGAGTCAGAGCCCTACAAGATTACGGCGCAAACAACCGCTAGGCCTATGAAAGACCATATAATACTTTTCTACGCCTTAGTGTAGAGGGAATTGTAATGTATATTTTCATGCAGTGTATGCTTTAAGCAGTTGTCTGCCAATAAATGCGCAAAATATGATTCGACAGTAGACCTGGCACGGAATGTAACGTAATTTCTTAAACCATGCAATATATTATAATTGATCCATGGTTCTTTGACGACTGCACTATAACTTACGACTGCACTAATAAAAATCTATGCTAATGTGGAGCTGCAAGTTTTATATGCAAGTTATCGGTTGCGAAGTACCATATTTAAGAATATATACTGATATTTTACAGGCATACATGTGTATTTTGACCTAGAATAAAGGCTGCAATTTATGGTGCCACTTGTTGCTGATTTTGGAAAACAGCAACGTCCGGAACCATTATTGAATTGTATTCCCTCATCTTTACGACGTACAATAGTTCCACCGTGTCCGGCAAATTTTGAAAGCTCTTGAAACTCATTATTCTTGCTCTTGAAATACGAAAAGTTTCTTTGTTTCCAAGATATTATTTTAGCCATCCCATTCTTTATTATAGCATAGTCTGATAAATCTTCTGTCTTCTCCATTGTGCACACACAAGTTGGCTGCGGGTCTGTGAATCTAATCATCCTCTGACGAACAGCTTTCCTTTAGCACGTCTCTTTGACATCAGGCAAAGTTTTTCTTTTCTGATAACTAGTGCGTTCATAACAGTATATATAGTTATGTTCAAACCGAGAGATTTACATAGAGGAATGCAATAATACGAAGGTACTCTAACTCACCCTTACGTGTTTACCACCTAGCTTCACACACTGTTATTACTGTTATTACCTGTATTTGAATAGTGGTATGGCACTGTACAAATAATAGCACGCTGAACGAAACAGAATATTTACCTTTCCTCCTGAATTCAAAGACAGTGTTTTACCCAATATCCTATGGTAGCTTTAGAGTCTCATCTTGATTTTTTCATGGTTAATTGCAAACATTATTGGGAAGAGTTGAACCTTTGGTAAGCATTGAAAGTTCTGAAAGAGTACTGACGTTTAATGAAATATTTCCTTCTTTAAAACTACCCATAAAATCAATATTCAAACATTTATATGTATCATTTTCCTTATTCCATTCTAACTAGGTATGTTAAAACTTAATGAAATTGATGTGATAAAATAATAACATTCTGAGAGGTCACTAATATTCGCATAACGAATAACCGTAGCAAAATAAGTGAATTTCTGTAAAACATAAGCTTTCTAACAGATTACCTTAAAGTTGTAAAAGGTGAAGACCTATCATATAAAAATTATGCGCATTCAGCGAACAGTATGTTACTTACAGGTATTGTAAAATTAGTATCGGTTTATGTCGCTTGTATTGCAAAATTACTTAATATATATTAAATTAAGCATACACCCCAATTAGATGTTAGCCAACGCGTGTTCTTAGTTTGCAGTCAGTCAGAAGTAAGACGACGTCCGGTCAACAGATTTTTGTGGTGCAGTTTGCAAAGGCTGAGTCAGTGATTTCGCTGTAGCGTGCTTTTCGACGGCTTTTAGACAGTGGTTGCGTGCACCAAAAATACTAGTTGTTAGTATTGCGAATTTGAAGAGAGAGGTTTCTTGTGCAAAGGTAAGAGTCCAGGTCGGCCTCACAGATAAATTGTTTAAATTTTATGACATATTTAGCAATCGTTTAGATGTTGTTCGAGCTGATGGTGGTGAACACATATAGCATTTGTAATAGTATAGCTAAAACTTGGAGATTTTATGAGAATTTTGCAATTTATCTCATTTTTGTAGTATGTTTTTATCGATACATATTACAAAACACATATCCTGACTGAAATGTATCAACATGAAATCCCTGTTTTATACGGACAAGACGTGCACCAGGAAAAACGGCTCAAAGACAAGATATACAGCCACAAGGCTAAAGCATTCCTGCAATTATATCGGCCATATGGAACAAAAAACAGAAATGTTGCCCATTTCTCGACATCCCTGGTAAAGAGTTAAGATGCCTGCACAAGGGACTATTGCGCTTTCATACTGCTGAGGCGGCGTCAGTCCCATAGTAGCGTCCGTTCTGCAACCAGTATGTGGAAAACCTGTGAAGAGGAGATTGATGCAATACAAATGATCCAGCTCCAAAGCTCTTTCTTGCAATGGAAATTTCGATGCCAAGCAATAGTCAATAAACATGGCCGGCAGTTCAAACATAACCGGTGGTGAAAACAAGGAATTTCTTAGGTAAGTAGCATATTCAATTTCGGTTCAATATAAGTGAAACAACCTTTGTATAGCTGCATCTACATAAAGGAGAAGAAGTGTCTTCAATAACATCATTAAATTGTATTATCGTTTTTTTATAATCGTTCCTTCTTCCAACTCGATGAGCTTTGAATTTTTTTTATGTTTCCAAGTATGTGTATTTAAGAATGCAAAGAGTTCCGTAATATCTTCTCGTTCAACAAAATACCTTATGGGAGCTAAGGAAGTGTTATTGTTTAGATTAGCAATCACTCTTGTTGTATTTGTGAACTTATTTTGTCCTGGATATTTGTTGTAAGATCGGCATCTAAAATATTTGACCACGGAATATCAGAAAGAGACACAGCAAAAATCATGGATCATTGTAAACTGAGCAGCAGTCATAAGTTTTCGAGCTTTAATACGAATTTTTAAAGAATTTCACAAAGCCTAAATTTCCTTTCTTTAGAAAAAAACACTTATGCATATAAAGTCTCTGAAGAAAGCTCAATATGGAAGGTAAACGAATCTAATCTAGTAGATCAACCTGTGATAAATTACGTAATACACGTTAAAATACAATCCTTAAATTATTCTTGCAGTAATACCATGAGTAAAATGCTCAATAGTTATTTTTAGGTCTCGGCGCAAGTAATTAACATCTGAAGTTTTCTCTTTCCAGTAGGCCATAGAAATTGCTGTGGCAATTAGCAATCAGATCAACAGTTTCATATGTTCGAGGGGTAAGTCAGAACCTAAAAATGAGAATACTAGTTTGACAGCCAAAGAGAAACCACAATTTGCAAAACGATGGTAAACACACATTGGGTTTTCAGTTACAGAGGAAGATCGTGCATGTTAAGTTTCGTTGTGTAGAAATTGTATAAGATTTCATATACCAAACAGCTGCTAAGCTTACAATGATCTATGATGTTTGCTTGGCTCTTTCTGTTATTCCACAGGCAGATATTTATAAAAAAAATAAATAAATAAAACAGGACAAAATCAGTTCACAAATAGAAAAGGGTGATTACTAATCTAAACAAAATTACTTCCTTAGCTCTCATAAGGTATATAGTTGAACGAAAAGAAGTTACACAAATCTCTGCATTCTTAAATGTGCATCCTTGGAAACACAAAGACTACGAACAATTCCCCCCTCCCCGAGTTGGACGATATAACGATTACGAAATTAAAGGCACCTATTAATATATTATAGACACAATGTTTAGCAAAACCGCGAGCTCAGAACAGGATAATTGGAAAGTACACTTTGAACCAAAAGTTTTAAATATACCAGTTGAATTTGAAGAACAAGTATATCATTATGAATATATTTAATATATGAATTAGATGTTTATAGAAAGAAAAAATCATACTGAATGTTTTTTTACACTAAAGAGGAGAGGACACGAAGTAGCTTTTAAGCTAGGAAGAAAAATCTAACCCTTCGAAGTTTCAAAGATAGATTTGATGAATGTAATAGTAAAGGAATAGAATATTTTGAAGGAGTAGAGAAACGAGTGAGCATCTATAGCCAAAAGAAGGAGTTTAGAATCAATAGCGAGAAAGGGGTATTGATCGTTGAGATGAAAACAAATGCGGAAAGATTTAGTTAACAAGTTAAAAAGCATATAAAACGGAAATAAATATTTCCTTTTCGTTTTACAATTTGAGTTGTAGTGTCTGTGTTAATCAAATACCTCTGAGGGGAGGAATTCTGAGAAACTTTTCGAAACTACTCGAATGCTGAGAAACATTGTAGACAGAATCTTCTATAAGAATGTGGTCAAGTAACACTATTGTACTGTGTAGACAATTGAATGTTGTTCATATGTTGTTAAAGTAATACTTGCTGAAAAGTATAAGTTACTAGCCTTTTATCTAAGTAAATACATTTGATTTATTATGTTATTCGAAAGATTGTTATTTCATATTTAGAGGAATCCAATGTTCGATTTAGTAATTTATGCCATACAAATAAGAGTTTAACTGGAGTGATTATGAATGCTTATCGCTGCATTGCATATACATATCTATAGTATGTTTTCGTAATTCACTAGTTCTGTTTTGTCCTAACAATAAGTGCAAGAATATAATTGAACTTATTATTAAGAGTTGAGTACAACATTATTCGTATTCTTTTGTGCAACAATATTGCATCAAGCAAATGCTCTTTCAATTACGCAAAAAATAACACAAAGAAACATTAAATGGGTGGAATGCAAAGCATGATTACTGGTGTTATCTTTAGGTTGTAACTTCTGCATTGTCTGCGTATTTCTTTCCTCATTTATATTTTCTCGTATATTAATTGAGAGAAAACCGTAAAAGAATCTTCTTAGAAAATATATACCTATATCGTCAGAGAAATACGTTAGAATAAACAAACCTAACAATTGTTTTCAGGATTCTTAATGTTAACAATTTCATTGTCAGATACAAGAGAAGTAATGTTTTGTCTGAGGCATGATCCCGAATAAGTTTTCCATAACCAATTACCACTCGTAGACGTTTTCTGAGAGAATCGCTCATAATGATAGATCTTTGATTTCGTCCGTTTACATTAAATTTCTATCGCGAGTGAGGATCAAAAGTGTTAAAGTAAATGAATTATTTGGTGTTGTGAGGTAAGTGCCTTTCTTTATGAAGCGTTGTATGTTACCCTTCATTTTCTTATTGATTACAAGAATAAATATCGCGTACGTCGCAACTACAGTAAAGTTAAAATTCGTATATAGGTAGCGAATTATGCAAGGTACGGCATTTGAGATAAATCCTCAAATAAATACATTTTTCAACTGTTTTTCGTTTCCGGTAATAATTTAACTATTTGTATTTGCTCTTTATTCCAGAGGAAGATGCAACCAGATCGATTAATTTATATTGGAGATCCTACTACAAAGAATTTTCACAGACACTGGAGGACAATTTTAACCGAATCGCAGTTGATGTCGTTAATAGATACACACTCAAATTTTCATTGGACCAATTGTTCCCCAAAAGAGGCAATTAGTGCAATTACATACCAATGCATTAAATGTCGTACTATATTAAATCGTATTTTCACAAATCAGAAGGTAATGAAAGAAAACTGTCAATTATGAGAAATCAATACATAATAAGTTCCACAATAAAAACTGGATGCGTAAGTGGTACTACTCTTTCCTTTAACCCTTTGACAAATCATATGTCTCTCTCCAACTCAACCTATAATCTTTATAAACATATAAACTATGATCGGCAGGACTATTTTTTTCTTTCAGGCTATATGGAATGAATCGGAGTAAAATTACTGTCGCGAATATAAGTTTAATCGTGTTATGGTGTTAATGTGGAAAACAATAAAACACTATTTTTTGTTGTTGTAAAAGAAGTTTTCATCAAAGCAAAAGAGCAAGCAATCACTATATTTTAAAGATTCTTGTATTGAATTTCCGTTTAAGATATAAAAAATGTGATATAGAATAAATGCAACATCTAATCAGCAATGACTGAAAACAAGCTCAAGAACGTGGTCCTTTTTAAAGTAAATTTAATGTCTTAGTTGGTGTTTGTTAGAATAATGATATATTAAATATATAATTGATTTATTTGTGCTCCTTAAGATGAAAATAAAGATGAAAGAACAAGGAAATGCATATATTGTAGCCATCAGCATCACTGTATGTATTATTCCATTAATTGAATGCTTATGTGAGTAGCCTAAGACGTATTCACTATACCATGTTAAAATTTGCTGCAGGTCTCAACTCTATGACTTAAGCTTGAAGTGGGGCAGGTAATAACCATGCAACACATGCATCAGCTTCATAATTAGATATATCTTACCACTACCGGCAGGTAATTGCCGCCATATTAGAAGTTTTTATGCAATACATGAGTGGATATAAATATTACAAACAACAAAATGAAAGAAATAAGAATTGAAATAACACGAGAAATTAAGATAATAAAGAAAATAACCAATGCATAGAAAATCTTAATGTAGTATAAACGATAATTTTTGAAGAAAAATATGGAAAGAAAACATGGAAGAAGAAATAGATATAAGTAAATTCTCATAATAAAAAATGTTTTCCTGTATATATATATATATATAACCCCTTTTAGAACCCTTAAATAAAAACTCTGTTAGTGAATATATTAACTTTCGGCAAATCCAATGTGCTTCAAAATTTACATTTTAGTGTGTTGAGTAGTGTAGTGTAGTAAGTTTAGTGTTTGTATTTTATTATATTATTTTAATGTGTCCTGTTTCGATCAGAGAAGATGAGCAATTTCTGAAAAGTGTAAAACAAAATAAAATATAAAACAGAAAGGTACACATAATATAACAAATATTAAATCTGGAAGTATGATTCTTTTATTGCAAAGCACCTAAGGAATCCCCAATTTTTAAAGTAGCAAACACAAGGAGAATAAATGCCTAACCCTTTGGGGATCTTATGGTACAATTTGTACCATACCCGTTTTTCATGGTACATTGCGTTATTTTTCTTCTATTTGAGCTTTTTCGTCCGTTTTTTTCTTTCTTTTTTTTGTTGTTTTTCAAGTCCAGACGCATTGTAGAAGACATTACGTATGGTTTCAGACCTTCCTGCGTCCAGACATAGGAGGTGATGACGTCATAAGTCAAATTTATTTTCTCATTTACTAAGCCTATGTTCAATATTTTTTGGCGGGCTTATTTTTCCACCTAGAAGATTGAACTTTTGCACAAACATTCAGTCCACCGAGTAGTATTTACCAGATTTTTTCAAATTTGTGGGTTGAAACAGGGGGGTCCAGAATGGCTAAAAGTTGAAAAAAGAGAAATTTAGACCAAAAAAATCCTTTTTTTGAATTTCCTGCCTTAGATACATGATGGAGACATGTAAATGGTACCGCCTGAAAGGCAGTTCTAAGCTGAAGAGAATATGGGCGACACATGACCCTAGGGTAATTAGGGATGTCTCAGGATTTTTTTTCCCCTGAGATCATAGTGTTTTGTGGTAATTTGGGGCATTGTGGGAATTCTTGATAAAATTTCTCCCGTCCTTACTGTTCAAGATAGAAACTTGAAATTTGGCACACACATTAAGTATACCAAGTACTATTTATCAGATTTTTTTAGATGGCTACGTTCACACAGGGGGTCCATAGGGGCCAAAGTTCGAGAAAAAAAATTTTCCCTCCGGAATTTTTACTTTGACATTTTTCCCGCTTTTGGTATATGGTATGAGAATGCAAGTGGTACCATTTAAAAGCCAGCTCTATTCTGAAGAGAATGAGATATGAACCATGATCCTAGGATAAATAGTGACGATGCAGTAGCTGCTTGACTGGAAGTCTAAAAAATAGCCCAAAAAGCCAGGATCCGGAAAAGATCCCCAAAGGGCTAAACCAAGATGGTGAGAACCGAAACCGAACCAAACACGTTTTCCAACACTTTATTAATTTCTTTTGTTTCCCATTTCAACTTTGTTCTTTCTATAAGTATGTATTTTTGCATCTATGTACTGCAAGAGGCCATATTAGACCAATGCAGGTCGCGCCTGATACTAAGTACTCGATAATCCAGTGTCACACGATCTGCCATGACCCATGTACCATCGAACCATGGCAAACTGAACACCTTAAAAACTCGTTCTATTTTACGACCCCTTTCTAGAAATGTATTTTTTATCTTTTATGACCACTTTTTCAACCCCTATATAACATGTCCCAGCTATGGAAAACTGATTACCCCGAACACCCGTTCTCTTTTATAACCACTTTTTAGGGGTGTACTCGTTCCCTTTAATGAGCACTTTTAGGGATGTATTCGTTCTCTTTTATGACCACTTTTTGAACCCCTATTTTTATATAAGAGATATTATATAAGACTATGAACATATTTTGCAACCCCTATGTAACACTGCAGAGAATGAACCAGTAGGTGGGGTGTACTCGTTCCCCTTTATCACCCCCTAAGTTCAAAGGTGAAAAATTTATACGGGAGCACATATTAAGGTGCGGTTTCCACATTTAGTAATAGGTCATCCAGTACTACATGTCCCAAAAATACTAATCAACCAAGTCAAAACTCAAATATTTAAATCAGAATAACTTGTAATCGAAGCAAAGGATAAAAATTGGACCTATTCAGTTTTGTAGCAAGCCAAAACAAGTGAAGAAGGAATAAAATTAAATGGATTATTTACTTTTGTACCAACCAGAAAAAAAGCAAAGAAACACTATTTTAACTAACAAAAAATTTTGTACCATTTGTAATATTCAAATAAACGAAAGAATGAATTTTAGTGGCTTATTCACTTTTGTATTCACAGGAAAAAATCGAAGAAAGGTCATTTTAACTAGTTTGGTTTTTTATACCTTTCTGGGCTATTCTAATAAACAAAAAATATATTTGGATGGAGTACTTATTTTGTAATAGCCAGAAGAAAGCAAAGATATTCCATTTTAACTAGGTTAGAATTTTATATCATCTTGCACTATTCAAACAGGTACGAAAATAATTTCTTGGCCCCAACTTCGGTGGCATTTTCTTGGAACCTGATTTAGTAAGTTTTTGCTCTCTTCACGATTCTGCAGTGCGTAGAGATAAGTAGAAGCTCTGTTAGTACATTGATTTTAAAAAAAATAAACAAAACCTTTATAGTACAATATAAAATTAGCTTGGGAATATATAAAAAAAAACATAAAACAAAATAAACGAGTTGCAACATATTATCCTGCTTTAGATATGTATAGTATAAGTAATTCATTTTAGAATATATATACACATTAAACCATTATGGCAAAATGTACCATAAAATATACAGATAAAAGTCTATATTAAACAACAGTAAATTCAACTCTCTCCTAATGCTTATTTTGTACACTCTTAGGAGGACCAATCTTTATCTTAAACTTAATATTTAAATTCATTGCTTAGTTTTAAGCTCGTGTTCTAGCCAACAATTAGACACATACAATTCGGAAATGCGTGCAAACTTTAACATATATTAAGATTTACCTCTATACTCTAATAATTTGATAGCCTCTATTAATAATTCTTGTCCTTCCTCTAAATATATTAATCTCCGGCAAGATCTCGCTTTAAAATTAATTTGTATTTTCCCATTAATAAAGAGCTGCTGAATCATTATCTTTAGAAATAGTAGAGAAAAGAGAATTCGTTTTAGTAAAATATGTACTTCTCTCTTCTAAATAACACTTCTGCTCTATAGAAATTCAATTCTTCTTACAGTCTCTTATATGAATATAATTAATAGGGAATGTATTTAAACTAAAAGCAGAAACTACACATGTTATTAACTTCTCTCGATCTTCTTTTTTGTCAGGTAACTTTACTTGGAAGCCTGTTAACTTTTTAGTATTTAAGTTACCCCAATAAGCATAACTTAAAAGCTGTTGTGTCTCATTAACTACCGAACAACTATTCTGCAAAGTATCCGTTAGCTTTATCCACATCTTAGAAATTGGATTTTAATAACACAGAGCTTCTGTAAAATATTCTTTGATGTGAAAAATTAGGTCTCAACAGTCTTGTATTGGTTTCCACTTACTAGAATTTGTCCACTCATCAATAGAATAGTTAAAAAGAGTAGATCTTAGTCTCGTAATTCCATTTTGTTTTGCCAAGTTACTCTCGAAACTATTCTCTAAACATTGTCAGGACAATGTATAAAATCAATTAGGTGTTTATCCAAGACATAAGGTACACTTTGAGACGTAATTTGGCAAACAAATTTGTTGTAAATTTTTAGTAGAATAATTACTTTATTCCATCTAAGACAATCTAAACCTACATAATAGTCGTTATTACAAATAGTATTAATTGGCTGATCCTTCTCGAAATTTGTTACAAAAGATCCTTCCATTCCAAAAATTATAATTACTAGTAAGATATTTTTCCAATTCTCTCTTCATAAAAGTACCTGAAAATTTTTTTTGTAATATCGAAATCAAGAAGAAAATAATATTCTGTTTGTAAATGCTCTAGGAGCTCTGGTAAACGCTTAAGAAATTTTTCTATTGACACATCTGCTAATTCTATTTTGTATATTATTATAATCGGATCCTTGTACTTCTTACTTAATCTCCCTAATACTTTTTGCATATTTTTGCCCCTTTTGATCTTTCTGTAGAAGAAGTTAGAAAGAACAGTAATTTTGCCTTAACACCGTGTAAAGCTAAAGAAAACTCAGAGACGTTAGATAGTATAAAAGTGGTAAAAGAACTTGAAGCTTTCTTCTTAATTAGAAATGTATTATTAATTCTTTGTCCCTCTCAACAAAATTACCAGGAGCTTACCTTATAAAGAATTAAATTATTACAGAAAAGTGGTGTAGTCTATATTATAAAATGAATGTGACTATGTTTCTGACTCTCAATCTCTTCAACCGCAGGACCAATCTCCATCAAATTTTCCAAGTAAATGCAGTTCTGGCCTGGGAGTGATTTTAGCTATTTACTTTGACAATACAACTTAGGAGAGGGGAAGGGGGACATAGGAAAAATAAATAAAACTTAATAACTCTTGAACAACCCGACAGATCTTGATTAAAATTTTCACAGTAGATGAGGTTCAGGACTAAGATGATTTTTGTCGTTTCACTTTGACTTAGCAACGTAGGGGACGGGGTGAAACGAAAGATATACAAAAGTCAATAAATATAAAAATAAAAGTGGCCATGTTCGTGAATTAATTACTTTTGAGCCCCCCGATCGATCTCAATCAAATTTTCAACATATATAAAGTTCAAATCTGGGAAGTGTTTTTTTTATCATTTAATTTTGAAAGCATATCTTAGGACCTGGGGGAGAGGCGGGGAAATATATGAAAATGAATAAAATTTAATAACTTTTGAACCACATGACCGATCTCGATCAAACTTTCAACATAGATAAGGTTTGGCCCTGGGTTGCTTTCTTCATTTCACTTTTACAGTGCAATGAAGGGGCGGCGGAGGAGGAGAAATATGTCAAAAATGTAAAAATAAAAGTTACTGTCTTTGTGACTTCCCCGACCGATTTTACCAAATTTTCAACATAGATGAGGCTCAGATATGAGTTGTTTTTTTATCATATCACGTTAACTATAGAACTTAGGGGAGGGAAAGGGGAGGAGAGAAATCTATAAAAATAATTAAATCTTAATAGCTCTTGAACCACCAGATCGATCTTGACCAACCTTTTAGCATATATATAATGTTTGGTCCTGGAATGTTTTCTTCATTTCACTTTTACAGTGCAACGAACGGGAGAGGGAGGGGCAGATATATGTAAAAAGAATAAAAATGAAAGTGACCGTTTTTGTGACTTCATCACGCTTTAACAACAGGACTGATCTTAATCTACTATTCTATTACGTGAGCTGGTGGATTCAATGTACGAACTTCCATGCAAGAGGGCCACCGCTGCAATCTCTGAATAATCGTCGACATTGAATCTATGAACTATAGGCCAAAGCCTTACTTTTTATTTTCTGCAAGAGCGATCTTTCTAGGCGTATGGTATATTAGCACTTAATCAGAAGTTTCATCTTTATACTCAGGATGACAGTAACTTTCTTCAAGCTGAGTCGTCTTTGATATAGCCTCATTCCCAACGTACGCAGAATATTTTCCTTGGGAATTTTGTGAAGAATCATTGCTAGTAACAGAATTCCTGTATATGTTTTACCCGGGAAAAGTCCTTATGTTTCAGGTATATGACCTAACAGCTCTAACTTCAAGATGCAACTCCAAGTTATTAATTTCTATCAAATGACGTTTCAAATAGCAGAAAGATTATAATTAGTTTTACAAATGTGTAAATATGAATCACAACAAAGAAGAGATCCCAACTGTAATGTAATTAACAGCGGCACAAACCTGTCTTCAACATTGGTAGGCGAGCAGATTTGACTCTTATTCTGAAGGGGGAGATAAGACTTATATTACTGCAGACTAATCGGATTTCTGACGTGAACTTGTTGTATATTATACAGCAAGGGACATCAATTTCATATCACTCTTCTTTGTGGCAGTTGGACACAAAAAATCACATTTCTGCCGAGAAACACACTTCAAATCGGATTATTTGTGGGCAGTTCCTCCAGTTCCACGATTGGAGGGAATATGTCCCACTCAACTTCCCCCCTTCCCCGGGATTTGTACCAGTGGTAATAAGAGAATGATCAGTTGCCAATAATAACAATTATCAACAAATTAAAAGAGCAAAACACTTTACCAAACTGTCTCTCTCTCTTTTTTTTAATATATGTATATATATTGTCTATTATTACCTTCACCGTAATGAAAAATGTTAATCGGATCTTGCGTCGACATACCATCTGTTTCATCCCCTCGATAACCACCTTCTTGGGATATGTTTCATAACTTAGGGAAACCTGCGGAACACACTCACGGCCTTCTTTGAATGCACGACCGCCGAGGTTTATCAGCAGGGTACTCTGCAGCTGCTGGATAGTTGGCAAAATGTGTTGGATCCTCATGGAAATTATTTCTAAACCTAAAGGTACGCACCGTATACTGTACTGCTCTTTGTTTATCACTGCCCTAGAATGGTAAGGACTATCTTGGTTACATTGTATGTATATAGAATTTGGACATTCTTATTTCTTTAAGTCTCCTCACGGACTTCATCTTGAATTTGTTTGACTTTTAGTAAATAAGTTAAAATATAATAAAAGAAATATTAATAATATAGAGAGTAAGCCAGGAAGTATCTACAAAATTAAATTAAACTAATAACTTACAAACCATAAATTTGAGTCGCAGTTAGTGTCATTATAATTGAGTAGGCCAATGGCAGAACACGTTAAATCCACTTCTAAGAAAAAACGAGTTAGTGGTTGCTCTTGAAATCTTAGCTGGGAAGATTTGATTTGCCAATGGTGTTCATTAACAAAGGTTATTTTAACTATTTGAAAATTGACATTGGAATATGTTCCAATTTCCAAAACTTGATAAATCCATCATGGTTACAGTTGCAAAAGCAGTGGAACTCATATTCTGTATTCAGTTTAATGAATTGTCAAATCTCAAACCTGCAAGTAACGTTATGAGAAAAGCAGAATCAAACCCGGTTAATTCCATACTTAGGAGAATTTGAGGTTTCGTACTGTATAGGATTAGTTTAGTAGTCTGAATATTTATTGCAACTCTGGTAAAACATTCGAAATTTTATTTGGCAGCATTCGCAGTCTTTGCTTTCGTTACTTACCACAACTAAGAGTTCTAGAGGGTCAGTAGCTATAAAGAATGTCGAGCAAACAACAACTTTTTAAAGATCCAACTAATCTTTATTTTTGCCCAGCGAAGCATACTAGGAAAGTTGTTAATTTATACATGGATATAGTAGTTTACAAGCATTTCTTTATTTTATTTTATTTTTTTTACAGTCAGACAATCTGTTACAATAATTATACACTATAAAGTACATTTTATAATAGTTACATATTTTTTGATCAATTTATGATATATTTGAGTGGCATTTTAAGAGATATTGTATTTGCTATTTTAGTGAACATTTCACTCAATCTATCTTCAAGTCCTAGACGTGATATTTCTTCGAAAGCAGCTTCCCACACTTCATTGGCAAATGCAACGGAAATATCATCTGCAAGGAGAAACAAAGAATTATATAATAAGTGTAATTGTAATTGTAAGCAGTAGGTATAAAATTTACGTTAATTGTAACTTTATACCATATTACTATGCAGACTAAATGCAGTATAACAAACACAACTGCACAAATTCAAACATACGCTCGGGAATGTCATACCAACTATATAATGAATATAGAAGTACGATTAAGTACGAGATACTAGTAATAAAACGCCATATATAGCATTACTTTTAGTTTATTTCCATTTCCTTCATAAAATCCTTCTGATTGCGGTTATAATATGAAATTCTTTATTATACATTCTTCATCTGTGTACTACTATTTATACGCTAAAAACGCTTGATTTTTTTGGCACCTAAGAACAATTATAGTGAAATGTGTTGTTTCATTTCATAATCAGAAATAGCGAATTCACTAAGGGGATGGTCAGCAGCCGCTCCCATGTGGGAGAATTTTTGGTAGGGTGTCTAGAGGACAGTCGCGTCCAAGCTTTGACGTAGTGAGGGTCACGACTGAAAGAAAAACTTTTTTTTTTTGTAACGGAAGACAACGTGAAAAATGGGGAGTTCGCTACGCGATTTACCCTTTTAGGATTTCCACTTCCGAAGTAAAGTTTAGACTTGCACTGAAACAACTAGAACTTCCTTACTATTTATTGTAGCATCATGATTCATACCTCATTTTCTTTAGAATAGATCAAACTATGCAACAGTACCACTCCCTTGGTCGTATTATACAGCAGAAAGAACAAAATAAAAAAATGGAGATTTTTCGAAAATTCTTTTTTTTTTGGGGGGGGGAGAATATTTGTGCCTATCTGGCCCGGGCTTGGTTACGCGTAGGAATCTGATATTTTTTAAACAAAAAATGCGTTGTTATTTCCATAATATGTGTGCAAAATGTCATTCCTGTATCTTAAAAGTGGAGGGAAATTTTTGAAAGCAAGAAGGTGATCCAGTTTTTCTTATATATATATATATATATATATATATATATATATATATATATATATATATATATATATATATAATTTATACTTCAAAAATGTACTCCGTAATTTCTATTTGACCTAGAGTCATAGTTGGAACGCCATTTTCTTTAGCATAACGATCCCTTTCCAACGGTACCACTCGCATGTCCTTATCATACACCTAAACCGGAAAATTAGCGAAAGACTCGGAAGTAAACATTTTGCACCTGTAGCTAGGTCTGGGTTGACGTAGGAATCTGTTAGTTTTTTAAAAATACGTTGTTATGTACATAATACGAATGCAAAATTTTAATCTTGTATCTTGAACACAAAGGGCGGAAAAAATATTCAGACTCTGAATTTAGGATTTCTCTATATATACATACATATTATAAAAAAATACTGCGTCATTACTGTTTGACCTAGAGTCATGATTTAAACGTTAATGTCTTCAATATAGCAAGACCTTTCCAACACCCATGCTCAGACCCAATTTCACATAGGGATCTCAGAAAATTTGGGAAACACCTGAAGATATATACAATCCGTATGCAAAGTCCCAATCTGATATCTTGAAAACTAAAGTGAGTGTTTGGTGTGAAAGGGCAATAGTAATGTGTTCAAAGTGTTAAAGAAGTTATATGAAACCCTGATTTGTGGCAGACCGATCCAAGACTGATAGACGGCAAAAGACAAGGCAATAACTATGATAGTATTTGCATCACTCAAATAAAGCACCTAAAGAAGTACACACGTAGTTTAGCTCGTGAATGAGATGCTGTTTGTATCTCATATAGTTAATTTACATTATGTAAATATACAAGTAACACCCTTTTAAATTACAACTTCACCAATATCTTACAGAAGATGATCCAGGTATTTGTTGAATGGGCTACAGAGCAACTACGACAATAAAAAAATAAAAAATAAAAAACCATTCCCTCTGACGTTTTGTTTATTTAGATGACCGAGTTTACGTGTTGGGCGAAGTTAATAAACAGAACGGTATGATCAAATAGTAATCCGCACTGTTTTGACACATCCACAGGCGTTTCCGCGGTATGGTGTTCTGCGGTATGTAACGGACTCATGTTGCAAATCCATTCATCATCGACAGTATCCTAACAACAATAGTTTATGAGGATGTGTTAAAAGACGATGAGTCGTTCTCCAAGTTTCTCCAGAATGACGGCGTCCCACCCAATTTCTGTACTTATGCCCGTGAATATCTCGATTAGCAGTTTCCTAATATATTGATTGGTCGACAAGGTGTTATGGAATGGCTTCCTCGTTCCAATAGACTACTACCTGTGTGGCCATGTGAAATCTATTGTATATGTGGTACAAATTAGAGATGTTCTGAATCTCAAGGAACAAATTGTGAACATGAGTTCCAACATATTAGCCAATAGTTTGTCCAAGGATTTGTGTGACTGAAAACTCAGAACGCAATCGACTGTAATGGGGAAAACATTAAACATGTTCTGTAACAGTGAGTAGTCTTTGACGTATGACTAATCTCTTTTGGTGGAAATACAACAAATGAAAAATTCAGCTTTGCAATACTTAGCGATAGAGCAAAAATAAAGGTGCGGTTTCCTATTTAAGGTGATTGTGTAAAATTCAACATGCTGGACGGCATTGTTATGTGTAATTAAACATTTCTCTCAACTCCTATTCCCCACTTGCATTGTTACTTTGATTATATTTTACAATGTTAACAACTATTAAGATGTTTCCACAATTTTCGACAACCGCGTATAGTATAAAAGGTACTGTTAAGTTTACCATGTACTTAACCGTAGCGTACAAACTTTATGCCTCTTTTATTTACGTCTATAGACACTATTCTCTCTTATACTGAATGACTAATGTATTGAATGTTTTGACTAGTAACCATATGTGCACGAATCAAATATTCATGGTGTCTCAAAAGTCCTCTGACAAGGTAACAGCTATTATCAGAGTTGTAAGAAAATTTAAGAAACCGTCTCCAAATTTATGTTTTCAATATAAAGTGAAAGAATTTTTAAAATCGGACGAGCTTTTGGCCTGTACACACTTTATGCTCCCAATATAAAAGTAAAAATACAACATTCCCATTTGCCTGGAGCCACAACTTAAGTAAATGAAGTTACTGTCCTTTACGCTAACGTGTCGATGGCCAGCCGTCATTTGAAACAATAACTTCATTTACTTAAGTTGTGGGTCCAGGTAAATGGCAACGTTGCATTTTCATAAGAGTGTACAGCCCAAATGGTTCGTCCGATTTAAAAAAAAAAACAATCCTTTATTTTATATTGAAAACATAATATTAGGAGACGCCCCCCCCCCCTTACATTTTGTTGTAACTGTGATACTAACAGAGTTAACCTCTGTAAGGAGACTTTTGAGGCAGTCTGTATATAAATTCCTCTCATAAACATCCTACAAGTATCGCCAAGGAAAATACACTTGGAATTGTTTTGTCTTGGGAAGATGATATGCAAGCGCTGTATGGTCTCGGAAAGTATTTGTGTTTCTGTTAGAAGCGCTCTGTCTCGTCTCCTAATTCGTCTCAAAAATCATGTCTCACATCTTCTCTTCACCATTAATTAACATTAAGATGTTAATATTTCTCCTGTATAAGGTAATAGAACATGCTATATAGGCCTACCAATATTAAGTTGCCAGGTCCTTCACAACTGGTAATGATACCTATCACGCATTAGAGAACAGTACTTGTAAGTGAATTCTCAAATAAAGGTAAATTGATCAATCATACTTAAGACTTGGTTGTCTCCGAACAGTCCATTAAAGTAGATTTTGAGGTCTTCTATTCGATGCTTGATTCTAATGTTATAGATTCCCATATATTCAGTTTCATTCCTTATGACTGGCTTTCCTTCGATGTCTGCAAAACCTTTTACATTATCTGAAACAAAATACGAATAAGATGATAATGTTACAATTATATTATAACAATACGAGAACATAATTATACTTTTTTCTATTCTGAACAGGAATAGTTAGCTTTCACTGTTCATTTTCTACATGTTATGCTAGATTAAAATAAAAACGCTCAATACTACGAACTGGGATTTTATACTCTTTTTCTATTCCACCACGAAGATGTGGTGCAGGAGAGAGATATTAAATATACTGCAACTTCGCCGTTTCTTTCCAAAAGACTATTTATTTTTTTCAGTTATTATCTTAATATTGCCTGTATTAAATTAATTTATCATCTGTTTAAGAATTTCTGTTAAGAGATAAATACATATATTCTTAATACGAGAAATCATAAAAATTTACACTATTCTTACGCTTGTGCATTCGGTAGGAATGCTTTCGTTGTCGTTTTGAAGAAAGAAAGGAAACTATTATCGTTAACTTGGGAAAGATAGCTCACTGGTAGAATTGAGAGGTAACTGAGAAGACGACGAGCGTTTTAGTTTATAGGGCATGTGGGTAGAAATAAATAAAAACAAATATTTAAAAAAAAAAGAGAGTCGAGAGTTTGTTTAGGAAGAAAGAAAAGGAAGGTTGTTTGGGCGTCTAGGACCTTGGATGTGTATTCCGTACCTCCGTTCCTGGTCGTCGACTGGTGGTCTCCATGTCTCGGCTTCTGTGTCGAATTGGCGAGGAACTTGGTATAGGTCTCTCCTGTCGTTGCTCACACTCGCTCCTCGTGAACTTTACCGCTCCTCGTGTACTTCACCGCTTCTCGAGTGCTACTCCCCTCTTCCGGGTCCTGGGACGTTTTTATATGAAACAAAGTAGGAAGATGGCCGACGAAATTACGGAAAAACATCCAAAGTACGCACGTGTAGGATTCAGGAAAGTGCAAGGTAAATGGAATTCTCGACTTATTTAATAATTTGTCAACAGTTACAGAACGCTTTGGTTACATCAGATTACATAAGTTACATAAATTTACCAAGAATGAAGAATGAGGAATCGTCTACTAAAGAGAATTTTGAAATGTTTGCTGACTGTCTTATTATTCCAAGTTGTGTCTGTCTCTCATCATCCACAGAAAATAAAGAAAGAAAAAAAAATAAAAAATAATATCGTTTTTAAATCTTGATTTGTTTATATACTGAATATTAAAAATATTAGGGAAATCCAATATCTCTACATTCCCGCCACTAAATCTTACTGAACGACGAAAAGAGGAAGGCTGTCGTTTCAGGTCCAATTACTTATTGAACGCACTGTATATCTTTATGTATGTTAAATACATATAAAAAAATAATTAATCACACATCACTAAAAAAAAACACTTAAATCACTAGCGTTAACAGATAATAAAATGTAGCACTAAACCAATCAATCAATCAATATTTGAAGAATAAACACACAAGAAAGTTAATTTGTCAATTTGAAAGCATCATCTTTCAATGTCTTGGATAGTTCCTGTCTTTTCTCCCATTTAAATAGTTGACGTAATCGTTAAGATACTGAAGCACATGGTCTTGTTTATAACATTGAACTTGAAACTGTAGAATGCTGAATCGGCAGAGTCTCAGCTGCAAGATAATCTACTCCAGCTTGGTCGTTGACCATATGCAAAGGACGTAGTGAAGTTGAAGTAGCTGTCACCAGATGGCAGATGTTATCGGCTTGGCTGGATAGATGACGCTGGGCGTGATGGGGTGTGGCTGTGAGCTTCTTGAAGATGTATAATTATAATATATTTATATTTGCAGTATTTATGTCCGTGACGTGTGATAAGGTGAGTTTTACGTGCATCAAAAAAAATTAGTGTGAACAAAAAGTGAGAGAAAAAAACGTTCAGCAACATATCATTCCTTGCGTCGGTTGGTGGGCAAATCGTGAGGTTCAAATCTGAGCGTCGATATCTCTTGATGTCCATAAATCCTCTTCTTCTTAGTGGTGTAATGCTGCATTGAGGTACGGAAAGGGGTTGTGGGGAGATAAATTTTTTTATAAAAAAAATATTAAAGGAAAAAAGGAATAGTGATTGAAGTTATCAGAAACATGTGACTCTGTATATGTGTATCTAGGATGAAGATTAAGAAAGGGTGTGTATCAGAAGGGGCAAAAAGTGAAATTATAGATGTTATAATATAAAGAAATAGGAATTGTAGCGAAAATATGGCAAAGGAACACAGTCTCTAAGCCGTGGGAAAATGTAAACATGAAAATTTTCAAGATGGCTGCCATGACGCTATGACGGAGGGATGGGAGTTTTCGCAAAGGCTCTCGGTATAGTAATGGCCGATGTTTGTTTACAAACAGAAGGATAAAAGCAAAACGAATGACAAGTTATAATGGCTGTTTTTAATTTGGGGGGGGGGCCACAAGAGTTCAAAAACAAGGATAATGATATTGGGAAAGTAAGATTTGATTAAGATAACTATTATTAGGCTTTTGAAAGGCGATTTCAAAGTCAAGGTACCTAAACGTGAATCCAGTGGCGTCTCGGGGGGGTTGGTTTTACGAAATAATGGAATTGTGGAGAAGATTTGAAAGTAAGGAAAATTAGAGTGAAATGCGGTAAGGTTATTGTCCGAAGACTTACTTCCGGTGAGAAACAGGGTTGGCAACTCAGGTAAGAATATCAAGGTATCGTAAAAAAAAAAAATCAGGGAAGATAAATAAAGGAAGTGTCGTTATTTGAGGACTGTGAGGGTGATTTTTATGAAAGTCTGAGAGTGATCGTAGTATTTCAGTAGAGGTGGGTAGGAGGCATCAGAAAAATTAGGACAATAGAGAAACATAAAAAAAGAAGAAAAAGAAAGAATTAGTATTAGTATAAGTACTTCATATTCATGATCTGACCAAATGCCCAAAATATCTAAACAATTTCCTATTAAAATCTTAAATACAATTTCCTTAATATCATATTCTAAAGGGGGCCGGGGGGCTCATTATTTCCAACATAAACCTAACCCATTTCCTGATTAGGTTGGGAATTTAAGGTAACTAGAGGTTGGATTGGGTTTTATCGCCCAATACTCGATTGTGTTAGTAAAATTATGTTGGAAATAAAAATTGTGGGGGGGGGGGAAAGAAGGTCTCTAAATTCATAAAAATAGGTATGTCCGGTAATGATTCTCAATTTTATATGGTCGTGCGTATATACGTTCTAATATCTTCTTCTAGATGCTGTTTCACAAAATGCGTGAATTACTCGACGTCTCAGTTTCCGTATCCGCTTTTAAGAATACACTATATAGTTGGAAATGTACGAAGATTTTACGTTAGAATTCCTTAATTCCAAGACGGTAGAAGGTGGTACTATAATCTCTGTACCAAAACTTCCGTCATTAACTATCAATTCTTCCGGAGGAGGAGGTAAACTCAATTCTGACACTGAATGTGCATCCTCATTTCTGTTCGAAGTGGTGAACTTTTCTGGGGTCACTTCAGGCTCTTGATCTCTTTCTTCAATCCTCTCGTTACATTTATTCTCAAAACTCTTCATCTGCAGTGGCGTATCATCACCAATTTTTTTCATTAAACTTTTCATTACTCTATAGAGCAAAATTAGACTTACAATTGCAATAACGGTTTGCACAATGTCTAAAAAGTAGCTCAATTCTTGCAAAGAAAATTCCATAGACGCATTACATTTTCTACAAAACCATATAAAATTGAAAATCCCATGTTCTCTTAGCAAATAAATTAGTAGAAGAGTTATGATGATATTCCAAATAATAATAATTCCTGGTATAAAATATTCATGCTTATAGATAAGCATCTTAATGGGCGTCTGGTCAATTATCGTAAATGCTGATATATTCATATGTCGGATTGAAGAACTCCAAACATCGTTAAGTAAAGATGAAACATTAAAAAATTCATTCCCTTTATACGTAGATCGTAATAGCATCAGATCATTAGAGACTAGCTGGCTCGGAAAAAGATGTAAAAATACAGGTTCTGTAAGATCATTGTCGAGACACGGAAAATCCGATCTGACGAAAAGATTTCTCTCCACAATTAATTTAGTATTGCATGGTATTCGAATTTTAAGGGCTCCGTATAATCTGGCTTCTTCTGGAACTCGAATGGTAGACACATTTTCTCTAGTCTTCAAAGTTAGAAATTCTGGTGGGTGTATTAAAACAAACTCATGCGATCCAATGTCTATAATCTGTGCCTCTTTCGAATCATAGCACGTATGGTCACAGTTGTGTAATATTTCCCTGACTGTACTGGCAACGAAAGCTGCGTGAGCACAATTTATTAAACGAGAACGTGTCACAGTGTGTGTAGGTATCTTACATAACTTTGATTGGCTATAATGACAAGCAAGTAGGCTTGTTCCTGTTATTGGTATAAGATCTTTTTTATCTTGAACTACCATAACTAAAGGCTGGATATCAACGGTACAAGTTTGGTTGTATACAGCAAACGGAAGTGGCTGCACATCATATAACTCAAATGAAGGCTGTATTTCAACGATCGGAATTTTCATCTGTAGATAAATGTACGTGTCGGTGATTGAACAAGTCAAAACATTAATAGAATAATACATCTCCAATAACGACTTATCTATGGCTAACTTATATCCATTTTTCAAAATGATATTCTCAAATTCAGATAAATGTGCGTGCAACACTTTATAAGGGATTATATTAGGGTTCAGCCTAGCATCTGTACACATCTGGATTGTCAGATCATATTTAAAAATTTGTAGAAACTGTACAAACTGCGTTGAAATCGAATAAAATTCTTGAATGAACGAAATGACCTCTTTATGTACTCGATTTGCAAGCTTATTAAGATGATCTCCCAGATCATGTTCTTGATCCAATATTTTTGCCGAAAAGTTTCTAATTTTTTGAAAATTATCCTGTATCTGATCTTGAAAACTTAAAAATTCTGAAGTTGTGTTTTGAATATATAAATTGTTTTTTAACAATTGTTTTTGTAAACCCAGTACAGTTTGTTCCAAATGAAATTCCTTCTTATTTATCGAATCAATAGAAGAACTGTCAGCTACGTCACAACACCAATTCAATGCTTTCCCAATGAACCCTAACAGTGCACGTGGAGATCTGGTTGATAATCGATGAAATCGTGGATTTGGAGGCTTTAAAAAATAATCGTTAATGTGGACTTTCAGATCATGTAAGTCTTTTGCAGCTTCGCAGACATCTGGAGCTAGAGTGTCATTTTCGTTGCAAAGCAGAGCTTCAAAAAGAGAAGAAACCTTAACATCATGCGGAAAGGAAAATGTCAAATTAAAAGATATCGGTAATGAGTGTTGGTACAAAATAACATTTGGGAGTTTACGGAAAAATAAACCAGATGTTATTTGGAATTCGGTGTTATTAGACGTCACATATGGGAAAGAGAAAGATAGGATAATGCAGCTTAAAACAAAATAGGTTATCTGAAACACAAATTAAATATAATGAGAAATTTAGAATTTTCACATGTTCTATTGATTATTATCTCTGTTAGCCTAAGTATATATGTTCCTGTTAAATTGCGTTACTAATTTCAATGTTTCCTTCTTTTCTAGGTAAGTGGAATGCCTACTAGTTCATCTCAGTACTTCACCTAATTTTATTTTCAACAATGGAGGTAGACAAGTCATAGCAAAAACTGTTTTTGAGAGATGGTTTAATACTTCCTCTGGACCTGCACTTTAACAGAATAATGGACACAGGATTTTTTTTTTGGTGGTAAAAGGTTGTACTAACATACTGCAAATTAACATAGAAATAACTCCCTGTTAGGCCAGTAATAAACTAATCTCTAGGTTAAGTACATTATATAAATTTTATGCTCTTGTAAAGGACAAAAAACTCATTTCGGGAAATATTCGTGCATCACTTTTTCGTAAATAATTTGATTTTGTTTATCGAATTGAACAAAAATTATTTTTTCAAAATAATCGAGGTACTCCTCGAGATATTCCCTTACTACGTTCAAAGCAATTCTTGCAGCCTCCAATTTCGGGTAGTTAAATACTCCTGTAGCTATATTTGGAAAGGCAATGGTCGTTATGTCATTGTCCATAGCCAACTGTAGGGATTTCTCATAACACATCTTTAGGCGCTTAGCATTTTTATCATCGGGTGCAGATACATGTATAACATAATCTACAGGTAGATTATATCCTGAGGTTAATACGGCATTACCTGGGTTCAAGTGACCAATTTTCTTGCACTCCTGCCTCATTTCACTTCCCGCCAAAGACTGTACCATCAAGTCTACACCTCCTCTTGGTTGCAACTGGGTGTTGGATGAATTTACGATCGCTTGTCCTGCCAGTGACGTAATAGACCCATAATACAAAGCCACTTTCCGGTTAATTTCCTCGTTGACGGCAAACTTCGGTTTTTCAACATCAGCCATCGATTTGGTGTCGGGTCCGGTCTCGTCCCACGACGGAATTTCGGTCATCAATTTCACATCTCGAATGAACAATGAATCCGCTTCCCCCGTGCTTTCCTCTTCCTGATACTCCATCAAAAAAGAAGTGGACTCCTCCTGCTGCTGAAAATCCTTTTCCTGGACTCCTTCACCCAATATTTGTGCATCCTGATTCTCTAACTTTTGCAAGTCCTTAGATATTCCCCTCTCAGGTGGATAATACTTCTTAAGCCGGTCTATAGAAAATGAGTCTATCTTAATCTGTCCTCTAGGTGTTCGAAACTTAACATAATAGCTGTTGTCATGTTTTTTGGACACAATTTGACCAGGTCCAAAATACTTTCCCGAGAAAGCAGCACATTGTCCTCGTTTTCTAGACAGATCAAAAATCCAAACCGCTTCACCCTGCTTGAATTCTTGTTGTATTCGCTTCTTGTCGTAAGACTTCTTGGACGTCAGATGTCGGTTGTAAAAATTTTCTTGGGCTTTTTCGCGTATATACTTCATTCGTTCCAATCTGTCTTGGTTTTCTGAAAATTGACATTCCGTACCCAACATGGCGGAATGCAACAACCGAGGAGAAAAGCCGTGGAGGAGTTCGAAAGGAGAATACTTCATGCTCAAATTGCACGTGACGTTATAGGCAAAGGTTACTTCTGGTAGAAGTTCAATCCAACGTGATTGGTCAGTCTTGTCTAAGGCGATCTTCAATTGCTGTTCTATATTTCTTACTGCGATTTCTACACTCCCAATAGAAAAATGCCCTTGAACGTCAGCGAAATGTATTTGAGTCCCCAGTATTTTACATAACTCCTTAAATAATTGACTGGTAAATGCAACACCTCTATCACAACAGATTTGAGTTGGTATCCCATACTTCAATATGACGTTGTCATATATGAAAGCACTAACAGAAGCTGCAGAAGCATCTGGTAGAGAACCAGTAATACAAAAACGAGTTCCTTCATCTATGACTATAATTAGAAATTTGTGGCGTAAGATATTATTACTAGGGTAGGTCCCACCAAGATCCACATAGATTCTAAAGAAAGGATGAACGCTAGGATGTGTCTGAAGACTACCGAACTGTTTTCCACTCCTCTTTTTTAGCAATTGACAAGTTACACAAGATTGGCACTTATCATACACAAATTTTTTCATATTGGGGAAATAGACAGACTTTAATAAAAGGTTGTATGTTTTCGAAAATCCACCATGGCACGCACCCAGTTTCCCACAATGCAGTTTCTCAAATACAATGTCTCGCAATTTCGATGGTACTGCTAACAAATAGACTTTACCGAATGGTGTCTTATTCACTTTGTATGCTACATTATTCTTCAAAACAAAATACGATGCCTGCCTTTCATAGGCTGAATCCTTTTCTGCTTGATCCTCCAAGTGATCAATAATTTTCTTCAGTACTGCATCTTCTCGCTGTTCTTTTGCGATATCAATGAGGTCCATGTCTTCGATTAGGAAAATTCTCGGGTCAGAGGCACTCTCTTCTTCATCTTCCTTGTCGCGACTATGTTTAACAAAGCGACTCAAACTGTCGGCTTCTATGTTGTCGGTACCTTTCACGTGGGCGATCGTAAAATCGTAACAATCAATCTCAGACATCCAGCGTGCTAATTTACCTGTCAGGTTCTTACTGTGGCGAAGAAACGTAATAGCTTTGGAGTCCGTATGAAGATAGAAATGTCGACCCACCACGAAATATCTGAAAGATCGCAGTGCATACAGCAGAGCCAAGAGTTCCAAATGGTACACTGACAAATTTTTTTCTGAAGGTCCAACTGCTCGACTGGCATATGCGATCGGTACTAGTTCAGCTTCAGGATCGTCTGAAATAGGTTGTTTTGCTACAGCTGCGAGGCCCTTCTTACACGCATCGGTGTAGATATGTAGATCCCTCTCTGGTTTGTATGCCATCAATGTTGGGGCTTCCAAAATTGCTTTTTTCAGAGCTTCAAAAGATTCTTGTTGCTGGGTTCCCCACTTAAAATCTTGGTCTTTTCGAAGCAGAGTTTGAAGAGGATAAGCGATTTCCGAGAAATCCTTAACATACCTTCGCAAAAAGGAGCACACCCCTAAAAAACTTTTTAAATTCTTCTTCGTGCGTGGACGTTGGAAATTCTGAATCGTGGCTAACATTCGATCTGACACTTGTACTCCAAATTTTGATAAACGATGTCCCAACACTATCAAAGAATAATGTGCGATCTTTGTCTTCTCGGGAGACAATTTTAGTCCCCGTTCTCTAAGTTTTTCAAAAAGGACCTTGCACCAATGCACCATCTCGTCTACAGATGACGCGATAATGTAGAAGTCGTCCACATAATGCATAATATTTGTACTTGGAACGCCTGCTAACGTCAATTTGACCAGTCTATTAAGCGCTGCTGCAGAAGAAATGTGTCCCATAGGTAGGACACAATATTGATAACTTGACAAGCCTGGTATCGAGAAGCCTGTACACTCTTTCGACTCCTCTGTAATCGGAATTTGGAAGAATCCTTTGGTCAAATCACTCGAGGTATAAAGGAGATGTCCTGCCATACGATTGATTATGTCATCCACCGACGGTGTCGCAAAGTTCGAAGGATGGGACTGCTGATTTAGACCCCTCAGATCACTTACAAATCGGAACTGATTATTACGCTTCCTAATCAGCAAGATGGGGTGGTTCCAGGGCGAGATTTTTTCCCTCAAAATCCCTTGACGAAGCATCGTGTCTAACTGCTGCTTGAGTATTCCACGAAGATGATAAGGCACTGAGTAGGGCGTCTTATTCACGGGTGTGGGATCGGATAGACGAATTTCATGACGGTAACCTCGTGCGAGTCCTATGTCCTCCTCAGACCAACTCCAAACATCAGGAAATTCTCGTATGAGACTGTAGAATCTTTCTTTGTCTTCTGGAGGTAGCTCGGGGTTGACGTCGACACGACTAGGGTCACAAAGTCGCCTGGACAGCTCCATCTTCTCCGGGGACGGTAGGTCCTCTTCTACCGACGAAAAACTCCTCTCCTCAGGCTCCTCTGGGACCTCCTCAAAATCTTCAGCATCCCCAATATGTGTACCTTGTCGCAGTTTGATCTCCTTAATGGTGGGATTCGTAACATACACCACGGGGCATCCTCCATTCACTATCGCACATGGAATAAAAATGTCCAGTATTTCTTCTATCCGGCGAGAGGGCGACAATAATAACTTCTTCCCCAAAATATCCCAACAACTGCGTAGCTTCACCAGAGTATGCGAGCGAGGTGGTAAAATCGTGTTTTCCAATACTCTAAAAATAGCCCGAGATCCCTGCGCAAGCCTGGATGTTAAGACTTTTGACAAATTGACTTCTAAATTCCTCGGAGGTAACGTTTTTGAAGGAGGGCGTCCGAATCGAAAAAGAGTTAAATTTTGCTTATTGTAATCTAAAACAGCCCTGTGCTTTTCCAAAAAATCGGCGCCAATCAAAGGCCCATAATCAAAATTTGGAATAACTCTGAATACATGAGTAAACCATTTTTTACCAATCCTAAATTTTAATAAAGCTATCTCAGAAACTTGTATAGACTTCCCTGTTACTCCCCGAAGTCTAGTATTAATACGGAAACGTTTAGCATTTTCCGGGACCAAATTTTCCCCCAGACAACTGATCTGGCTGCCGCTGTCAATCATCAGTTCTACGTCTTTCCCGTTCATAAAAGCTGACACATGAGGCAATTCGTTAAAGGACACTATAGGGACTATAACAGAACCTTGAGTAGATTCGTCCCGACCATCTACTCTGTCTGCATGTTTAAAGAGGGCATACGACAATATTTCGCAATATGATTCGGTAATTTGCATTTGTAACAAATAATTTGGCCTCTATCCGGAGTCGAACCCTGACCTGGCGAAGAATTACTATTACTTGAGGACGCAAAATCACTGCTGGACTTTTTATTAGTATCAGCATTATTATTCTGACTTCTGTTGTTTTGATTACCGTTCCGTTTTCCTTGGTAATCCTGACCTACATTTTTCGGCTGATTAAACTGCTTTTTCCTATATTGAAAATCATCGCTTCTTTCACAATTTGTTGAAGGAGCTAAGGCTGAAATCTGCAGCGTCAACTTTGACAGTTGTTGCTGTATGTCAGTCAACGGGTCGATTACCGGTTGGTTCTGTTGAGCCTGCTGGTTTTGCAAGTATGCTGACTGTGTATTATATGGTTGAGCAGTAATCGAACTTTGAACCCTTACTTCAGCATTATTCTGAGTATTAGCATCTATGCTAGTCGGAGAAAATAAAGACGACTGCAAAACAGCAGAATTCTTTTTCAAGAATTTCTCTAATTCCTTACGCTTCAATAACAATTTAGTCCTTTCCTCGATAATTAGGTGGTTCAGAAGGTCACTGACCGTGTTGTACTCCTTTCGTACTACAACTTTAAAGTAATCGGGTAAAAGTCCTTCCACAATAAATTGTAATTGTTTCTTTTCATTGGCAGTCGGGTCTGCGCGTAAAATCAAATCCTGCTTCGCATAAACGTACTCTAGAACGGATTCTGATTCATTCTGATCACGGGCTCGCATCTGAGCTTCAGATAATTGTGGCACCAAATTGTCCTTAAAAGCGTTTATAAAAGCTTGCTTGAACTGGTCGTAAGTCATTTGGGCAAATTCTGGCTTTCTTTCTATGCCAGCAAACCAGTTTTCAGCGGGGCCACGGAGTAGGCTCCCCAGCACCAATTTTCGTCTCATACCATCCCATGAATTAATGCTAGCGATGGTCTCATAGCGTCTGATGTACGTGTTTACATCGTCACCCAACCGGGCATAAAAAGGCTCTGGTTTCACAATCGTGCCGTGCATGGACGGAGGTGGATCGTTTCCTCCTGTTGCCATACTGCTAGAACTAGAACCACGAACAGTTACGTCTAAAGAATCAGGAGAAATATCCGAAAATGATTCCGAAAATTCTAGCTTCTTTTTAAGTTGCTCTAAATAATTACGTGTAAATTTAGTCGATTTAGGAGACGAACAGGCCGCGGGATCGAAATAGACAGTATCACTTAAGTTAAAAATATCCTCTAAAGGTATCAAAAATTCGTCCGCTAATCTTCGCAACATATAACACAAGTAATAAAACTATTGGGCACAAGTCAAGACCTTAAATATGCTATACCTACACTAAAAACTAAATACAACACATAAAACATACACAAGAGGTATTGGGGCTCCACCACTCTCCGAAAAGGAGAGAAAAAGAAAGGTAATTATAGAATAGCATAAGAAAGATTGCTCAAAAAATAAAAAACAAAAGAGAACAAAACTAGTTTCATAGAGGGTTGGTGGCGGGGAAGTTGGAGGTGATTCTAAAAAGCCTAAAAAATGAAGAGAAAACAGTTTAGAAGTTTGAAAGACAACTAGCATTGATCACCTTCTTACGCTGATGCGAGAAAAAAGATCAGCATCTCCATCATCTTACGCTTGTGCATTCGGTAGGAATGCTTTCGTCGTCGTTTTGAAGAAAGAAAGGAAACTATTATCGTTAACTTGGGAAAGATAGCTCACTGGTAGAATTGAGAGGTAACTGAGAAGACGACGAGCGTTTTAGTTTATAGGGCATGTGGGTAGAAATAAATAAAAACAAATATTTAAAAAAAAAAGAGAGTCGAGAGTTTGTTTAGGAAGAAAGAAAAGGAAGGTTGTTTGGGCGTCTAGGACCTTGGATGTGTATTCCGTACCTCCGTTCCTGGTCGTCGACTGGTGGTCTCCATGTCTCGGCTTCTGTGTCGAATTGGCGAGGAACTTGGTATAGGTCTCTCCTGTCGTTGCTCACACTCGCTCCTCGTGAACTTTACCGCTCCTCGTGTACTTCACCGCTTCTCGAGTGCTACTCCCCTCTTCCGGGTCCTGGGACGTTTTTATATGAAACAAAGTAGGAAGATGGCCGACGAAATTACGGAAAAACATCCAAAGTACGCACGTGTAGGATTCAGGAAAGTGCAAGGTAAATGGAATTCTCGACTTATTTAATAATTTGTCAACAGTTACAGAACGCTTTGGTTACATCAGATTACATAAGTTACATAAATTTACCAAGAATGAAGAATGAGGAATCGTCTACTAAAGAGAATTTTGAAATGTTTGCTGACTGTCTTATTATTCCAAGTTGTGTCTGTCTCTCATCATCCACAGAAAATAAAGAAAGAAAAAAAAAATAATATCGTTTTTAAATCTTGATTTGTTTATATACTGAATATTAAAAATATTAGGGAAATCCAATATCTCTACACTATGTTTCTTTTACTGATACATTTTATGCCTAAAGTACAACAACAGTGTACTGCAACAGAATGTTGCAATACTGAATTTCTTTGAAACTTAAATACTCTGTTTGGCTAGATTTGAAACAACAAACGACGCTTCTTCTTATTAAGTGAGTTATAAGAATCAGTGGCGAAGCGTACTATGAGGCTCTGAGGCCGCCGGGCCTACAATGTTTTCTATCGTGTATTTTCATTATCTTCGTTTCTTTTTTATAAAATGAAGTCAATTCTTCAACATTTCGATTTTTCCAGTAGCAAAATAGTAAGTTTGAAACCTCCGGAATTAACCTGTTTAATTGAGGTATATACTCACAGGAGATATTCAAAGCAACTATTTTTCCCCCAATATGGACCTTGTTCCACAATAGCTTGTAGAATAGTCTGATACATGAAATATATGTATAAATTTACCAAACGCTACTGTACAGGATAAAATAATAATATTTGTGTGTAATTTTAGTTGAATTTTCCATTTCATACAATCAGTGGGGTATTCACGATTTTGTTTCGGGGCCTTTGATGTTTCGGGAGGGTTTGCTGACTTTATTTCTGGAAATGTGAAAATTCTGCAATATATATAAAACAAAAAGTTACGATAAAATTTCAGTGAGTGCAAGGGAGGGTTTGCAGCTTTATCCAATGTAAGGCAGGATTGAAGCCCATTTTATCCAGTGTATACCTGAGCGTCAAGGAGATCTATAGCCCCCCTTGGATCCTCGCCTAACTATTAGTGAAATGTACCTACCACTCTTTCTTTTGAGAAGTGCTTTGGTTAAAATTAATAAAACTATACCATATCAAAGACTATATTAAGAACTCAGTTTCATAACACAGTTATATGTAACGGTAAAAGTAATGTAATTAACGTTCATCCATGATTAGACAGAATAGCACATAAAGGAAATTAGTGCAGACTAGACCATTAATTTTCAAGAACAATTGCAACAGTTTTATTTTCGATTATCTTTTTTAATTATTTGCAATATTGAAATTTCTTAACTTATTTTTTTTTATTCATTCGAAAAAACAAACGTTCCATTACTTGTAAAATTAACCTAATTTTTGTTCTTTTCCCATTTTTTTCCAATTTTTCTGGAAAGAAACCAGAAAAAGCCTTTCTTATCAACAGGTTGAAGATTTCTGGAACTTTTGCAATACTTAATATCAATATCATGTCGGCTTTTAAAACTAGGTAACATGAAAATGAATCTTCAGTATCCTATATTTACGTCTTTCATGCAAAACGGAATTAAAATGAAGGAATAATTAACATGAACATTAGTAGCCTACATGAACAAAATATTGGCCTCAAAACCAATCATGGTCCAAAATCTAACCTCCAACTTTATAATTGAGGCATGGATCGATAGCGTCAATTTGCATAAAGCTTCCTTCATGTTCACCCTGGAATTATTATTTAAATAATCATTTTTGGATAAAGCTAGGTTCTCAGTGAAACAGGAACAGACAGACTCATGGTTTGTTTCATCAAAAACAAAATGACTATGCTGAAGGATCGATTTAGTTGAGCAAGTCGTGTTGTTCTTTAGTAGAACCACGCAAGAAGTATGAATAACACGGTACCAATGTAGCCTGCTCCACGCAAGGCTTATATTATTCCATCAGTATTGTTTCGTTCTTTCTTTTTCTTCGAGCGTCCAACCTCTTTTTTACATTTCTCAATAGCATGGGAACTTGGAATGTATAAGTTCAACACAATGAGAGGGGCAACTCAAATACTTAGTTCCCAGTATTTTGAAGTGTCTGGCTGACAGTTTCTCTATTCTGAAACCTAGAGAGGAAACAATGGGTTGTTTGATCGGGCCGATGTGCTAACGAAAATAATAACTTGAGGATGTTAAAAATTAACATTTCCTTCTACAGTTCAGATTCTTGCCATGAATAAATAATAAAAAATGTTATGCTCTGCTCGTAAATTCCTCCAACGTGACGGAATTAGCACAAATCTAATGGAAGGAAAGAATTGCAAATGTTTTCGTATATGCTGACGGGGAATAAGTTATCGCTGTGGTCATTGAAATCTGGCCGGAGAATGTTTTGAGACTCCACTTCAGCAGAAATACCCTAGTGAGAAACACTAACTTGAAAATCAAGAAGGTTATGTGTTTAACTTTTGATGACAACTCAAACGTTTGTGCCATAAGATATTGAAACCGCGGTGAGTACTCAAAATTTACACAGAAAGGTCAATAAAGATTCAGTCTACAATTTCTCGCAACTGTACACAACAATCACATTCGTTGCTTATTTTTTTTAAAAAAATCTCAAATTCAATTTCGTTTCGGCACCTGAACATTTCCCTTTTTAAGAAAATATGAAGATTAATACCTCATATTTAAGAATAAATATAAAGTTTAATATACTTTGGAAAGCAGAAATACATATTATACAAATTCATTTACTTTAATATGTACTAAGCTGATAAAAGTTGTAAATATTTCTTCCAACATCGGCTTCTTTTATTACTCCATTACATGTAGGTGCAGCATAATCTGAAGATTGTTTTAATTTCCTCTTCTCTTGAACTTGCTCAGCAGTGCTTGTCTAGTTGTAAAACCGCATTACTCAGTTACATTCTTGCCTCATCATAGATCTTGCATAATAATAATATGATACGTGTTTGTAGCACAATTGAACATAAAATTATACTTTTAGCTAATAATTAACTCATAATTTAGGATTATATATATATATTAAAATAGAACATCGTTTTGTGTTTATTAATGACGAAGCATGAAATCAAGTAAATAAAGGTATTACTTACACATCGAAATATTATAATAGCCTTTTCCCTGTAGTGGGAGCATGATGAGTTTGTTATCTGTCCTGTATGTTCCTTCAATGAAAGCATGAGGAAGCAAGAATTCGGCTTGCATAAACATCTTCAAATGTTCGTCAAAAGTAACGCTAAGGAAGAGATTTAAAATACAGTATTAAATAATGAATTAATTTCAAGAAACTTTTTCTAATCTTTTATCAAGGAAAAACGTCTAGTGAATACAAATTAAGATGAATGTTTTACTCAACAAGAACAATGCCAAAGTACCAAGTTATGCTATCAATAGGCTTCCACATGTGTTGCCAATATACACAACTTATCTCGTTTCTAGCTTACATACGAAAGCAAGTTATGCTTCAATTCAGATAAATCAAATATGGCAATGCGATTAGTGCCAGTATGCGGTGGTAATTGTGATTGGCTATCAAGCCTTTCAACACTTGTATCTGCTCATATCCATTAAGTTAGTTAAAACTAAACAGCGTGACAAACATCTTGGCATTTGAAGGCGGCGCTCCAAGTTCCCTTTAAATGCTGCTAACAAATGAGAGGCCAGCGGTATTGCCACCTTTATTTTGTACACATTCACGTCTATCCCCTATCACCTGATCGCGCTGTAGTATGTCTGCTTAGCCATAGCCACACCCCTTAGCACTCGGCAACATCGTTTCAGAGCTTGTGTTTTATTCGTTTAGCTTAAATGCCAAGATGTTTGTCACAGGCTTTAGTTTAAAGACAAGAAATGAACACAACTCAAAGTAAATAAAGAATCTCAATGACTGTAGTAAGAAATATCCATTTGAATGTAGTAGCAGTAGTTATGAAAATGTAAAATAAAATACAGTTCAAAAGTAATACAAAATCAGCAAATGAAGTGACTGAAAAACAAACTCTTTGAACAATTAGATTAACATCTTTCTGAAGCAAAGAAATGAGTGACAAATATAGAAAATATCAAATAGCATATAAGGTATCGTAGGCATGCACTACGGAGATATGCAGCCGATGAAATAATTGATAGCTTATTACGATTACCTTCGCATGCTGCACCTAATTGCACTTCTGCATTTGAATTATTTGAATTGATGCCGAATGCAGAGACATCTTTCACGAGTATAGAAAAGACGTTTAATGATCAAAAGATTCTTACTATTTATCGCAGACTTATTGTGGAATGAAATATGGTGACTCCTAATGGAGAAACCTTAGTGAAACTAGTTTTAAATTATTACAGCGCCATCTGACACGAATAAAAAAATGTTTGCAATACAATTTCATTATCTTTCACCGTAAGATCAGAATCCAAAATAAAAGATAGGGTTCATTTGTGTTTTCAAAGTTACTCCCAGCCGTAGATGGCGTGCTGCTGATCATATCTCAAGTCAATTTTCCCTGGAAAAAGATCCCACTGTTTATACATGCGTGAATTGAAGTAGCATTTTTGCAAAAGTTAACATTTTGAACGAAAATTTTAAAATATATATATATAAAGGATAATCGTGCCTGTTGTTTTGTATGGTTGCGAAACATGGTCGCTTACTCCGAGGGAAGATATAGACTGAAAGTATTTGAGAACAAGATCTTGAGACGAACATTCGTACCCAAGACGAACGGGAAACAGGAATGACGGAAACTTCATAAAAAGAAACTGTATAATTTATACGGTTTACAAAACAATGTTAGGGTCATCAAGCCTAGGAAGCTCAGGTGGGAAGGTGATGTAGCTAGAATGGAAAAAGTAGGAACGCTTTCAAAGTCTTAACTGGAAGATCAATCGGAAAACGGCATAAGGAAGACCTAGGCGCAGATGGGAGGACAATATTAAGACGGATCTCGCAGAAATAGCAGTACAAAGTAGAAACTGGATCCAGTTGGCTAAGGATATAAGTCAATGGTGAGCTTTTTGTAAACGGGCCATTGAACCTCTGGGCTCCATAGGCCCTAGAGTTAGTTAGTTACTTAGTGCTTTGAACCCTGAGTTTGATTCCAACTGTTAATCTCATTCTTCCTCCTTTGTTCATTCTATTAAATGTAGTTTTTTTCATACGATCTGTATCTTAAAAGAAACTGCAGGTAATAAACATAGTTGGTCCATCTAATTTTCATATTTATTGGAACTGAGATTGGGAATTTTCGTCTATTTCCTTCTGGTGTCTTTTCGTTATCACAGTATGTTAGTTCTATTTCAGCATATATGTTTTCCGTTCATTTGTATCATTTTTCACAGCTTTCAGTTTGATTTCATTTTTAACATACGGTATTTAAGCTTCTTAGAAGGAATTAGTGGTTAAATTTTCGATTTTAGTTTCTAAATTCATTAAAGTAATAGATATGTATCATGTAAACTTAAATTTCGTGGAAGATTCTTTACGATTACTGAATGAATTTCTTCTGAATTGAATGTCTTAATGTATATACCACAATTTACTAAATTTTAAATTTGTAGAAAACACACGTAAATATACGTGATGTGTAGTAAACATACGCAGATTGGGGTTGTATGAATGTATTGAGCACCTAAGAAGCCTCATTACTACCGTGCTAAACTGTATTGTTGTTACTCCGTAAGATAAAAGTGAGCATGCCACATATTAGATAGATGTTAATGATGTTTTGAGTATAATCACCTGACTTGATTTATATCCATGATAGTAGTGAATACATTCAAGTAGCCTCGAGGGACGTAATTAGAGTTAAATCTGAGAAATTTATAATAACCAATTTTAAACAATATGTATGAAAGGAAATTCCTAACACCTTGTTCATAAACCAGGACTTCCATATCTTATATCGTGTAGTCTCATTCCATTCCAATTCAATTCAAATTATTTGGTCTTCATAATCATATACATTCCAACTATTCATGCATATTGTCAAGACAATAGATAATTTATTAATTTGTTTGGATCAATTTGTAATACTGTCTTGAATTTTAGAAACCTAATTTAATCTTGTTTGTTTTTAAAAAGATATGTGCAGATGAAACACTATGTGTATATTCCAGATTGTACGCATTCTATTCTAACAACAAGAGTTTGTAATGCTATGTAATAAATTTGTTAACACTCACACTTTCTTCGGACAATGAGGACAAAAGAAAAAGTGACATTGTTTCGTGTCATCATGATTGAATTGAGGTTATGAGAATTTGGTTGAATAACATCTTTTTAGATCTGGGACTCACGTGGATGAAAATTGGCCCGAGTGCTGAAACCGTATTACCGGAACGTCAGCAGTTTGTGTTGTATAAAAACCTTTTATTTTTATTCACTGGGAGCATTCAAGAAGCATTCAAGCAGTGCATTCGATCACTCATTAAGTTGACGAGGAGTCAATCATTAAGACTACGATCATCATTAGCGTTATTGTTCAGAGAATCGTCAAAGAAGTATCAACATCAAAATACAAACAACTGTTGTCTCTGGAATACGAACATTCAGTGCTTGGTTCAAACATCATCACCAAAAGGTATGTGTCACAACCAGATTCTGCGCTAATCCAATTCATTAGTCATGATTCATACACTAAACCACAATCTCTTAAGTTCACATTACACTAACAACACTCTGAACACAAATGTTTATTAGGTTTGTTGAATACACATGTTTTAAGTAGACGTTTTTGTTATTTTCAACAGGGCTCTGGTTGGCCCTCAATCAATGCAACCAGTGGTGGATAATCCCCAATTTACCTTTCACATAATGCGAGTAAACACACAGTTGATTAATGCTAACTAGATCACTCTGGGGAGCTCAGAGTGCTCTACCTAGTCAAAATTAATTCAATTTTAAACAAGAGCAACCCAGGTTGGCAATATGAACATGGCTAGCCCTGTGATAAGGTAAAAGGTACATATAGCTGCAACATATGAATTCAAACTGACATAATTGTGTTCTGAGCATACTAAACTAATTTCAGGATATCATCAGTGTACATAAGAATACACCATTTCAATATTTTAAAATATTTTCGTTACATTCCTAACAGTTTCTTTACATATCTTTATATTTAGTATTTACCTAGAAATTCAATAGCAGCATGAAAGCAGTGTTCCAGTAGAAAGGTCATCGTTAACTTCCTGAAAGTATGTGCTGTTCTGCCGTTTGAATGTATTGAGGGAGTTTATTGCATAAGATAGTATACATATACATCAGATTCCTTTTGTACAACATTGTACAATGCTCTAATAGGATTTTCACCTTATATCTGGTTTGGTGTTTATGTATTATTGATTTGTGAAGTGTGTAGGTGTTGGTTTTAAGGAAGAGCAACGTAAAACATGTACAAAGCTTAAGGTTATATTTTCAGCTTCCTAAACATTGGGATACCTGAATAATTTATTTTGGTGTATTTCCTTAAAACCCTTTTTTTTAAAAAAAAATAATGAACAGCATTTTACTTTGCGAGAAATTTCCTCAAAGATTATGCAAACGTTTAAAGTTCTGGAAAGAGTTCAGCTTTTCTACATACTTCTCGGTAACTTATAACTATATAATAGTTGTGAAAAATTTGTTCTTACCTTAGATCCCTTACTTCCATCCCACGGAGACCATACAGATAACTGTTTCTTACTTCGATGCTAGAAAATGACTTTGCACTTTCATATTTGACGACCACTCCTCGTATGAACCAAGGGTCTATCGGTGGAATATCCAACGTTGCTTCTCCTGATATTTAATTGAGAAATTATATTAATATTCTAATCAACAATATAATACCAGAAAGAATAGGTCTATCTGATTGCAGTTGTCGTTAGACGTTAACGTGAATTTTCAATAAATATGCCATGCAGATTATACATATACACATAGAGGAGTCATAAGTCCTCTAATATTATCACAGTCCACAAAGCACACACATGCGTGTGTGTGTACCGTGATCGACCGTAAGTAAAAGATAAAACTGGTCCAAGAGTTAGTATGGCAAGCTTATAACTTAACATGGAGGCCGTCATTCTGTCAGAGTGTTCAGTCAGTTTTTAGTGGCAGTGATTATGAGTGCTCAATAACGTTTGATACTCTATGAGTTCGAACTGAGGTAAAATGCTGGTCAGCAATCATAATAGAAGGAGAGAAAACAAAGAATAACATAAAACTACATTTTCGATAAAACGGCTTTTTAATATTGAAAACCACATACAAAATGAATATGGTTGAATTACACAATCACTTAATAAAATATAGGTTGTTGTCCATTCGCTATTATATGCAGTGTAATAGTACTAAGAGTCACCAATAGATAGGCCAAAACACTCGTTAAAGCACACATATAGACATTCAATGATCTTCCCCTCACCCTTCAATTATTTATCATGCTAAAGAGGAAGCTGCAGTGTGACACAGCGCAGAAACTCGTTGGTTCAAGAAATTTCGTGCCGGTTGTAAAATTGTCCAAGCTCAGGCAAGTGCCAACCTTCCCAATGTAACAAATCCTGAAGTAATTCGACTTGCCTTGAGGAAAATCCATCCACTAGCACACAATGGTTCTCAAACTAACTTTAGGATGTCCCATTCCACAGTAGTGCTTCACCTTTGCAAACTCACGAAACCGTCTGGAGCTTCCACGTAAGTTGACACCAAATCATGTACGGAGGAGAGTGGATGTGCCTATAACTGCTGAAAAATACGGGCGATGTTCGTTTCCAGAAACGGATCGTCGCACACAATGAAAAATGATTTTTTCTTTAGAATCCGAATGTGCATATACAGTGATTTATCAAGGGTCAACTTCGCGAACCGATCATTTCAAGCATAAAGTCATGCTCTTTGTATGAAGAATCTACAAAATATAATTCACTTCGAGTTCGTTTGGTAAAGGTTGTACAATCAATGCTGACTTTTATTTCGAACAATTCGAGCGGAAGTATTCTGCACCATACAAGAAATATCTGCACGCTCTTTTGCAACATGGTAATTCGAAACCATACTCCTCTCGAGAAACTCAAAAATATCAGGAACTAATGTCATCAAACTGATGCCACACCCAGCTATAGTTCTTATCTTGTACCTTTACATTACTGCTTGTGCACTTCCTGAAATTACAATGCTTAAGAACGTCCAGAAGATGGAAACAACAGTAATAAAAAAATTCTTTTCCTATAACAACAAGACGTTATATCGACGTGGAATCGAGAAACTGACAGAAACGTGACAGCAGTCGGTCCAACACGAGGGGCTATACTTTGAATGTTGACCTTTCTTCACTGCACTGTAATAAACAAGGATGTGTACTAGAATATTGAAAGACTTTTGACTCATCGTTGTACTTACAAGGGATATGTTTCGGTTCGAACGCGAGGATCAACACAAAACTTGGTAGACATATACAGAACTAAGTAGTGACCACTGTATGGTATGTCATTCCCGTGTAAAACTCGTTTTCCGCCGACAGCACCACCTATCCTTCGAAACACTAACAGTTAAAATTCCCCGTTATAGGTGCTGAGTGAAGATCAGTCAGGTACGTTAGTGTGTGGTAGTAAGCTCGAATTAGTGTTAGGTGTGGTAGTCAGTGTGGAAAAATGGGGCGGGCTGTTGGATTTAACCCCCTTCATGTAGTTGAACTGTTAAAAGACAAACTAAGGCGCAGATTTAAGAATCAGACATCAGTTGGAGCAGAAGATGAGTCGTTTGCGACATGTTGGTGCAATTTAATTATCAATGAGTACGAAAATGAATTAGAAATGATACCACATCGACACTCGCCAGAGATGATAAAAAAAATGATACGACACAGCAAGATATCTATAATAGCAGCTCAAATCGGGAAGAAGACCGCAGTCCAGAGCGGGTACTAGGAATCGGGAAATCAAACTCCAAATAGCGAAATGTGATATCATCAGCAGTCCAAATTAGTCAAAGCGAATATGACGTATCTTCATCATGAAAACTGAAAAGAACAGACATTTTGTCGCAGTTTACGGACGAGGAAGTCCGGAGTATATACAAAGATTATCATGAAGGAGAATACAATTCGTACCGTACAGGAAGCTTCTGGCACGACACAAGAAAATTATTTCTTTAAGTAACTGGAAACCTATTTTGGATTATGGGCACGCGCTGTCTACGAACTCCGCTTCATTTAAAGGGAATGCGGAAATGAAACTCCAAACAATGAAGTCTGAAGTCATCAGATTATTTGACGAGGCGCGAGAGCATGGAACACTAGTGCATTACTGGTATTTACAGTGCTGGGCTTTCCAAGCAAGTTGGCTTATCGGATTTCAAAACATAGACGACTTTCATTGAAAATCTTTAGAAACAAGCAGCTATTATTTCAAGAACTAGTACGACCTTCGTCAAATAATCTGATAATTTCACATTTCATTGTTTGGAGTTTCATTTCCCGATTCACGGTACCCGTTCTAGACTGCTGTCTTCTTCCCGCTCTGAGCTGCTATCATAGATATCTTGCTGTGTCGTGCCATTTTTTTATAGTCTCTGGCGAGTGTCGATGTGGTATCATTTCCAATTCATTTTCGTACTCATTGATAATTAAATTGCACCAACATCTCGCAAACGACCCATCTTCTGCTCCAACTGATGTTTGATTCTTAAATCTGCGCCTTAGTTTGTCTTTTAACAGTTCAACTACATGAAGGGGGTTAATGCCAGCAGCTTACTCATTTTTCCACACTGACTACCACACCTAACACTAATTCGAGCTTACTACCACACTCTGACGCACCTAACTGATCTTCACTCGGCACCTATAACGGGAAATTTAACTCTTAGTGTTTCGAAGGATAGTTGGCGCTGCCGGCGGAAAACGTGTTTTACACGGGAATGACTTACCATACAGTGGTCAGTACTTAGTCCTGTATATGTCTACCAAGTTTTGTGTTGATCCTCGCGTTCGAACCGAAACATGTCCCTTGTTAGTGTGGAATCCAGACAGCATGATTGATATATTTAATCCCAACTCTTCCTTAGAGTCTTTTTGAGTGTAGACAATTATAGAAAGACAGTAATATAAGAAAACGGCTTACATCCCTCTTAAAATAGATGCTCTTAAGATTTATTCATGAATTGTAAAGTGGAACTTCCTTTGACGAATGTTTTTTTTTTAACTTCCTATATTTCCGACGTTGATAAGGGTTGTTAAACTCTAAATAATTAGTTATCTAAAATTAGAACAGATTAAGAAGAATTTGGCTTCGAATAAAACATCCGTTTACTTAGTTTCAAGGAAAATTGTTGTATAATATTTTGAACTATTGCAACAGGTGTGTAATTAAAACAAATGATTTGAAATTACTAATGAAGCGTAAATACTTGATAACACATTTCAGTATGTGCTTGCATAAAACGAAATTATATTATCGGACTTAAGAGAAAACTAAGTACAGAAATAGGCTTAGTGTGTTTCAAGGTTACAACAAAAGTTAAATACATCATAACATCTCCTATCAACGAAAAGAGAACAACAATAATAAATCGGGAAATCATAGTCGTTCTTTGAGTACAAAGCTTCTGATTCCCTATTGCTACAGTAACATGGGTTATATATATGGATATATATATATATATATATATATATAAAGATAGATAGATATAAACACTTCTCAGCCCAGTATACTTTAATTTCCCTTCAGACGGGTCATACATTTCAAAACGTTTAAAAAGACAGATCTAGGATTAGCGTTAGAAACTATATTTCTTTGTTTTTGCCCTCTATAGCCATGTTCACTTTTCATGTACCTTGCTAATCCCATTATCCGAGGAAAGGGAAGAAAGGAAGGGAACGCCTTGGGACCTAAATTTTAGGTATCATCCCGGCATTTGCCTGTGTGAATGAGAATAATCCAGGAAATCTCTCATAATGACTGACCTTAATAAATTTTATACCTACTCGACCGAGTGTCCCCACTGGGAATCGAATCCGGCGTTTACCACCAAAGACTACAGCGTTACAGCTACGCTACTCGGTGTCACGAAACATGGATTTAATAAGTTTTACAGTATACACGTAATTTAGTAACTATCAACTTAAAGTTTAAAAAAATGTCATTCTGTGAAGAATATTAAATACTACAACGTCAACTGAGAATCAAATCCTTGTTTGTAGTTTCTCTGTCTATCTAAGCATTAAGCTGCTTTCACACAGGATATTACAAACAATAGTAACAAAAATTAATTGACAAGAGTAGAAAATTGATAATTGGTTGACAAAGATGTTTTCATTACATTAGTTGTCATGACGTGTGTAAGGTTTCGCTTGAGATACGATGCAAACAATCTCTTAATATATTCAGAAAATGTTAATACGACAAGGCATTTACATTATGTTCCTGTAGTAGTTAAGTCAACCTCGAAGGCTCCTTCTTTTTTTATACTTGCGTACTTTATAAACGAATGACAAGTCTAGATCTGAAGTGTAGACTTGAAAAGTGGTTGAGTTTTTGTGAATGACTCTTTAGTATGAAACTGTGGAATGCAATGTCTAATAGAATAAAATAAGTTTTTGTCTTGTCTCAATAAAGTGGATTAGGTTTTGGAAACAACACTGACAATTCATTCGATTCCGACTGTTGGTATTTTGAACTGAAGTCAGCCTAAAATTATCTATATGAATTTGCAAAATATAAATAGAGTAATTCGGGGGCAAGTGACCATAGAGGTGAAGTGAATAGAGTTTAGGTTAATGATATGTGGTAACAAAGCATAATCGGCGCTGATCTTGCAAAGCCCTATATGTGCAGTATTGTTTCTGGGGCTGATGAAGAAGATAGTGTACAGACGAAGGAAGCGAACTACTGAATGCAGCGAGCACGGACAGCAGGGTAAGTGTATAGATTTGTAACTTTTTGTTGCTATTGTAATAAGAACAGTAAGAAATTAGTTCAATTCTTTCCTGAACTAACCGTATTGCTTCCACAGCAGCATGAAGCGATTATTAGTTGCGCATGTATGTAGATGTGCCTCAATACATTGCGAACAAAAAGATACAAAACACGTTCTGGAAAATGACGACGAGATTGGGTGAAGTGGTTAACATGTTTTGGGGTAATTTGAATAGTCTTATTAATCATGTCACATATCATTAATCATTAATCATTCCATGTAAACAATATGAACCTAAGAAAATATTTATATCTAACTATTTCTTGTCTGTCCTCCCAACCGTGGTCTGGTATGGGAGAAACCTGGATTCAACAGCTAGTGGGAACTCAAATATTGTGCTCTTTCTTGTAGGATCAAACAACTCAATGCTTCCGAGTACTTAGGACACGATCTCGGGTTGGTATTTCTATTTGATTCTTAAGCATTTCTACAACAATAGCTTATGTACCTTTGCATCATGTAGGTGTTCTTCGTTATCTGTATACTCATTATATAGCTGTTCATGTCTGGTTATTTACATTATGTTAAGGACACATCTTCTCACCACTTTATCCCTAAATATACTCACTTCACACCCCACGTGTGGGGTGAAGTGAATAATTTACCTTCTATCATTCATTTTTTCTGTGCAGGTTACTTGAGATACGATATGAACCATGCTTATATATTCAGAATGCAGGAGGTCTGTCTTATTCATACAATTGTCAATCAGTTGTGCTATCATTTCTATGTAAGATTTTTTTTCACTTTAATGCTTACTACGTTCACATCTCCCAAAATTACTCTATTACGATTTACACAATTTTTGTTTTTTATTATATTACAATATAGAACAATATATATTTATATTTTCATTTGAAAAGTCCCTAATTAGAAATATTAATTATACTAGCAAGATGTTCGTCCTTCGCACAGAGAGAATCTTTCATTTGGACATAAGGTGCTTCAAAACTGTCACCAATAAACTAAGGGACCCCAAAACCCATTGATTAGACACTAATATCGCTCATTTTCAATTACTTTTACCTGTTACCATTCCCCTCCTTAGAAGTAGTAATGGGAGCTGAAATTGGGTTTAGGCGGCATCGGAAATATCACTGTTCGTATCAGCGATCTCAGAAACTATGATTCGACACTAATACCGGTCATTTTTGATCAATTTTATACATCACCCCAACTCTCTAGTTGCGGAGCTGAGTTTGGATTTAGAAGTGCATCGGAAGTGTCACTGTTCATCTCAGCGACCCCGAAAACTATGGATTCGCCCCTAATATCGGTCATTTTCGATCATTTTTATTTAGCTCCCTCTCCCCTCCCCTACGTTGCACCGTCAAAGTGAAATGACGAAAAGCATTCAAGACCCGAACTTCATCCGTGTTGAAAATTTAATAGAGAATTGGTCGGGTAGTTCAAGAGTAAGTCATAACCATAGTCACTTTCGTTTTTATTTATATAGATTTGATTCGATCATTGCAGAAAGAACCTAAGTCTATTTTGTCTAGATTTGAGGGATTAGAAAATATTTCTAAAAATAAATCTATGACTCTTTTGTCGTCAACTTATAGTTCAGCATCTTTGTAACACGTTCGACACCTGCACTTTTATTACTCAAAATTGCACATGCTCTTAGAGAATTGGAAATATTCAAAAACGAAATTTCTGGAGAATGTAACTTGGGTTATTTCTGTAATCATCAATTCTTTTGCTTTTACTCAAGCAAAAAATTCTCATATAATATTTAAAAAAAAAACTATACACAATTTTGCTTCTATTTGCGTTATTATCTTGTCATATTTCATTGTCACTTAGAACAAATCAAATAATGTTACAGTGAAGGATGAAATATGTTTCCCGCAATTAAAAGTAATCTCATTTGTGTACATAATTAACTTCGACACTTACCTTTAACAACATTTTCAAGTGTTGTTTTTACTAATGTCTTAATACATTCAGATAGATCATCACTCTTCCTGTCACATGGTTTCAGCCAAGCAGCTGAAATTTTAGAGAAATTGAAATTAAAAATTAAGCCAGTTTCCACTAGCATATAAAACATACAATAAATTTCTTAATAATGAGGTACTCAATTCCAAAATAGGGAAAGAAAAATAATGATGGTACAATGTTTAAGATGATTTATTTGTTTGAAATGTTAAAATAGTTGTTGGTTTCCTCTTAAAGGATTACAGCAAGAGTTTCTACTAGTTGTATTCACATCTTTTTCCAATTGCATATCTCCAAAACCGGGCAACAATGGTTCCGTATATGATCACTCATCTCTCACGTGTGTGGTCCTTGGTTCGATCAAAGCTCCCACAAAGTAGGCTTTGCGATAGACCAATACCATGTGTTTGAGTTTTCTCGGGATTCTCTTGTTTCCTTCCAATTTCGCCATTCCACTAATATTCATTTTATTGTCACCATCTGTCTTGGCCTCAGTGCAAAATCTTCGGACGCTAAACTTTTCAAAGAAGTAATTTTAAGCTGAGTTACAAACTTTTCTCGTGTTTGGCATGTCTCTGGAACGGTTTCAGATATCAAATTACTGTAAATGTAATTAACTTTTTTATATTTATGAAAAACTACATACTTGATTGAATATGATACTTAACTCAGCATTTTTTTTTTAAATAAAGCCATTTGAAGAAAAGTAAAAATGTCAATCTCTTTTAACTTTGTGTATATTTATTTGAAATACGTTATATAATAATGGTATTTAAGATCAGGGTACTTTGGATGTGCATTGCCACATCTGTCTCATTTCCTTAATTACTGTTGTACAGACCTTCGAAATTTTACTGATACTATAGCATTTTCATTTTGTAACACTGAATATTAGAAATATGTAATTTTGTAAGCATTCGTTTCATAAGCAAATTGAAATACGTAATAATCTGATGTAGTCAAACTTAGAAAAATAAAACATTATTTTGGTTGCAATTTAATGGTACTGTAGAATATATCTGATTACTTCGCTACGTTTTGTTTCCATCGTAAAAAGTTTCAATATTGTTCTATTAATTTTAAAGTTAGAAGTTCATTTCAAGATATGTAGTTCAACGCATTTAGCCTGTTGCAAATCGTACCTTCAATATGTTTACTGTTAATATATATTAATGAAATAGAACACATGTAGCGTGTACTTACGTGGTAGTCCGATAAACGAATTTGTAGCTGCGACTGTACTCAAACATATTAAGGATATAACAAATATACTTTTCATGATGGACTCATGAAAATGTCTACTTCTAGAATGCCTATTTTTGAAGCTATCAGTTCTTTAATTACTTCATCAGGAACAGTAAATAAAAATTTTGTTCATTAAGTTTCTCTGCTTGTAAAACGCTATGTAAGTTGCATCAAGAACACACCAATCAAGGTTTTAGTTTTGTGCACAGTCATCTCAATGTACATTTTGGTGCTCAATTGGAGTGTTTTCCATCTATTCTCTTTCTTAAACAACATTTGTTTTCAGACATAAATGCAATATGCGCTTTATTATTAATACTATTATACTAGAGTCACCTTGGACAATGCTTGTTCTCGCTATGTCATAGCACTACAGGTAAAAGAATAGTTTTTAGTGAACAAATGAGTGTATGTGTGCTGGATATGTCTTAGAGATTTACCCTGCTGTTTAATGTTTAATGTAGAAGTAAATGCTGAGGACAAGATTCTAATACGAACCGCCTAGGAGCAGGGGTAAAACTGAGGGGAATGTGGGTGAAGGTCGTTTCTCCACTTCCAAAAAATATCTTTAGCATTCCTCACTTTCTAAAAAAATTACAATGAGCAAAGATATCCACGAGAGATTGTGTGACGTTTAGCGTACCCTACCTTTCCAAAAACACTTTTACCCCTGCCTAGGAGTAAATACCAAATGTGATGTATTGTTAGGACGTCTATCATTAATTTATTTCATGCTTCTGGGTATACAAGTTCTACTTCTTGTGTGTTATCTATACAGAAATGCTGCCGCGGGATATTAGAAGCGAGTTAGAATTAGTAGAGTGGAATAGAAGATCAACTTTGAGTTTCGTAGGTTAACATGTGTACTTTGTTACATTGACATTTTGTAACTTCTCCTTTTCTTGCGACAGCCCAAACTACTTTATATACACTTTCAAGTATATAGGAGCCATGGTGGATTGGTGCTAGAGCGTTACTCTTGTGGGTGGAGTCTCTGATTGAATCCCAGCTCAAACCAAGTAGACTTTGTGGTGCACAAACACTGTGTGCGTGGGTTTTCCTTGTTCATCCATTTTCTTCATTCTACCAGTTTTCATTCGTTCTGTACATCACGGTATCTTTGAGGCTACACGGCATAACCATGGACTGTAAAACTAAAATACTTAATTTCATTTTTCTTAAATATATAAAACCTAGTTCTTTAATAATATAGCATAAGATAGAAAAAGAACATTATATAACAGTTGGTAATATTAAGAACAAAGTTAATTGAAGATGAAAATGAAAATTGAAAATGAAGCTGTTATGACATTGATGATGTTTTCTGTTCGTTTCTTCGGAGCATAATGTTCTTTTCCAGCAGCAATGTCCACAGCCAAGAATACGTACCACTTATTCACAGAGAATCAAAAATATGACAGACAAGGTTAAGTTTGTGATTCAATTTTCTCATAGAATGCTTATAACCGGGAAGAACATTCAGAACAGAGAAGTATATATTGCCTGATACGGTGTAATCAGCAAATTGAATGTTAAGAGCTGGAATTTTCTGATCCAGAATACAGACAGTTACCCGTATTGTTGAGACGTTTTAAATATTCCGATGGGAATTTTTGATCTCAGACAGTTCTGCGTTTCGCGACTTTTTCTCCCTTTACCTTAAAAGTCACATCAGGCAGATTTCTAAAAAGGGCCTATGACACTATGTAGAAATATAGACAAAGATATGATATGATTTCTATAGAATCAATAATATATTTTTCTCCTTTCACTTTTTTATTTGCTATAACCAATCTGGACTTTCAACATATGCTTCGTAATGTTACGCTCTTATTGACTGATTTCAAGTCAGGACCGTTTAAAAAGAAATTCGAAAAACGCCATTTTAAAAAAATACGCTTTTTAGTGGACTCTGGTACTTTAATACGAATTTTACACGATGGCTAGCAGCAAATACGACGAAACTGAATATTTGCCGTTGTAAAAGGCAATCGCCTTTGCCTGCATATAGGCCTATATCAAATTTTCAAAAAACTCGACATCTCGATTTTCAAAACTTTACAATTATCTACATTTTTCAAGATTATTTCTCAATACTTGGGCATAGTTTTTTGCCTCTTTACAGAGTGTTTTGGCCTTATTGAAAAAAACTAGGAAAACACGAAGAAATCACTCTGCTCTCAGAATATTATGACATTTTTGAAACGTTTAGGATAAGAACTAGTATCGTGGCGATATGACATCAATCTCCAAACGTTTAATGAAAGCCACATTGCATTTTAATATATCTAAGACAAGAGTACTGCATTGTGTAAGAAGACCTGAGACCAAAGGCACTGTACTTACTTTGCTTCACTGACAGACGTTGAAGTGCTTAAACCTGGAAAGAGAAGTGCTTCAATAATGTTTGAAGCATCTCAACTTCCTTCAGTAAATCATTTAAGCAAAAATAATGCTAATAACGTGAAGAAGTTGCTGTCTTAGTTTGACAATGATTCAGAGGGAAGTAAATAGTTCTATTCAAAAGGTATACAATGGAGTGCTAGTGATTTTGTAAACAAAATTCTGTATATGAAGAACTTATACAATAAAGAGCACTCTGTTCCTCTATTATTTTCACACAACATTTAAACCCTATCATTGCATTACGCATAGGCGCCGACTTTGGGGGATGACACTTTTGCCCCCGTAATATTTAAAGATGGGGTCCTCGCCTCCCCCCTCAATATAATCCAGTCGAGGAAGAATAAACAAGAGGAGCAATAATTTCTGTCGTAGACTTCGTCGTGCCTTTATTTCAATACCAGGAACAGCCTTCTTATTCGATAAAAAATGCCGTTTATCGAAATAGTGTTTTTAATAGAGCGCTGAAGCTTCAACCAACACTCTGGCAGCACCGATATGAAAAGTAAAGGTCAATGTGGTGCGCGAAGTTGTAGTGAAGTTCCAAAAATTTTGAACTTGGAATTTGTTTTAATGCCTTTAAGCGAATTTGACTTAGGTCGTGAATTTCTCAGTGGAGCGGATGCAATAGAGCTGTGGACTAAAATATGGGGGTTCGGGAAGGGGGACCTTCATCAAGCAGTAGATAGAAAACAGTTGAATATGATGATATATGTATTCATTATTTGCCCCCCCCCTCTCCCCAATATTTTCTTCAAGTCGGCGCCTATGGTATTGCGTATGTACTCCTGGTTGAGTCGTCATTTCAATGTATAAATATGAGTTTCATAATAGATTTAAGACAGGGATGCAAATAAACAACAAAATTTTACTCGCCCAAGAAAAAAGCTACTATCCCACAATAGCAATAATTTACTTACCTTCGGTATGATATTAAATACTCGCCCGCACCGATGAACCACTCGCCCCGGGCGAGTGAGCGAGTGGTTATTTGATCCCTGGTTTGAGAAATAGATTTTGTGACTGTGGAAACTACGGTTCATGTGTTAACTAAAAAGAAAAAGAATATAAATTTAGTAATACACTGTTAACTTCTTATTCTGATCTTATCTACAAAATGTAATACACTTAAGAGGTTATTGAATTTAAATGCTTAGAATGTATATTTATAACACCTGGCTTAACAAAATAAAGAAGAAACATGCACGAAAAGTGGATATGTTGAGTTTTATGAAAATTTGTAACTTTTTCCCCCTCAATAAAGGCCGTTAGTTATGAACTTCAATTATTCCTTTGTCAATCCCTATCTACATGGATGACCAGGATTACATTTTTGAAATTTTTCGTGTCAACAATATTGCATACAACTTAAAAAAACTCTTCTGTAAAATTTTGGAAATGGCGTTTGTAGAGTATTGTTAAAACAGTTCTCAATTAGTGTGTGGTAAGGCTCAAAGACAGTATATGGAAATCTTCAGTAAAATCTATTACCTTTTTTACTAAAGTTGTCGCGGAACCAAAGGCAAAAATAAACATAAATAGATGTTGTGTTGTGTGGTAAAAGATCGTTTACACTCATTTCTATTAGGATTCATAAAAGAAAACGTAAAAAAAAAATATAATATTTATAAAGCTATTATTATTATGTTATCGCTTGTCTCCACAGTTCCTAATATTCCAGTTGACGACGTGAAGATTTCTCATTTGATAGAGGCATTTACAACATAATTTCAGTTACAAAAAAGTCGCAAAGAAAATGGGATGAAATTGTAATCAATGAGATAGCTGAAAAGAGGTAATTTCGCATAATGATGTTGATTCAGCTCGCCTCAAAGCGCTACGACAAAAGGAGTCTGGAGCCTGGTTGCAAGCCACACCCTCAAAAAACACTGGAACATTTTTTAAGATACTAATATTTTTCAGGTATGTGTAGCGTTCTGCCTAGGACTTAATATTTGCTATGAATTCACATGTGTGTATCAAAGTCGAATGGATAAGAAAGGCTTGCTAACATTAAGTAGTATTAAAAGTGGGGGGATTTCACGTCACAGTGAATTAAATAATAAAACGAACCCTCACCAGTATTGACTGACCTAACATTTAGAACCACCAGGAATTTTCCGGAATGATAATAAACGGACAGATGAAATTTCCTTGACACCTTGGAAAAGGGGCCAGTGTATGGGATGTAACATGTGTAGATACTTTTGCCCCATCTTACTTAACGTCAACTAGTGAAGAAGCGGGAAGTGAAGCAGAGACAGCGTATATGCGGGAAACATTCTGAAGTACTCAAAAATTTAAGATGATCACATTTTTATTGCGTTTGCGTAATGGGTGTTTTAGCAAAGAAGCCAGAACGTTTTTGAAGGTATTAGGATCAAATGTAATTAACAAACCAAGAGATTATAGAAGCGGTTATTTCCTGACACAAAGAATAATCCTAGCCATACAAAGAGGCAATGCCATTAGCATAATTAAACTCCTTCCCATCTTCACCCAAGCTGGATGAAATTTTTTATCCAAAATAAATATAAGCAAAGACTATTTGGGGAAAAAAGAATAAAATACTATTTTTTACAAGAGCATATTGTGATGATACTGAACATTCAGTCTGTTAAACAAATTAAATTACAATAATTAGTGATTTGTATTGCCTAGGTCGTACAACCTTATATATGGGTTTAAAAGTTTACTGTTCAAGTACAAAACACTGCTCGGAATTACAAGATACAGTTCTTGTATTAAATTTACTTATATTAATATATAATTGCTATAGATTTCGAGTCTAAGTAATATAAATTCGTTATTTAATATTTAGTGATTTATATTTCAAAATGAAAATGAAAGAAAGATTTGCAAAAAAATTATAACTAATATTATCAAATTTCGTATTTTCACGTTATTATTATTATTATTATTATTATTATTATTATTATTATTATTATTATTATTATTATTATTATTATTATTATTATTATTATTATTATTATTCAATATTACAAATTTTATTTTAGATATAAAATACCTTATGACACACTAAAATGATAGCTCATGCACTTGCTTCAATCAAGTCAGGGCTCCGGTTTGCATATTTTGTTAGTTTTAAGAGCGTTTCCATCGCAAAATTCAAATGCGACGCACAGTAACAATGACAGAAAATGCCACTATTCAATTTAAAATTAAAATAAAAATAGGGATATATTTTAACGTTTGGCATATGGTATTATATAATGCGAAAGCATTGATCTCAACTAGCAAAGCTTTATCTGTAAGATGAGATGAGCCCCCTTTTTTTGGGAAGGGGGATGATGAATTTATAGAAAGTCTCGTCTTCTAGTGTGCTAAATACGGATAACATGTTGCATTTATTCACTATGCAATCTTAAAATTGTGATAACAAACAACCGATCATGTTTCTTTTCAACTTTATGCACTATAATAATAATGATAATAATAATAATAATAATATTCATAGATGAGTGTAATTTTGTAGAATTATTTCCTTAACTTAAACTACTTAGAGTTTGATACCGTTATTTTGTATTTGTAACAGATGTAGGAATACTTTGAAATGAAATGAAATGAAATCTGTCAGTTTTACGTCCACGTTATGCCGGTTAGGCTAAAGGATACGGTGATTATGAGAAATGAATGAAAATGGTGGAATGAAGAAAGTGGGAGGAAACGGGGGAATCCCGAGAAAATCCACGAGCACGGAGTTTGTCCACCACAAAGTCCACACGGCGCGAGCTGGGATCGAACCAGGGACCCCAAGCACCGGAGGTGAACGCTCCACCACTGAGCCACAGCGCCCTCCCTAGGAATGCTTTATATTATTTACAAGACAGTTGAGTTGTTCTCAGTTTTCACTTAAATTAATGTTTTAGAGGATTTTTTCTAATCATTATTATTAGTAAATTTCCTTTAGCCAATATCGGTAACACATTTCAAATATTTTGAAAGCAAACTTCAAATATTTTGTTCGATAAAAATTTAGGTAATCGTGGTTTAAAATTAAAAAATCTGACAAATTTGCGGTTTGAATATACTTAATATATACACAATTGTTCCGCAGATGTTGTCAATTTCCAATATTATTGTTCTCATAGTCTATGTTTCTACACATATATTGTTAAATTGTCTTGCATTGTTAAATTTGTCTACATGCTTGTGTTGAGTTCCTTTATCTAGTATAAACAATTGTGTAATATATATACTTTAAGAGAAATATATTTATTGGTAACTTAATTTAATAGTTCATTTGACTTAAGTAGCATCCCAAGTAGCAGGAAAGCTTTCAGGCAGTTGGCCGTGCTTGGTTTTAGGCTTTCTACACTTGCATTTTCAACCCACTATCATACAATCTGCCCTTTGTTGTACTTGCAAACAATACTTTAGACCCTTCGCAGAGCGTCATAACATCACTGGCCTTTCATTGCCTATTGACTTGTCGCCAGCGTAAAACGCTTGCGTCAAGCTTGAATGGAACACTGGCTGCAAGGTTGCCCCATATATCTTCGTTACTGGAATTCAGCTTGCGGCATGCTTGCACGCTTTCCAATCAAGTCTGATGCAAAATTAACGACTTCCAATGCAAGCTTACAGCAACCAGTTTGCTAGTTGTCTCTGCTACTATGCATGTGATCTGATGACCTTTCATGCCTCTCTAAGGAAGCACTAAAGATAGGGAACCTGTGATCCATTGGATCTGTTACAAAAATAGAAGTACCATACATTGTGATTTACAGTATTCCCTTAAGATAAAAGAGTAATTCGATCCAAAATGCTTTTCATAAACCGAAACGTTTGTAAATCGAAAGTATTATTTTTTTATTCATTGGAATTAATGTAAACGCAATTAATCTGTTCTAAATACAGAAAAATAGTATACAGTTTCTTTTTCTTTTCTTTTCTTTTAAATGTTTTGTGTGATAAAGAATATAAAATATGTAGAATGTAAATGCAATTCTTTTAAAGACACATACGTAATACTAAATTAAACAAATATATATAGCCTATAGATAGATAGATATAGATATAGATATAGATATAGATATAGATATAGATATAGATATAGATATAGATATAGATATAGATATAGATATAGATATATAAGGACGAAGAACACAAAAAGTGCAATAAAAACAACAAAAAGCACTTTTTGAACACACGGTTTTAGAAGGTAATGTTTATGACTAACACTAAGGCAATCCTAGGCGCTTAAAATAGTCTGTACAGCAGTGTGAGTATAATTGTATCCAGAAATAAAGTTCATAAGCTGATTTAAAAGTTGTTCACAAAACTTGTTGATAAACCGTGTTGCTCGCATAAGGAGAGAATCATATCTCGGAATTTACTGTATCTTTTAATGAAATGAAATCTTATAGTTTTACGTCCCATGGTTATGCCGATTAGGTTAAAGGAGACGGTGATGGGAAATGAATGAAATGAAGAAAGTGGGAGGGAAGGGTGAAGCCCGAGAAAGCCCACGAGTACAGTGTTTGTCCACTCCAAAGTCAACATCGCCGCGAGCTGAGATCAAACCAGGGACACCAACCACCCGGGGTGAACTCTCTACCACTGAGCCAGAGCGCCACCTCTGTATTCTTTGTAAGTATCGAAGCGTGAGCACATTGTAAAAGAATAAAACATTTCGCCTATGTTAGCAACCTTGAGGATCACAACCGTAATAGGTGTCAGTTAATTGGTTAAGGTCAGGGACAAACATTGTTTGTGCGTCAGCAACTAAGAAGGAATGTACACACCGTATTGGAATTGTCATGAACGTAGTTCTTGAGAACGTTCCTAGATGGCACAAACTACACTTGGAGGAGCGTAATAGCAAAAGTCAAATTAAAATTATCATGCTCAACATTATATTGGAGTGATATGCTTGAAACAATTCCCAGTACAGTTAGGATGTGGATGAAATTGTAAGAACGCATAATACCAGCACCATATTTGTTTTCGTCGTATTGATTTATACAGAAAAGTAGTATTCTTTTTTTTCTGTGAAATGTTTTATAATTTTAGTTGCTAAGTTTCGCTAAGTTGCTCTTCAAATGTATTTAAATGTCCGATACTTCGTGAAAATTGAATTTTGTGATACATGTAATTATAATATTTATAAGATTAATTGAGCTGAGCGAAGCGAAGCTCTTATACTCGGGTTAGCCGTTTGGTTGTCCGCGAACTCCTCCTAGACCGTTTGGCCGATCTCAACCAAACTTAGCACGCTGATAGAGTATGTCGTGCTGAGTGACAACATAGGTCGAAATCAAAAATCCGATGTACCATCGAGGAATGATCACCGCAAAACGCTTCCTGATTACGTAGTTTAAGCTCGCTCAGCTCGTTTCATTGCAATCGGGTATATACATTGCATTCCTAGTATAATTTAATAATATTATATAGCCAGTGGCGTATTTGCGATTTTGTTTCGGGGGGCTTTGCTAACTTTCGGGGGCATTTGCCTGAAAATGTGAAAATTCTGCATATGCTTTACTATAGAAAGTAAGATTTCGGGGAGGCTTAAGCACGGAAGCCCCCTAAATACGCCACTGTATACAGCACTTGAAGAAGTTTCATTTGTATAGCATAATATTCACTCATTTAGTATAAAAATCGAAAGGATCAGTATATTTCTACTCTGGTAGAGATATTAGAGTGCAGATGAAATGTACTGTTGGAACCCTTATTTGATTTGCCGAAAAATCAGTTCTCGCTATCTATTATCGTTTTCACCCTGTTGCAATAACGTGAAAACCAGAATGTGTATGGAACTTCCGCTTTGAATACAGAGTTAAGACTGAAAATGGTGCCTATTCTCTCGGCCCGTACTTCCCAATTTTGGAGCCCACGTAGCGTGGTGAGGAAAAACTGGGGCGTCACCTGAATAAAAGATCTGACAGTCGATAGGTCTAGAAAGCTCCTGACACGCCTCAAAGGGACAGGGCGACGCAGCATGCTGAACATGTGATAGCTGCTAGGCTGTACGTAGTTCCCCCCCTCGCTAATAGATGGCGTTGGAGCAGATCAGACACAGAAAGGACTGTTTCGCCAAGTGGTTGCGTTTGATTTTTCGTTATTATTATTATTATTATTATTATTATTATTATTATTATTATTATTATTATTATTATTATTATTATTATTATTATTAAGACTGTAAATCGATTCCAAAGCTTTGATTTCCGCTACTTCTTATCGTATTTTGCTGTATGAAGATCAATATTGAAACTGTAAGTTCTAAAAGATTTCTATCACTTTCAGATTAAGAAGAGATTTGGTAATGAACATAAAATGTGTTATTAGGACGCTTAATCGATTGCAGGAGACCGCCTCTTGTTATCTGTTATTGTTTTTGCTGTGTAGAGATCAACCTGAGAATCAGAAACACTAGATTTGTACCACTTCCGGTCTGTATGTCGTTTCCCTTAACGAACTCTATTCCAAAATTCTACATTCTGTAACCTAGTCAAAAGTGATAGTGTTTCTTTAAGTCTTCATCCCGGCGAAATTAAAATACCGCTAATTTTACAGTAATTATGTGATATCTTCAAATAGATAAAAGATAATTGAAATATGGAACAAGAGCGCCCTAGACAATATTATTTTGCGTGAGGTACCGTTATCACAAGTCACCTAGCGGCTTTCCGTTTTCAGCTGTTTAGAAACGCAAAAATAAATGCCGATTTTCAAAATTGCTCGAAATCGAAAGCAGATAAGTGAGTCTTGATAACGGTTTCTCATATAAAATAATATTGTCTAGGGCGCTCTTGTTCCACATTTCGATTATTATCTATTTGAAGATATCACATAATTGCTATTAAATTAGCGGTATTTTAATTTTGCCGGAATGAAGACTTTTAAGTATTTCTTGAGATTTCTTATCTTCAAGATGGACACGCGAATAATACAACTGAACCCAAACTTCTCAAAAATCAACAAGAGCAAATCATTAAAGTTTCAGTTCATATTGAAGAAAATTGAAGAATATTTCCCGACAAAAATTCGTGGTTAAAATCGATAGATTACTCAACATTCTTAAGATTCGTACACGTTACGGATGCCTAATTCCGCTATTTTTACTTTCCGAAATCCGTAAAGTTAAATCAGAAAACTTCCGGAATTCGGAAAATTTCCGGATATCGTAAACATTCTGGAATTCAGAAATTCCGAAAGTCCGAATTCCGGAAAATTTTGACCATCCCTGCGTCGAAAATACCTCTTCAATTAATGGTTTTTGTGTCAGACTATAAATTCGAGAATTTCAGGCATTATTGCGTATTATCACGCAATGTTATGAGTTGACTATGTTAACTAAAAATAGACGGAAAAATGTTCTGTTTTATAAAATATCTGAAGCCAGAGCGAAGTAACTACATTTTCATGCTGAGTGAAATTATTTCTTTGAAAAATATGGGCTAATTTATATATACACTGCCGTTCAAAAGTTTCAGGACAGGCGTTTCAACTTACATTTTTAAGATCTAATCAATTTATATTCGATAATGAAAGCCAACAATTCGAAATATTTTGTTTGTTTAAGTCTCTATAATGTCTCAGGAAGATAATAGACGTTTTTAGTTTTTTTTAACATGTTTACATGTAGTAAAAAAGAAAGATTATTGAATTATTGCAAAGTCGGCGATTATTTTAATTAAAAATAGCCTGATCAGGATCATGCAATAACTTTGCCTGATCGAAGTACGGTTAAATGTTAACAGTTAATTCCTTTTTATAGTTACCCCTGGATTATAATTCCTTAGTATACAGGCCTTGTCAGACACAAATAATGTCAGAAGTTTGCATCATTAGTGGACAATATTATAAGATAGAGTACAGTGACGTTTTGAACAATGTTTGTGTGGATTTTTTTGTCTCTTCTGAGGGTTTGTTGCCATTATTGTTAGAAATCATAGACAGAGGTAAGATCTTAAGTGAAGAGGGACAAGTTGGAATCATTGCGCGTCATAATGTGGGCTTTTCTATTCGTCAAATACCTTTCAAACTGAAATAGACTCCATCTACTTTTGGTGACTCCATCAAGCGTTTTCAGCGAAGACGAAACAACGTGGACAAAAATCAAACTGGAAGGTCTCGTATTACGTCACGTACGAAAGATCATATTATTGTATTGTTTAGCAAAAGAAACTTGATTTGAGTTTATCGTCCCGTTCAGCAGCGAGGCTATATGAGACGTGGACCTACTGATTAACGTGCATTCTGAACCACATGAGCTCCCGCCGGGAATCGAACCCGGATCTCCCGCGCTAAAGGCGCGAACGCTAACCACTTAGCCACTGCAGCGGAACTCCAATCAGAATTTCATCATAGTCACCCTACAAACATTTAACCACCTCGGACCCCGTGTCGCCAATAGGCGACATGTGAATTATACATTATGTATACACTGAGTCCCCATGTTGCCTATAGGCGACATGCACTCAGCGGACAAATGACAAAGATATAAAAAAGAATAACTGAAAATTGGTTAACAGGGTATACAACCGAAGGTAACAATAATATTAGAACATAACTTATATTGGTTAACAGGGTATACAACCGAAGGTAACAATAATATTAGAACATAACTTATTACTGTGAATCGACATTTGAGAGTAGCTGCACTCTGGGTAATAGTTGCTGTGCAGAAACAGTTAATAGTTCAGTGGAAATAAGTAACAGACGCTCTAATCGACCTTGAAGAACAAAAATTGGACAAGAAAGCAGTAGAAACGTGTATTATAGACTGATGAGTCAAAATTTCAAGTTTTTGGACAACGAGACCGAGTTTATGTTCGAAGATCTGTTACAGAAAAGATGCGTCCTAACTATGTAACCCTATTATTAAACATGGAGCAGGTTCTGTGATACTTTCGAGGTGTTTCGCAAATTCTGGAGTTGGTTGTATTCACAGAATACAAGGAAATCTGGACAAAAATGGTTATTATTTCATTTTAAGCAGCCACACTATTCCCTCAAGATTTGATTTGATTGGTCGCAGAATCACTTTTCTGCACGATACTGATCCAAAGGACACGTCAAAACTTTGTTCTAATTATTTTAAGAAGAAACAAGCCAAAGGAGATATTTGTATCATGGAATGGCCTCCCCAGTCTCGAGATCTTAACCCCATCGAACTCCTCTGGGAAGAGCTTGGCAGAAGTGTACGCAAATACTGTCCAACATCTGCTGATGATGTTTCCGATATTCTGCAGAACGCCTGGAATAATAATTCGGATGAAAATCTTCAAAAACTTGGAAGCCGCATGCCCCGCTTGGTGAAACGAGTGGTAAAGGCAAAAGGCGGTTTCTTTGACGAGAAGAACATTTAAAGAATTGGCCAATTTTCGTTGTTGGATAACGTTATTATATTACTCTGATGTTATAACTATCATTGTGTTTCTAAACTATCAAGTATATTGGCCAAAATTACAGCGTATTACAAGCCTAACTTAATATTTCCCTCTTTTTTGATCTGTCGGGAAACTTTTGATTTATATATACACGACCGGATTTAGGGGGTGCAACGATGCACGTGCACCCCCCCCCCCTTCATTGTAAATATTCACTACCTAAAGTGAGAAGCTAGCTGTGGGTTTTGTCAAAATCAATAGTTTAAATCAATTTTCTGAAGGTTGAAGGAAAAGAATTCATCGAGAGCAGAAACTTTGCATTTCCAAAGGAATTCCTCTTTCACATCACAGATGTCTAAAGGCATTTAACAAACTCAAATTTAATTTAATTCAAATTTATTGCTAGTTATTGGTGCACCTCCCCTCAGAGAATCCTGGATCCGGCCCTGTATATATATATATATACATATATATATATATGGGGGATGTGGGTGTGGGTGTGGGTGTGGGTGTAAAGGTTTGCTTTTGTTATTTCATGTTCATAGGAAATAATAAAACAATTAATAGTAATATTTTACAGTCAATGATACTGTTATCTTTTGACCTAATTTGAACCATAATGCAGTTACTACATTTTCGCCGATTTCCGAATTTAAGCATGAAATTATTCTTTCAACACAATAAGTGCACTAACCACGAGAGCTCATTTCATAAAACGCTGTTCGTACAAAGTAACCATTCTTTCCACATAATTCAATATCACGAGAGATAGTTAATTCTGGATGTTTCAGAAAGCTCGTATTATGTATATACAAAGTCCATTAAATCTAAATGCGAGATCTTCTATATATCTTACACTGTAAGCCTGCAATGTTCTATGATAGTATTTTGTCTCATACATGTTGATTATTCTAATGAACACAACTTTGAAGTTTAACATTCATTTATCCATTATTTTACTTATGTTTTATACTTCCCATGAGCTACAATATTTTTACATTGCCATCTCTATCCAATTAAATTTGTCGTTACTAATTTGATTACATTTAACGAATCGTGCTAAAAAAAAAAAAAAAAAAAAGGTAATAATAATGTAACTGAAAGAGCATAATAGCATTTGTTTACACAGTTATTCTTCAAAAATTAAAGAAATAATAATAAGAAGTAGTAAAATTTGAAGTTTAGAATTAAAGTGAAAGCATACTTATATAATGAAATGAAATCTTTTGGTTTTATATTCCATGTTTAGGCCTTGTATGTTACTGCAGACGGGCGATTCATGGAGTTGAATGATTACGAAATGAATTAATAGATTAACAATGTGGAACGAAAATTGAGGACCCCGGGGAAACCTACTACAATGTTAATTGCCAAGAGTCTGTCTACTCGTATCAAGAGTCTGTATAACTCTCTATATAAATGAAATCCCAAACCAAATCTCTTCAGTTTGAAACTTTAGTTTGGACTGTAAATAGAATTTTTGACTTAAAATTGTACTAAAGAAGTGTTGTTTTTTTTTAATTAGATGGAAAAAGAAGGAAAATAGGGGTTTGAATTATTATAATTAAATGTTCATATTTCAGAATCTATGAAAGTTAGAGAGATGAAATTTGGATATGAGCTTCTCTTTGAAAATAAATAGTAGTCCCACTTCAGCGTTTGTTAATATTTGATTTTAATGAAAGAAAAGAGGGTAAGAATTAAAAGAGGAAGGAATTACAGTTAGTATAATAAGATGCCCATATCTCGAAATATCTTAGGATTAGAGGCATGAAATTCGGTATTTGGATTCTCATTTAAAATAAGTAGCTTCATATAAATAAGAAATTTATTATAGTAAGTAGTTTAGCGAACATAGGGTAAATGCTTGCCGAAGTTACATCGCGATCGAGCTCGAGGATTATGTCGCGGTCGCTACATCGATTTCTAGGTTGGGACGGATGAAGGGCGCAATAGCGAGGAGGTCGCACCCTCGTTATTAAGTTCTCAGTTTAAGGAGAAACATTGCAGTGACGCATATAAAATTATTCCGTCAGTGCATAAAAATCACTGCAAAACCTCATTTTGAAATTAAACGGACCAAACAGTTTATAAATAGGGATGGACGCAAGACGAGATATGAGAAATGTCAAAGTCTCGTCTCTTGTTTCTCAAAAATATTTGAAAAACTGAAATGAAATATATACGTTTTATGTCCCACGCTTATACCGGTTAGGCTAAAGGAGACGGTGATGATGAGTAATGAATGAAATGGTGGAATGAAGAAAGTGGGAGGAAACAGGAGAACCCCCGAGAAAACCCATGACCACGTGTTTGTCCACCACAAAGTCCACACGACGCGAGCTGGGATCGAACCTGGGACCCCAAGCACCGGAGGTGAACGCTCTAACACTGAGCCATCGTGCCCCCTGCAAAAATATTTGAGTCTCGTCTCTTGTTCATCTCAATGAATATTCTAAATCAAAGATGTTAACCTTTTATTCAATTTTCTGTGAAAAAATGCCTACTTTCAGCACTAAGGCGAGAAATCGTTTCCCAGTAAAAGTTAATAAATAAATAAATAAGGTATATCTTCAGGTTTCTAGGTGGAGGGGGGTGTAGTTTTTAAGCATAGATATGATTAACAGTAGCTTCTTTTTTCTTTAAAAATTCTACAATTTACTGACTTTAGCCCGAAAGCCCCCTCCCTGTGACCGCCACTGCCTTATATAATAATAAGCTAGAGTATAATTCTCAAATAAATATGAATAACTTATCTGGCATTCACATTTCAGCTGCTATTTTCTTCCATTCTCTATTTAAAACGTGCCTATTATGATGTTGTTTGTGTTTCTTATTCCACGTTGCTGAAACATTTCTCATTAGTTCTATTAATATGTCTTTCACAAACAAATATAATAGTGCAGCAAAACCTCTCGAGCGTAGACACACACAATCCTCTGCAGACGAAATTCTAAATAAATGAAGACTTTATTCCGTGCAGCGCTTCAGGGAGAGCCAATGAGAACACGAGCCACAGCGATGCTTCCGCTGACCATCGATGTAAAAACAAACTCAGTTATTCATCATCGCGACCACTTATTCACCCTCGCGGTCGACCTCTAAGTCGCGATGTACCATGCATCTTCGGCATGCGCTTACTCATTTGAATCCATTGGTTTGTGCTAAAGTATTGAGGGTGCGACCGCGACTTAAACGTCGGCCTGGATCGTGATGTATCTTCGACATGTCCCTACCCTTAGAGTTGCGAATATAAATGCAGCACGTTTTCTTTCGTGGTAAATGTACATTTTTTCTTGGTTATTACGCATGTCATTTTTTTCTCTCATTCTGAAGTACATGTTGATCATAATCATCATAGGTATGCCATTTCTTGGCAGGTTACTTTCCGCAACTCAGAAGCTTCTATGCTCCACGGTCTTCAACTAATTTCTCCGCCTCTTCGTATGATTTTTCTGTTTTGATGCCATCCATCAATTGCAGCCTCCTTCGCCCCCTCCCTCTCTTTCCTGCCACCACTCCCTCTAGCACGTCTTCAAGATACAGTTCATTCTTAGCCAATGTGCCAACTATTTCCTCTTCCTCTTCTTAATAATATATAGAATTGTTCTTTCCTCCCCCAATATTTCTAACACCCTCTCATTCGTTCTCAACTCAATACAGATATTGCTGTCCATTCTTGTCTATACGCACATTTCAAAAGCTTCCAGTCATTTTCCATCAATTCTGCCTGATGTCCATGTTTCTGTCTCATACAGTACATCACTTCACATGCAGCATTCTGTATTTTTTTTCTCAACTCTTTATTAAAGGTCCCGCAAAATGGACTTTCCTCTCCTAAATTCTCCTTTCGCCATTCCTAGCATTGCTATTATCTCAATTTTGCATTTCCTATCATCATTAATACGAGGCACGTCCAGAAAGTAAGTTCCGTTTGGTAATAAAATTAAATTGTGTACAGATACAGAAAAATTATTTATTGCACAAAATTCTACAACTCTTAAACTACGTTTCCACATAAATGCCGAATTTTTGCAGGCATTTGTCATAGCGTGGCACAAGGTTTTGTATATCTTCTTCATAGAAGTTTGCCACCTGTGTCTTCAACCAGTTGTAAACAGTTTCTTTCAGCCCGTCGTCATTGTTGAAGTGTTGACCGCCAAGGAAAGACTTGAGATGTAAGAACAGATGAAAGTCGCTAGGAGCGAGGTCAGGCATTCAGCGCATTCAGAAAACGAATCACCGCTCTGATTTCACAAGCGGCAGGATGTTCAATCAACACCGACATTGTAAACAAGCACAACAAAGCGTACGTGACTGACAGCGATCTCCAAATGGCGCACGTTTCTTCTCCTTGATACAGAGCGGAACTGCGATCGCAGCGCTGCAGCGAAGATAAATTGAAACGGAACTTACTTTCTGGACGTGCTATGTAATACTTCCCATATATAGGAACATAGTCACCTTTTCTATTTCTCCCTTCCTACTTCTATATTTGACACCGACCGCTTCGTTCCAATCTCCATTTTTTCTTTCTAACATTTATTTTCATCCTATATTCAACACAGCCTCTCCTTAAGTTTCCTAATATTTTATTGATTTTCTTCCCAGATTCTGCAACAAGCGCCATATCATCTGCAAACCGTATACAGAATTATTCTACCTCCTAACGAAGTGCCATTTTTCACAATGTAAGTTCTTTTTCACTGTCTCTTGTAGATAGATATTAAATAATGTTGACGAGAGACAGAACCTGTCAAATTCTCCTTCGAATTACATTCTCCTCTGTGGTTTCCTTCTCTATTCAAAAACTTACTTGTTGGTTGATATACAGTTTTTTATGAGTCTTAAATCTTTCTATTCCAATCAAACCTTCTTTATAACTTCTAAATATAATTTCCAATTCAAATGCTGTCAAAAGCTTTAGTGCTGTTTACATATTGGTTCATATATTTAAAAAATTATAATTTAAGTGTTACACTTCGTAAATCATTCTACTGAGAATCGACTAGCACATCAACAGAGGAAAATACGCGAAAAATGTATTTGAAGTTGAGATGTCTCTCGTAAACATGTTGTGAGTGTGCTTTCTCGTTTAGAAATATATATATGGTTTCATTGAATGAGCCCTGTCTGGTGTAGTATCCGTTCACGAAACTTCTCCCTCTCCCCATGCCCAAGCCAACACACCAAACCCATACATTCCTAAATCTATGTCTGTTATTTTCTTCACATACAGGAGGAAATCTCGAACGCCTTGTAGACATTTTAAGATTTTCCATTTGAGAACTATACTCTTGAAATATACTATTTGTATCATATAATAAATAAAAACATTTATTTTGTTAAAAATCAATTACTTTTATTTTATTTAATGTTGGTAATAAATATACACGTATCAGGACAGTCATGTAAACATATATATATATATATATATATATATATATATATATATATATATATATATATATATATGCAATAAATGATGAGAAAAATGTAATAGTTTGACAAGATGCAAGTACAGATTTATATATGAAAACTAAATGAATGTGATATTACAAACAGTTCCTCAGGATTCTAATATTCCAGTGCTAGTTTGCATCTAATATTAATGGTCACCTTAAAATATACATGTTTGAGCAAAACACAGGTTATGATGATAAAACTATTTACATAACTCTTAATTCTTCAAGGGTTAAAGAAAAATAACACAAATCGCTTTAGGCACGCACATTCGAAGATGATCCAGTGAGTCGAGGTTCTATTAAATGCAAATTTAATATGTTGTGTCAGTATACCAGAATAATCATATAAAGGTATATTTGTACCATTCCTTTACCATGTACGATAATGAGATTGATTGAGGGTAACGTCTGTAGATTCACATAAATTTACAAAACTACAAACTTCTTACTTTATTTTAAATATACACATATTTTGAGGTTTCAGACTAATGCAAGTTTATATATAACAAAATCACTTACATTCTTTGATATAACTCAAAAAGTAATATACAGTGTCAATGCTCATAAATAAAAAAAATATTTGTTACTAATATTAATTTCAAAACTCTCAAAACTTTCTCTATACCTTGGTGGATGGTTAGTTTTCATATACCTTTACAAGCTTCTTGATGTAATGACCTATAAATAAATACTCTCACTTTCTTGTGTTGTCAATAATATGAACTACACGAAGAAGAGTATATGTAGTTCATGAAATAAATACTTGTGTATAGCTTAGTTTTCAGGGAGCAATTCGTCGATAGGTACTCTGAGGAAGATCTTGTTGGCTACATCAGTCATGATAATGTCCCAAGCTTCTTGAACGTAAGGAAGAGATTCAGCATAACCGATTTCCCAGAATTCATTGGCGAGAGCCAAAGCAACGTCACCTGAAACAATAATAAAATAAGTATGTGGCATAATAGATAAATGCATTCATGCATTTTCCAACTACGTAAATTAAGATATTATGTTTCATTTTCTACCAAAGAAACACTTAGTGTAATATTAATTTTAAAAGAATTCGTAAATTTGTCAATAAAGATGGGCAATGAATGGCCATGTGTGGCTGTCGCAAAGTCTGAAATTTTAACAACTTTCTTCAGTATGAAAATAGATTGATACTAAATACAAATAACTTATTATTAAAGAAAAAGGGGAAACTAAAATACTAAATGATATCAAATTAAATGAAAGAAAAACATTGTTGCATAATATCCGGGAATACCTCATTAGACCTGTAATCATATCACAGGCATTTTACGTTAAAGAAAAAATTGTTGCATTACTGAGTCAATGACATGAATTTTCGTCGGAACTTGTATTTGTGTGCATCCTAACCACCGAAACCGAAAACTTCCAATCAGGCTTGAAAGTTAAGTCATAGTTTAATTCTCACATATGAAGGAGTTTTTGCAGCGAGTTTTAAAAATTTTGAAAACTTCATCGAATCTTTCCTTGACAGAATTTGTATTGTAATGATCACGCGTTTGACTTCTGTTACGCATTGCTGGTGTAATAAACAATGATACTTGATAGCTTATTTTTATAGCAAAAACAAAGTGATATTGTGTATATTTCCTTTGAGTGGATTTGAATTTACCTTCAAAATGAAATATGATGAAATTCTGTAATAAGGCCTATTTAAACTTATTTTCTTTCTTTTCAGCTTCACACACCTATTAGCTTTTATTCCATGACAGATTTTAACTCTTCCTAAAGTATCATTATTGTGAGCATAAGACGGACTGTATTTGATCTGCGTTAAGATGGAGGTATGATATGGAAATTCAAAACCTAGAGAGAGAAATCAAAATATTTAACGTAAGAGAAAGAAGAAAAATAGAATCTTTCTGGAGAGCCGTGAGGATGATGCGGCATGTATATATAAGAAAAAGAAGATTAATTTCAATGGTAAGGTAAGGAAAAGAAGGTACAGTTGTCATGTAGAATCATTGTGAGACCCCGCGTAGCGTAGTCTCTATAGCTTTCGCTCTTAGTGTGAATGGTTCCTGGTTTGATTTTCGGTGGTGACACTAGGTCTAAAATGTATAATAACTTTCTTCAGGCCAGCTTCCAGAATGAGGTTTTACTGGGCTTTCCTCATTCACACCAGGTAAATGCAGAGAATGGTACCTAACATACAGGCCGCTTCCTCCCCCTTTCCCAGATAATGTGCTTACTGAGAGACGTCATTCTTCATACATGACGGGTTTAAGGCCACCGATGTCGGTAATGCCCAGGAATATGTATAAATAAACAAATAGAATAATTTCAATGTTGAAGAAAATGTTCTAAAACATACGATATCCTTGAGAAATTATTACGCCATTCAATATTTTTTAAAAATGTGCTGAGTGTTTCAGTTTAAGTATTCAGTTGAATGATCGTGTAAATTTATAATAAAACTTGACATTTAACTTAATAAATTTTGTATATAATTAAATAGATCTCTATAAAGACTCGAATGTCTATTTCCTTGATATTTTTCACTTTTTTTATTATAAGTTTACTCTTTAACTAACGTCTTCTCAATTTACATCTATCCTTGGTGTGTCTCTCAATTGGTCAATCCCACCTATTTTCTAACATAGTTAAGCATTTTTATCTTGTCCTAAGTGAATTTTAATTGAGTGACAATCTTCTTGTGACTTTCTGCAAATACGTTTTGTGTAACTTAGTCAATTCTAGTTTGTATGGGACTATAGCATTGTACTTACCAAGGGCTTTGTTTCCTCCAAAGAGGTTATCAGCATGAATTTTCATGTCTCCAACAACTGGCTTCATGTTAAAATGTTCAATCTTCATGTAAGTCTTTCCGTTCTTCTGGATGGGGCTACCATCGATCATCCAGGTTGCACTAACGTCGGCTAGAGAACAAACATAGTTCAATTTATTAACATGTTACAACTTGAAGTTCATAAATAGCATATCCCATACAAAGGGTAATGCAGTATATGCTAAGGTTTTATACATAAATACATATTAATAAGGGAATCAGTGTTATTGTTTAAAGACTAATTGTGGCCTTGCAATATTATCGTGAATATATTATGATGTCTTAATTTGATTCAGCTGAATACATCTCAGAATAGAAGTACTCTTGAAGCTTACAATTTCAAGTAGAATATAAATTTTAAGAATGCATTGTGATATGTAAACTAACAAAATGCAATATTTTCTAGAAGACGCATTAGAGAAACTTCTGGATGGTACGATAGTAAAATGAGAAATAAATTTAGTAAAACTTGAAACTGTAAGGTCTCTATTAAAACTAATACCACAATATTATTCATTCACGAGTACCTATGCCCTGACTTAGTAATATTAGATCCACGACAAGTATATAGACGTCTAATTTCATTTGACGGTAATTCTGTTTTACATACAGAAAACAAATATTTACATTATTGTATCTGATTATGTTTTAAAACTTTACTTACAAATACGGCTTTCGTACAAGGTTTCTATGAATATGTAAGCCCAGATGTTCAAGTAATGATGGATGAGTTTGAAGAATAGAATAATTTCTTAAGACGATACTTTTCGCAGATGAGATTACATCATATTTGGTATCATACTGATCAACCAATTATATAAAACGATTGGCCTAGAGTATTCCTAAAAGTATCAATTTACCTGATGCGTACTGCTAGAACTTTTGACTTACTCTTCTAATTATTCTATCCTTCAGTCTTATATTCAGTCCAATCATATATACACATACTATACTAATTTTTATACAGCACGTATGGTACCAATAAAACTCCGAATTTTGAAGGTATTGTTTTTCAAATTTCCGTAATATCCCTGCTTTGGAAACTTGTCGAGATATTTCTGTATATCATATCTAGTGATGATTTCACAGGTTTACGTACTAACGTGGAAACGTTATGGCTAAGTAGGCAAAGGGATGTTCTTTCATACTGTCATATATTCTCAACTTTACAGCTTAAGTTATTCTTAATTGTATATACAATCGGAACTTTTACCTTATTAACTATGTGTAAATTAGCGGAAATCTAATACCGAGTCTAAGACGAGAATACTCACTGACAAATACTGCGAGTGTTATTGTGTGATAGTTAACTCATCATCTCCATTGATCGAAGAGAAGTGGCAAACAGCTTGTTTTTTGAATAAATTAAACTTGTTACAAGAACAATATACAAATTAACTGATGGAATCTTGTAACTGTGAACCATAGCTTGCCATTCTTATAGTTATTCGAATTCTATTAATCTATTTTATTCCTAATTTTATAACATTTGATTGTTAGCTAGAGAATGTATGGAGAGTTAATGGAAACATATTTAATCACGAATACTAGTACTGTAAGATGCGCTATCGACTTTGTGTCTCATTTAGTTGAAATATTGTAGCAAAGTACTGAAATCTTGAATATAATAGTTCTGTTATGAAAATACAGCGAAAATTGTAACATAAATCCTACTTTACCATTCTAGTGTTTGATACAGTATATACGGACGATCAATACTTTATCCTTGATCTAATAACAGAGTCGTAGTTGAAGACTCGTTTAGTTATAGTCTTGCTAAAGAGTATGTCAATCGATTCCCGTCTGCAGAATTATTCTTTATACATATCATATAGTTTTGGTTGTTGTAAAAATCATCCAGTATTCTGTTGTTGCACGTACATCCTATATGTTTTGTCGATTACTTATTCAACACTTGATCTTTCTATAAATTCACAGTGTTCAGTTATTTATGGTGTTGTGTTATTTTTCTAAACATTACACTTCCGCCTAAATTCTTGGAACAGATTCGCAGCACGTATCGTAAATTATCATGGTAATTTATAAAAACTGCTCATTAATACGCCTAAGTTTTTTTCTTTTTCTGAAAAGCTGGCATTTTCTTGGTGTAACTGGTAATCATTACTACTTGCCACTTGAACCAGGTTTTCTTTTCTTTTCATTTTTTTCTTTTCTCTTGTCATAACTCTTTTCATCCCACAATTGTAAACACTAATACAAAACATAATATTTAATAGCATAATTGACTGGGAAGAATATTTTCTAAGCTTCTTCCTTAAACTAAAAGCTGTCATATTCTTTTCAAATGTCTTTTACTATTGAAGACGTTTCACTTCAATATCAATAACAATTGAAGTTCGAGCATGTTATTCCATACATAGACCAATCAGAACGCATAAAGAGGAGAATTTGTATCATTCCCTACGTTATATTTTATACACTTTTTATCTTGGTTTGTTCTGGATGATATACCTGTCAAACTCCTTACCGAAAATACAATAGAAGTGCAAAGACAATACAGTAGGCACAGAAACGAATCATCCAGAACACAACAGCAGAAAAATTGCTGTCATTTTTATGTTATATTTTATCTAAAACTCTTTCTCTTACAGTGTTCTCACTCATGGTAACTACAAATATCAAGTGGATTGTCTGAAGCATACAAATAACATGATTTTGTCCTATAGCAATACACAAAATTTGTGTCATCCTATAAACCCATCACATATAGAGTCCCAAGTTCTGGTCCATACTGTTGCCAGATACTTTAACGATGTATATTTTATATCTGTATATGTTGATAGCAATAGTTATTGCTACTGCAAAATTATTACAATGTGATTAGTATTTAAACCATACCAGGCGTCTGATTTCTGTTCTCATTGAAGCATAAATGGTTCACTTAGGATCTAGCTCTTATCAATTATCCTTTATAGTTTGCTACTTACTAAGAGTATGGTTGTATCGGCCCTTTCCATACATAGGAATGGGGCCAACTCTTCCTTCGCCCTTGTAACTGCCTTCGATGAACACTTGAGGAAATTTTACATCAACTTCCATGTGCATGTTTCCTCCCTGGTCGAATTTTACTCTGCAAGAAAATAATCATGTATGAATCAATATAGTTCTAAAATCAAGGCCGGAAGTATTTATAACTTACAATTTTTTGCTTTCTCTAAGGACCTCTATAAGAACAATGAATTAGAACCTGAATTACCATGACATTAATATAAGTGATTCTGGTTTTAACCCTCAGTGGAGGGTACATGTAGTTTAGAACGCGAATGAAAGTCAAGATTTACTTCTCAGAAATTTCCTCAGAGCAGAAAAGAGATATTAGGAAGAAACACATCAACTTCAAATCAATAGCATATCAAATAAGAAGTAGATATTTATAAGGATGAAAAAGTGGAATGAAAGTACCTGACGTATCTAATGTCAATATTCCTCATTGCGTAGACATAACTGTTTTTAGCAGTTGATCTGCTGGTGATGGGTCCTCGCTGATAGTTTACAGTCAATTCAGGTACATAGAAAGGGTCAAGAGGTAGAAGCTGGAACTTTGGTTCACCTGAAAATAGACAGAATAAGTATTTGTAAAATTAATGTCAACTGTGCCTGGAAGCAGGCCCATAAATTACTCAAACTGCTCTAAACTTCCAAACGGAGATAATTATTATTTTCTGCTGTTAGTACGGATGTAGAGAACCAGACATTTGAAGCCGATGGTCTAATTACGCATCACTTATTTGAATATCTATTATCTGATCGCGTAAAGTTCCTAGTGAAATATAGTGTAGACGGTACCATTAATTTTACCCATGCTGCCATGTAAACAAATGGTTATCCTATACCTGGTTACGTGTTCCATTATTGTTGACAACAGAAGTTTCTGACTTCACCTGAAGTGCAAGGCAATTAAGGAGCTACTTGATATAAAAGTCTATGAATTCCACGTTGGAGGAAAGGTTATGAAAGACGTTGTGCTGGCCATATCAAAACAAACTTCCGTTCATAGTATGCAACACCAAGTAATTTAATTGTAGTTTGCTTTAATATTGTCATAAAGTGTTATTTGTAAGAGTTCCATTTCAAAGATCCTCACTTCTTAACGGTAATCATAGTTCCATATACGTATATGAGTATATTGGGAACTTTTCATGATCCATTATGTCTGGTTAAAAGGAACTATTATGTATTTCTAAACGGACTAATGGTATCCAGAACATGAATTTGGCTCTCCCTGTGTTTTCTGTGACACGGAAATTATTTCAAAGGGGTAATATTGACGCAAGGGAAAACCCAGAACTCCATAAGAATAGTATTACTCTTCCGTGCTTCTTCCCACTTTTCTGAATGATCAATTAAACGTATATTCTTATGTTAAGGGATGTTTGAACAAAAGCTCCTATGTAAATATCATGAACCATAGTTGAAAGGTGATGCCAACTACCTGATCACATATTGTATGAATCGTTAATTATATTGATATAATATAAGCCTTCAGTTTTGACGATGGTTTCGTGTTGTAATTTGTGAAGACAAGGTAAATTTACCCACATGATCCCAATAGTTCTAAATAATACTTCTAAAATATTTCAATTTCTAAAATAAACAATGACTATATAAACATTTTCTGAGCATCCGAATCATTTTGGCATTATTTTGAAATTCCAACAGTTTTATCTTGAACCATACTTACCATCAATCATGTTCGCAATTATGATCTTGATGGATTCTCTCAAGCAGTTCTCAAGCTGGGGATCATTTCTCGAGCAGACTTTGAAATATTCAGCTGCAGAGCAAAAGAAAAAAATCTGTGTTAAAATTGCGTACTTATACGTATATTAGAATACATAAAATTTAATAATGTGGAACAGTAACAATTTTCTAAAGTCTTAATCACACGAAGAGTAGGTGATCGTGAATTATTCACAATATGCAAATAATAATAATAATAATAATAATAATAATAATAATAATAATAATAATAATAATAATAATAATAATAATAATAATAATGTGATGATGATGATGGTGTAAACAACGGAAAATGCTATGGAAGTAAAGTAAACAACTAGGCAGAAAAGGTTTTGGAATATTGAATTAGTCGTACATAATAACTAGGGCTAGGAAGTTTAGGTATTGTACCTTAAATTTGTTTTGCTGTTAGAATGCGCGAGTTAGCTTGTCTTACAGAGAAAACATTAAACACACATAAGTCAACTTCTATTGCACTTTTGCGCACTATCTTTCAATGCAAGCACCTTTGTGTAGCTTTTATCAAATGTCATAATCTTTTTAAGCTTTTTCTAACTTTTTTATATCTTTTTTTGCACTTTGCTCCTATAATAATAAAGAAGGTACACCGAGTGCGTGTGTCATCACTGTACTTTCCCTTCAGAACAGTCCAGTTTGGTGAAAACTACTGAATAGAAAGTAAAAAGAGGTGGTAGCATTAACCAAACCAATTATGATTATCACTTACCCGGTACTGTGGGTTGCTTTTGTTATGCATGCAAATATTTACTCATTGTCCGTATAGGTTGATTGATTGGTTGATTTGGACTTTAGTGACACGTTTAGCACAGACGCTATATGGGACATTGACCTACAGGTTAACGTCGTCCGAACCACGTGAGCTCGCACCGGGAATCGAACTTGGGACTTCTGCACCAGAAGCGCTTTAGCTAACCATGTAACCACGAACCTTACTTCATAATCGAAAACATGACCTACTGAAAACAAAAGGTATTAAAATGTATTGACATGTTAAATGTTATCTGTTTTACCAGCTTTTCGGATTTGTGTCTTTACTAAAATTGTGTCCTGGATGATCAAAACTGATTTCTACAGAACAGTGACAACCGATTTGTGGAAAAACCGAAAACCAAACATTTAGGTATTCTCCAAAACTGGTTCGGGTTTCCACAGAAACCAGTTTCTGATAGAAAACCGAGCTGGTTTTAATTGTAAACCAAACTGCCTTTAAAACAGAAGTAGATATCAATAGAAACCTGAAACCGTTCTTGATAGAAACCTGAATTGGCTGTAAAACGGAAATCAGTTTTCGATATAAAACCAATTGCTTTTTAAAAAACTGTTTTATCAGTTTTCAAAAGCTGCTTTGTAAAATCCAGACACCGATATACCTATTTTTGTTCTCTACCCGCTATTTCTGACTTGGTACTCTCAATTTCAATTTGACTTATCTTGTATAGACTATGTTGCCACTTGTAGTACATGACAAATGCTAGACAAAACTCCCAACTACAACGTACGGACATTAACATTTGTCTAGCCTACCACTTCTCACTCTTGGAATTACTGTCTGTCCTACTCGGGGGTAAAATGGAACGAAATTTCTAGCTTTATGCCCGACAGTTAAGTGCTCTAAAAGCTAAATGAGACATATGTATAAGGCAAGTGAATCATTATGAAATAATTAGTGAAATGAAAATGCGGGAAGGAAATGGGAAAATCTCAAGCAAATCTACGAACCCAATTTGTGCACCGGGGCCGCGGTGGCTCAGTGGTAGAGCGTTCACCTCTGGTGCTTGGGGTCCCGGGTTCAATTCCAGCCCCCGCCAAGTGAACTTTGTGGTGGACAAACACCGTGTCTGTGGGTTTCCTCGGGGTTCTCCCGTTTCCTCCCACTCTTCATTCCATCAATTCCTCCATTACTCATTATCACCGTCTGCTTTAGCCTCACCGGCATAACCGTGGCACGTAAAACTCAAAAATTCCAATTCATTTTTTCCAATTTGTCCACTACAAAACTCGCATGGCCTAAGATCAAACCAAAAACCCCTTACAATAGAGATAAATGTTGTACTGAACTACCAAAATCTCACCTTGTGCTAGTAGAGTATTGGTAAGATACAGGAAGTGACTTCAAATTCAATTTGAAAAGTTATCGAAGAGTTAAGAGGTTAAGTTCATACATTGAGTATCAAATTCCAAAATTGTTTGCAGAATATTCTTCCATTAATTCTTTGAGATTCACGTGTTACAACCATATTTAACTAAACTCCTTTACGTCATCTTACAACTTATTTCAGTGAAGTTAATAAATAACAAATTTAAGACACACATATGATTTTTATTTTATGTTGCTAAAGAATCTTGACGTAAATTTACAATGAAGAAAGTTTTCTTCCTTTTTTACTTGCTAACAAACATGTGTTACGTGACATGGTCATGAGTTTTCAAGGTCAATTCGTGTAAAAACTCGTCCCTTAGACCTTGAACTTAAGGTCATGTTAGAAGACAACCTGTTGTAGAAAAAATACTTGTGTGTGTGTGTGTGTGCTTCTTTACTTTCTCTTGCGCATTGAAAGTAACAGATAGATGAGAGTGAAAACGATCAACAAAACGTGACAGGAGATACTTCCTTTTTAAGTTAGATTGTGGCTAGGCGTTTAGCGTATGCTCCTTTAACTTGGGACACTCAGGATCGATTCCCGGCGGTAGTTCATGCGCTTTGGTTTCCGTTAAGGGTCTTCACTACAGCAAAATTAAATAACCGCTAATTTTAGAGATTTTCTGTAGTATCTTCAAAACAAATAAAAATATTCGAAAAGCACAAACGTAGTGAACTAGACAATAAGATTTTGCATGTGATACCGTTATTACAACTCATCTATCTTCTTTCGATTTACAACTGTAGATAGATTTAGTATTTTTCTGCGGGTTCTGTAAATAGTGGCATAGCGGAAGCAGGTAGGTGAATTGTGGTAAAGGTGTCACATGCAAAATGGTATTGTCTAGTTCACTACGTTTCTACATTTCGAATATTTTTATTTGTTTTGAAGGTATTACAGAAAAACTTTAAAATTAGCGGTAGTTTAATTTCGCTGTAGTGAAGGCCTTTAAGATGTAGATCTACGTTCAAGTCTTCCTGCTGAAAGTGATGCTAAATGTAAATAAAACCAAAACTTTTTTATTTAGATTATGGGGCCACGGTGGCTCGGTCGTAGAGCGCGAGGAATCCCTGATTCCCTCCCAGCTCGCGCCAAGATGATTTTTGATGGACAAACACTGTATGATGGGTTTTCTCGGGACTCTCCCACTTTCTTCCGTTCACTATTATCATCGTTTTCATTATCACCATGTTCCTTTCTTTGAGTGCGTGTTAAGCTTTGAATATTAAGCTATAAAACAGAAGTTTGGCAATACTAAGTTCGTTTACTGTAAGTGTTACAGTGTCCTGAGATATACGTATTTATCTATGGGCATATGGCCATCCCATTAAGTAGGTGGAGCTTTATTCTGAACATTACCTTTTACTTCTGTCCATACAACACCCGGCCATCAGGAAGTAAATGGGAGTTCGCGTTCACCAAACGATTTTCTTCTTTCCCCAGCATTAGAGTTCGCCTGATATCTGTTTATTAAAGTTATTTAGAGATTACATCATATAAAAAAAATATATTTAGAATGAAATATGAAATAAAATATTATATTAAGAAAAACATTTTAGTCCACGTCAGTACGTTAAAATAAGGAAAATAACAAATTAATCATTAATTTTGTTACTCCCATTTCTGAAACTGATTTTTAGATTAGAGTAGGTTATGTTAGGATTTAGTATCCTTTTCAGAAGCAAGGCTATGCGAGATATGGGCCTACAGCTTAACGTGAGATCCAAGTCCCATGAGCTCCCACCAGAAATCGAACTGAGGTGCCGAAGACGCGTATTCTAACCATGTAGCCACAAGGGATATCTATTTGCATAAGTCATTGCACATAGTTATGTAATATATTGTAGCAAAATAATGTCTCGTTGTGAGTTTGATCTTATTTCTTCTTCGAAATGTGAAATTAAATGAAATCTTTGAGTTTAACGTTCCACGATTATGACCTTTAAGCTAAGGAAGATGATGATAAAGGCAAGTGAATAATGATAGGAGAATTGATGGAATGAGCATGTGGAGAGAAACGGTTGAGTTAATTTTAGTTTAGCGTCCCTTTCAGCAGCGAGGCTATATGAGACGTGGACCTACTGATTAACGTGGAATCCGAACCACATGAGCTCCCGCCGGGAACCGAACCCGGGTCTCCCACGCCAAAGGCGCATACGCTAACCGCTTAGCCACGGAGGAGCTCTGGAGAGAAGCGGAAGTACTCTGAGAAAATCCACGATCAGATGTTATCTAGAAAAATAAACACACTGTTGAACAAGACTGCACTTATTTAATATAAAAACATATTTACACGTCACGTTTCGATCTTCTAGCTAAGATCCTCATCAGACGTACACTCTGATGAGGACGTCTGATGAGGATCTTGGCTAGAAGATCGAAACGTCACGTGTAGATGTGTTTATATATTAAATAAGTGCAGTCTTGCTCAACAGTGTGTTTATTTTTCTGATTTTATTTGCAAGAGGTATGACTATGATTGTGTTTCAGATGTTATGTGCGACAAACTTACTTGGCCGGGGATCGTAAGAGCGACCCCACGCACAAGAGGCAAGCGCTCTACTTCTGAGCCACAGTGCCTTCCTGTTTGTTCTTCGAGTGTATTATCATTATTTTTATTTTTATTATTATTATTATTATTATTATTATTATTATTATTATTATTATTATTATTATTATTATTAGAATTAATATTAAAACCGAAAGTAATAGTGAACTTCTACTGCCTCTGGTTGTAATAAATGGTGACGGATGAAATGGAACCTACTTTTAGGATACCGACTGGTACACTTATGAAGCTATCTCCATTTCTTGTTCGAAACAAAGAGTTATGAAATGAAATAAAATACTTAAGTTTAACGTCCCACGATTATGCCCTTTTAGACTAAGGGAGACAATGATTGAGACAAGTAAATGATAATGGAAGAATTAATGAAATGAGAAAGTGGGAGGAAATGCACACGACTAAGAAAACCTACGGACACGATATCGTCCACCACAAATTTTCTTGGTCGGAGATCGAACCAGGAACCCTATGCACCAGAGGTAAGAACTGTACCGCTGAGTTAAAATGGTCCCCGTAAAACAAGATTTGGATCATTACTGCACGACAATTAAAACTTCTGCTGGATTGTCAAAGAGAATTTTGCATTGTATGAAACGTAATTTAAGAAATATGTGTACCAAGCTTTATTGTGAATATTTTATTTTCCTTATCACATTATCCTCGTAGTTTTGTATAAGTGTATAAAAATATTTAAAAAATAATAAATAAATAAACTGCGTTAGAATACAATTATATCTTTTGCAGCAAATATGCAAGTTGTACAGAATGAGCTGTCGGTTTTGTTGCGCATGAGAATACAAAATATTAACAATTTCTTTAACCTTAGTCGCCACGAGAGCATTTCTTAGCATGAACATTACAAGGAACTTACTAGAAGTCAATGACATTGCTTGCAAAATCAAAGGATCTAATTTGTGACTTTAAAAAAGATATTTTATTAAAAAGCAGAGGGATAACCTTGTGTAAAGTTGTATTCTTGAAAAAGAGAAACTCCTTGAGACTTTAAATTAAATAATGATTTGAAGCTTGCCTTGTAAGAGATGAACGATTAAGGTCATCAGCAACTGAGCCACAAGGTGAAACGAATCATTGTCATTTTCAGTGTCAATAAGACTTAAAATTTCAACAAGTAAGAGTTCTATTGATTCCATAAATAAAATTATTCTTTCTTAATAATTGAATCGCTGATTTGAAAAACGTCATAAGTCATTAATGTCAATAATGCCGTAAGTCAATGATTTATCACGTTTCTCAACTCAGGGACACTTGTTGCAGCTCGATATTGCACGAACTATTAGCAGGACTTTTGACACAATACAAAGCAACGGTGTAGCTATCCTTCAAGAATCAAAGCTGAATGTAAACTCATTTTCGGCATATGGTTCACTTATGACGTTTCTCAAATCAGCAATTCAATTATATTTTAATGTTTCTAGCTTAAAAACGAGTAGCTCAATTGAATGTGTTCGATGAAGTGGTTAGCTACTCGTTTACTGATGTAGATGTCGTACAGATATAATAATAATAATAATAATAATAATAATAATAATAATAATAATAATAATAATAATAATAATAATAATAATAATAATAATAATAATAATAATAATACAGTAAAACCTGAATTCAACGGACCCTTTATTAAACGGAAAACTGTCTCAAAGGGAAATATTTCATGGTCCCATGGATTTTGAAGTAAAAGACATGTAAAAGTCCCTTCATTAAGCGGAAACTGTGTTATGCGGACAACGGAAAGCAAAATAAACCTTTAACGGAAAATTCTGAGTTTCAGACTACATCGATTAGAAAATTTTTAAACATCCTGTGAAAGGGTAAACATATACTGTCTGCAATAAATACTTCGTTCTTTTGTTAAATCTTTATGGGCAGTGTTGACCTTCGTCAATCACTACTCATATTCAGCTCCCACAATTTTTCGCTAGTCCTACGTAGCATGTCAGCTGTCAGACTTCTTTGTAGGCGTACTTCTGTTCCGCTTGTGTAGCAACTAGCGACAGCCAACAAAAATGAGAAGAAAACTGACAAAACAAAGGTCAGGAAAAAAGGAATTGGGGTAAAGCAGAAGTTATATATCTCCATCACGTGTCGTGAAAACAAGGAGGAAAGAGTTCAGAGGACTTTCAAAATTCCAGAGGAAGCTTTTCTGTGTTCTGAAGTATACCGCAGCCAAGTAGTAGCAATGTATGCAAAAAAATCCTGCTTGACTATTGGGAAAAATAAAGGAAAGTATGCACAGCATATGTTGTGTTTATTTTAAGTTTTTTGGGGTATTAATCCGTAGAAGGAAAAAGTACTGTAATTGAACAAGTTGCGTACATCAATATATTTTCTCATTATATCCGTTATAAGCATATATATATATTTTTTTAACGGAAAGGTCTATCTCCATTAAGCGGAAACCTGTCTTTAACGGAAATTTTTGCTAGTCCCGCTCGATTCCGCTGAAGACAGGTTTCACTGTAATAATAATAATAATAATAATAATAATAATAATAATAATAATAATAATAATAATAATAATAATAATAATAATAGAAACAATAATTATTGTATATCATTTATAAAATCATCAATCAACATTTTAACATTGTTTACAAGTAGAGTGTTCCTAAGTATTATCTGTATACGTGATAGCTGTGTAGGTATCAGCTTGCAATCAGGCCGGTAGCCAGCCCAAAAATGTAGGGGGCCTGGTAGAAGTTAGGGGGAGCCGATTCAACCAAATTATAGTTCATTTGAAAGCCTACCCTAAAACTTTTAGGGAAGCGGCCCCCCTAGACCCCTTGGATACGAGCCTGTTTGCAATATTTAGAGGTCTCAAAAATTGATATAGATAGAAAACATATTGTACTGCTTGGAATGCTATGCTAAGCTATGGAAATATAGGATTTGTAAGCAGTTTGCTATAAGCATAGAAATTTCATGTTCTCTTGTAGTAGACAAACGAATGAGAGGAAAGATTATACATAATACTTAAACTACTTAAGCAATGAACAGAATCTGAGAGGTCACGGTGCTGGGTAATAGACCGTTCGTCTTTGATCAGAGAGATCCATGGTTTGATCACAGACCAAGTAATTGTCTATAGACAACTTCGTATCTGCGCTTTTCTCGGGGTTTTCCTTTTCCTATCACACTTTCATTCTAATAATTATTTGTTCATTCATTTTCATTAATTATCTCCTTTAACTTAAAGGAAATAACAACAGTGGAACGATGAATTAAAGGTAATGTTTCTTTATATAATAAAAGGTTCAAGTGTACAATTCTTCACTTAAACTATTATGTTTAATAAAACATATCGTTGCCCAATAAATTATGGCCAGTAATCATGGATTTGTTCTCTGCTTGCCTACTTTTGTATTCAATCCTCGACGAGTAGTGCTTGCCTTGAATAAAATCCTGAATAATGGTTTAGGTCTTACTTTTGTCCTGTCTTCTATAGCCACGGAGCAGAAATAGGTTATTATCGATACCAATAGTTTAAGAGAAATAATAATACACCCTACAACATTTATGTAGAGTGGAAAACTTGTGGTACATTTAATCAGCCACGGTGAAGTCCGTGACAAAGTTAGTGTTTGTCCGGAAGGCGTGGTATGGGTCAATCTTGTCTCGAAAAAGGTAGCATGCTCTCTCGCTTCGGAAAACGTTGAAAGATCTCTTCACGTCTCGTTTCCTCAGCAACATTATACAAGGCAGGGAGTTCCCCCCTATCTTTCCCAGACGCCCTCTTTTTCAAGTCCTAAAAATAGTCCTGTTGTGTTTTCTAGGAAAATGAGGAAGTACAAACAATTGTTTCAACTTCAAGATTCGGGATATGTATCTTTGTAAATAATTATTAATGAATAATGTTCACTTTCCAAGGAAACAGAACACACACAGTTAGTGGTGGACTTAAGGAAGGGATTTTGCGGATCTTAACCATGCCACCCTTCAACAAGAATTTACTATATTAAGATACACATTTAAAAATCGCGTGTTTCCTTAGTCGATTTCAGTTTTGGTGGTTTTACGGTCCCCTTTTTACCTCGATGAAACTATAGGCCTATATACACTACTGTACTGTATCCAACTGTAACCGGAAAGAAAAGGAACCCATATTATGTCTGTAATTGACATTGTTTAAATGTATTTATAAATATTTCTGGACATTACTGACCGTATCCAAGGGTAGTCAGGGGGCCGCCCCCCTAAATTTTTACTGCCCCGTAACCAGTGGCGAAGGGTGATAGTTTCAAGAGGGTAGGCCCAATGTTTTACTACTACTACCAACAATATTAACGATAATAATAATAATAATAATAATAATAATAATAATAATAATAATAATAATAATAATAATAATAATAATAATAATAATAAAATGAAACAGATTAGACATAAATATTTTACTACAGAAATACAAAAAGACGAATTCACATAAATTTAATGCAATTGTAGTTCATCGACAGCACTTATTCGATCCGGATCTCAATTTTCATAATTAAATTGACGTATGTGACTCAATCTTAATTAGCCATAATGCAATTTAATTGCTTTAATTGGCGTGATCGGGTGGGGAAGATGGATTATCCCATTATCTACGCTTCACAAGAAACATATGCTGAAACAAAAACTGCTTGTAAAATTTTGTCTTTAATTATATTGTTCAAAACACATGACACGCATTCAATCAAGATATTTTGTGTGTCATTTAATTTCCCTTTAAAAAATGAATCAGACTTCCATATGCTGCTCTTTATTTCAACAACTACACACACACACGCACACACACATACACACACACACACACACACACATATATATATATATATATATATATATATATATATATATATATATATATATATATGTTGTACCAATGCATGCACAACTCTCTTGCCCTCTGTTTGTTCTATTTTCAACACAGGCGTTAGTCTTCGTTCCTTAATAACACATTAATTTTCAAAAAAAAAAAAAAAAAAAACACTGACATAGAATGTTCTTTAATAGCAATGATATTACGTATATTCATATTCTCCAATTACTGACATTTTCTCTCATTCACTTCTGCAAATGTAAGAAGAAAAATCACTCATAATATCTCAAAAACACACACTCTTTCTAATGAACTTAACGAGTCTGATTTCGTACAGGTTTGCGCCAACGCAACGGAATAAAGGGGCATCAGTTTGCGATAATAGGCGTAGAGCCTTTAGAATTTCTTGTTCCAGTTTTTGCGTTGCGTTAGAGTCCGCAAAATTAAGCAAAGTTGGAACGGAATGGAGCCCAAGTTATCTTGCTCTTTATTTGTTTGATATATCGAATCGAAAGACTCGAGAGAAACTAGTAGGTAGAAATGAAAGTCGATAAGCGCCGAGGCCGGTCTCATGCGCAGGTTATACGCTGGTGAAGAAAACGCCATTTCCAACACGTTCTCTCGCGGGATTTTCTGAGTAGCTTGGCGGTAGTTCTTCTGCCGCCTGAGACACTGCTCGGTGAGCCTCCCAGCAGTGGTGCCAACCGCGATTTCTTTATCAAACAATTTTTTTTTCAACTTAAAAAATTTCATGAATTCTGTACAAGGAAAATGAATTAATTATAAATTATAATTTCTGAAAGTAAATGGGTAGGCCGGGCCTCAGGGCCTCTTACCACCCTTCGCCACTGCCCGTAACTGATATTGTAAAAAATTCCGTTTTGTTGTATAAATTACATTTTCTCGCTATATGATTAAGAGGTTTGTCGAGTTATATACATTTTAACATGAAATCTAAAAATATCCTTTATATCAAAGTCTATGATGTTATAACACTAACCTTTCTAGTCTTTTGTGAAACACTTCACCTTCCACTTTTCTCAGAAACCAAAATCAAGAAATATGTAAACGCTATTATATATTAAATCCAGACAATGGCTAGTTAGATTTGATTTTCAAGTCTTTTTGAGCAGTGAGGTTATATGAGACGTGGAAATACAGCTTAACATGGAATCCAAACTACATAAGCTCCCACCTAGAGTTCACTTCTGTTGATATTTAAAATAATTGTTAATGAGGCATTGGATGGCAAAGTGGCATACCTCATTTAAAAAAAGAACAAAAAAAACAATAAGATTAAATCATTTCCGTGAACTTGAAACCATACATAATCTGTTTAAAGGCAAAGTTGCTTATCTTAGGAAAAAAAAAAAAAAACAGCCCATAGGCCAAAAGGTGGCAGCAGAAAGAACCGATTTTTCTATATCGATTCCAATAAGAGTTTCAATATCTCAAAATGTGTCAGTACCTCAAACTGAATTCCGCCAATTTGATATAAAACGCTTCATTTATCCCTTCCCCATTAAATACTTCTTTTCGGCTATCAGAAAGCAATTAATACAATCCTCCTAACGCATACATCAGTGACGACGCCAGAGGGGGGGCAAGGGGGGCGAGCGCCCCCCTAGTAGCTACTTCTGCCCCCCTGACTGCAACCTAGACTGCCCCCCCCAGACCCCTACAATCTTTAAACATTCTACATGTAGTATTTTATATCAGTATCATAACCAATCTCATTGTCAAACTGTAGTCTATTTTCCATGCATTTACTAGTAGTGGCAGATTAGTTCTCAAGCTTTCTTCTTAGAGCGCCTGGGTATGCACTCGTATTTCTGTTTTCTAATTTAGCGCCTTTTGAGGTAAATTTTAGTTATACTTCTTTCTTATGATTTTTAATTATTGTGCGTAGCGAACAATAGTAGATTTGGTCGACTTGTTTTCTTCTTATTGGATCAACTTCGATTGGAAACAAAAGGTCAAATCAGTTACGTAACTTGTTTGTATTTATCCAGGTTTTGAAGTTTTCAGTTTCATATTTTGTTTTATTTAAAGGTTCTATACTTCTTTTTTTTTGAAACATTATTCTCGGCTTTCAATATTCAGAGGATGTGCTTATAACAGCTTAGTTTGCAACTACCAGGACTTAATTTTTTGAAGGGGATAAAAAGAGGTGTGTTTTCCCTTCCTGCAAATGATAATAATAAATTTATGGAATTAAATTGATTCCCAATAAAACGTATTGTCAGAGTGCTGATCTTTAGTTAGTAATTGGTTTATACTAGTGCTCCCTTACTTATTTTGTTTCAAAGTACTGACGTGACGTCTACCATATTGACTAGGAACTGCTGAAAAATTTGTAGCCCAACCCAGAAGGAATGCACGTGGAATGGTGAAGTTTTACTTCTTCTACACTTCCCCCGTGAGTCAATATACTACCTTGTGCAGTGCTCCGGTTTTTGCAGAAAAGTTAAAAAAAATTGAAGATTTCCTCGCACCACTGTTTGTAGCACTACCCCTATCAGATCTAAAATGGTGTCCTTTCACGTGTTATTTAAGTTTTGGAAATAAGTACACGTATTAGTTAGACGGAGCTAAATCTGCGGAATAAGAATGATGATCTAGACATTAAAATCCTAGATTATGCAATGTCAGTTGTGTTCGCAGGGGCTTGATGGGCAGGTGTATTCTCCTGAAGGAACAGAATTAATTTCTTTTCATTTTTCACGGCGTTGAACTGAATTTTTCTTTCAGTTTTGTAAGTAATGTAGAGATTCTGGATTAAATATCTGACCGTTGCGGAGGTAGTCTATGAGTACCACTCCATACTTATCCTAGAAGAATGTTGCAAACAGTTTCTTACCTACTTCTGTGTCTTGAACTTCTTGGGGCGATGGAGAAATGAGTGCTACTACTTCATTGACTGTTGTTTCGATTCAGGATCATAGTGGTACAACCATATTTCATCTATGGTTACTATTCGTAAGCGAAATTGATCAGCATTACGGTCAAATTGGAAGAAGACTTCCCTTAATGCCGTCATTCTTTTATTCTCCTGACATATATTTTGGGAACCCATTATATCGAGAACTTTCGCATACCCAAGCCATTCTGAATTATGCTGCCGACGAGTTCCAAAGAAATGCCCAGAACTGAGAAAGCGGGGTGCAGCCAGACCTCAGACTATAATAAGTATATTGTGAGTTTACTATACACTTTAAAAACTATATAAATAATAGCTTAAATTATTTTTGTAACTCGAAAACTGGGGTGACCTAGGCCCTCCGGCACCGGGCTATATTCACCACTGGCTGAAATGCTGCAATTTTCAAGAACAATGTCACAAATTGCATCCATGATTTCGGGAAGAGTCATTGCTTTTAATCATCCTGGATGTAAAGCATAATTTGTTGAGAAATCGTCACGTTTATACTAAGCCATTTACTTCTTCACCACTAAATATAACAGAGGAGAGTCCCGTGGTGTTTCACTGATTTCCTAATTAATTTATTTCGATGACTTTCCTTGGTGGAGCAAAAATGTTATAACAGTTAGGATCTGGATGTTCGTGAAATTTTGCTGTTTGGGCACACATAATCACTTCAGAGGCCTGAGAAACAATAAGAATTTCATTATTAATATGAAAATTTGTATTTGTATATACAGAGATATGATTTTCTCAACTACGGTTTCATTTTTCTACGTAGTACCTACACTCCTTCTGGATTGGACTACGACATTTTCAGCAGCTCCTCGTAAATTCTCTCTCTCTCTCTCTCTCATATATATATATATATATATATATATATATATATATATATATATATATATATATATATATATATATATATATATATATCGAGAGAGAGAGAGAGACGTAGCATATAGTTACTAGATGAATGTGTTACTTGTAGCATACGCGAAAGTAATTCAATTTACGTTTAAGTTTCAAAAGTTTCGTTGAAAAGTATTTCATGTGCAGACGTTACTGATTTGTTAGTTACAAATTTTACTTGGAATAACTTTAATTTACAATCATATAGGTCTAATATGAAAACAGCAACGAAATATACAATGTAATGTAAAATAAGTAAAACGTAATAAATATGTCATTTTTGGTATGGCAAATAGCTGCCCCCCCCCCGAAAATGTATCTGCCCCTCCTTTGCCCCCCTAAGAACGTAAAGCTGGCGTCGTCACTGGCATACATACAAAAAGAAAGTTAAATAAAGATATCCATTTGTGACCTTTTGCCTAGGCTTCCCGATAGGATCCATCTATTTCAGTATGCCGACGATACCGCCTTCCTTGCTTTAGGTAACACCATTCAACAAATAAACCATGTCATACGGATTGCAATTAACCGCTTTACCTCCTGGTGTACTCTTTGGAAACTTACCATAAATGCGGCTAAAACCCAAGCTATTGTCATTCTATCACCACGTCGAAGATCAAAAGTACGTCGAAATCCTCGCCATCTCTCCCTTCATGTAGATCATGAACCTATACGACTCAGTAACACAGCCTCCTATCTCGGAATTACTTTCGACCGTCACTTAACGTGAATAAACATCTTGCAACTATCACGGCGAAAGCATAAAATAGACTCAATTTACTGAAACGTTTAACTGGTACGACATGGGGACTTAACGCACAGACAATCTTAAATACATACAAAGTTTTCTTACGGCCAACTTTAACATATGGATTCACTGCATGGATAGCTGCATCAGCTAAATTCTACCAAAAGCTTTTGATCCTCGAAAGACATGCTTTCCGCATAGCCTTCCGTGTCCTATTACCTAGCACTGCCCAGGAGCTATACCAATGCATAACTTTCCCCACATTACAGTATTACCTCGAAAAACTACGTCTCACTTATATCAAGAAACGCTTCCAAATCCGGCACCCTTTACTTCATGATATTATGCTATACCTTGCTTTGAATCCCACACCACACCATTATTACCATATCCCCTTGACTTTGCTGTTTACACTCTACCAGTACATTTTACCTCCGAGAGATCCTTCGCTCTTACTCATTTCTGACTACATTATTGATGAACATCTTCCGCTCATTCACCCATCATACCATGCACAGTAATTACCTTTGTCTACTCACTTGGGCTCCCCCTGTTCTCATCATCGCCTAGTGATGCCCCTAGGCAGAAGATAGTTTCATTTGTCTGACTAACAAAACCCACGTGTTCTCCTGTGCTTCGCACCTCGCCTCATTCTTCATCCTCATTACAAACATATCAAAATTTCATTAATCAACTATATTTATTATTTTGTTCTACTTGTATATCCTTATTAAATTTTTCTCCATTGTATTTTATTTTAATTATATGTTTTTTTCCATGTACGTTCAGTTATTTGTTATAGTCATCACTTGCTATATATATGTATGTGTTTTCCTTTCAAATGGTAAGGATCAAAGTTCCTTACGTCCCTTTTGTTAGTTAGTGTAAGACATACTAAATAATTTCAATAAAGCACATAGACCACCAACTGTACCTCGCACCTAAAATCCTTTTCGTCACTTACCTCACAGAGGGCATAACCCTCTTATAGGTTGCTAGCCACTTTGGCTAGCCGGTAAAAAAAATAAAAAAAAACATGACCTTTTAGTAGTCAACTGGTTAATGTGCTTGGTTTCGAGTTCGACACTGCGAAAGTACTTGCCATGGATAAAATCCAGGGTATTGTTTCAAATATCAATTTCAATAGTAAATGATGTCTCATACACCCCTAACGCTCAAATAGTACAAGAAACCTCAACTCTAACGATTACATTTCTATTCATATTTCAAATTTCTTGGTACGATTGTATGATTATAAATCGCTTTTTACTTACGGAGCTCTACTGCACTTATAGAGTGCACCAAAGCCGTCAAAACCAAAACAGCGAGCACCATGTTTCTTCTTTAACTGATCGATGTGAGCACACAGAGACACTTGAGATTTCTACTTCAATTTGAGATCGAACAGTGATCTTTATAAATACCATTCATTCCACGTGACATAACAAAACTTCAAAGGTCCTTCACATTTCTATTATTTTTTTCCTTCTAATTGTACTAAGAATTAAATTTCCATTTAGGATAAAGAAATCCCTGATAATTTCTTTTTTCGTTTAAACTATTTATAATCCTGTACTCTACCGCACCCCTCTACTCCCCCGATATCGAGTGACACAATATAGCATGCAATTTGTTTTCAGGGTCTCGGCAAAGTTTGAGTCCTCCCACTTCTCCTATACTCTACAGGGGTCATACTTTCTGATCTTGACCTGTAAATATTCCCATCTCAAGAACACTCATCGCTCAGTCACTTTTTTAACTTGGAGTTACGTAATATCATGCAGACCTGCAAAACTGGTTATTTAATATATATATATATATATATATATATATATATATATATATATATATATATATATATATATATATATATATATATATATATATATATATATATATATATATATATATATATATATATAGTATTATGTGATCATTTAGTCTTTTTGGACAGGAAATGCATGACTTTTCGTACAAATAAATATATATAAAAGTATACTTTATTGTTACGCTGCATAATTTCAACAAAGAATCATCACATGTTTTTCTCATAATTGTAAAACTGCTTGCTAATAACTATATTAATTATAAAGGCTTCCTGTTCCTTTATTAAAAAACAACATTTATAACCTTAGAGAATATTTTAATTTCAAGGTCTTCCATCTTGTTGTTGGATTTCTCAACTTTTTCTATTTATAGATATTTTATATATCCTATATACCATGTTTTTGTTGCTATGTTCCCAAACACAAATATGTATAGGGGCTATCAACATTTGGGCTTAGCACACGTGGCATACGAAGAGATAAACAAATGTATTACCAAACATTTCAACTCAAAGGCACGTGTCACACGAAGGGATAAAGAAACGTGCTAACACTTCCACAGAACACATATATTATGCGAAGAGATAGACTATAAAATATTTTATACACGTGGAGTGACAAGACTATGAAAATTGAATAAGGATTCTCGAAATTAATTATAATTAGACTTCCAAACTATGCTGTTGGTAATTTTCGGAAGAGTTATAGAACTGGTTTGTCCGTTCGTCCATCTGCCAACAGATATCAGAGCAAGCAGAGCCAAGGGCGCCCATCAAGGGGTTCAAGGTGGGGCGCTTGCCCCCCTAAGAAAAAAATTGTACTTGGGAATATCGAAAACTCAATAGAATTTTTACATTAGTTACAACAAAATTTGAAACTATATTTGAAACATCGCTTATACTTGCCCCTTCCCCCCTTGGAAATCATAACATGTGCGCTCTTGATAAGTGATCTTTCCGTTTTCTGTGTTGAAATTCTCATTAAACTGGAAGTGGTTAATTATATTTTTCCCGATTTCAACAATTTATCGCCATGGAACAAAAACGGTGACAGATTTCAGGGGCGGGTTCCGTCAACGACTGGGCGTCTCAAAGCAATATAACGACTATCGTCGACACTCTTTCAAAATCGAAAGTGGTTCAAATTACTTTTACTTACGGTTTCAATATTGATTTTTGTAGAGCAAAAATGGTAAACGATATCACGAAACAGTTTTTTCTTTTTCTTTTTTCTTTTTTTTTTATGTAATGGATTCAGGTCCTAATAATAAATTCCGTCTTCCACAATGATGCTCTATTCAAACGTGAACTGGTTCAAATTAGACATTTTAGGTCTCAACATTTATTTTCATAGAACGAAAACAGTCTTTTTTAACGATTCAGCGTCTCACGACAACATAAAGTAACTATCCGAAACACCCGACCAAAACCAAAAGTCGTTCAAACTTACTGTTACTTCTGATTTCAACATTGATTTCCGCTGAGCAGAGACTGTAAGATATATCGAGATGTGGCTTTAGTAATCGATTCAGTTTCAAAGGAATGCATTGAAATTGAATCCGTCTCCTCCATTATTATTATTATTATTATTATTATTATTATTATTATTATTATTATTATTATTATTATTAAATAATCTGCCTTTTGGTAAGTCCTTGGACTAGTGAGGTTTTCTCCTCTTTTTCCTTACTTCTTTTACTCTTAATTTTCCGTTTGGACCTGGAAATGTTTCTTCCATGTTTCTCAATTTTCAGCTTCCTCTTTTAGCTCCCAATATTTTCTTCTATTTCTTAGATCATCGATCAGTTGTGTTCTTCTTCTTCCTATTCCTCGCTTTCCTTCTATGGCGGTATGAAGAAGACAATTTATTTGCAAGACGTGTCCAATCCAATTGACTTTTCTACGAAGGATGGTGGCTAGAAGCGTCCTCTTCTCTCCTATCCGTCTTAAAACTTCTTCGTTTGTTACTCTTTCTGTCCATTTTATCTTCATCTTCCTCCAACTCCATATTTCGAAGCTCTCTAAATATTTCTTCTCTAACTTCCGTAATGTCCAAGTCTCTCAACCATAAAGTCCAATGCTCCATATATAGCACTTGACCAATTTCTTCCTTAGTCCAATATTAAGGCTGCTAGTTAAGAGTGACCTTTTCTTGAATGCTTCTTTGGCTATGGCAATTCTTGACCTGATCTCTTTGGTGCAGCATGCGTCTTTCGTCAATATACTTCCCAGATATTTGAAATGGACAACCTCTTCAAGTACTCTTCGTTCTACCCTGACATTTAAAGGTGCATTACGCGATATTCTCATAACTTTCGATTTTTCGATGTTGATTTCCATTCCATATAGTTTCCCAGTGTCAGCTATTTTGCCAATCATCTCCTATAGTCCTTTTTCGGTTCTAGCGATAATACCCGTATCATCTGCATACCTGACCTTGTTAATGATCTACCCTCCAATCTTCAAATCTCCAATTCCCATTAATGCCTCCTTCATCAACCATTCACTGTAAATTATGAATAGTTGGGTCGACAAACTACATCCTTGTCTGACTCCTCTTCCAATCTCCACACTATTGGTTTCTCCTCCATTAAATATCTTTAAAACGGCAGATGGTTCAAATTAACCATTTTCGGCTGCAGCAAATAATAGATAGCGACAAATAGTTGTCTGCAATCGATTATGAGTTTCAAGAGAACATACCATCCGTAGAGTAAAAACGATAAGAGATATCAAGATGTAGTTTCTTGCAATTAGTTAAGAATGTAAAGAATAGATTTCATCTTACCCGTTAACTTTCCTCTCAAATCAGAAGTGGCTCATTATAACCATTTCCACTTTTAAGATTGATCGTCATAGAACAAAAATAGAAATAAATAGAGACAAGTTGTTTTCTAACTGGAAATAAAATGAAATATTTAAGATTTACGTCCCACGATTATGCCGATTAGGCTAAAGGAGACGGTGATGATGAGAAATGAATGAAATGGTGAAATGAAGAAAGTGGGAAGAAACAGAAGAACCCCGAGAAAACCCACGAGCACGATGTTTGCCCCCCACAAAGTCTACATGGCGCCAGCTGGAATCGAAACTGGACCCCCAAGCAAGGGAGGTGAACTCTCTACCACTGAGCCACCGCGCCCCCTGTTTTCTAAATGGATTCACAGTATCAAGAGACCACAATCGCAACCCGTAACACTACTAAAACCAGAAGTAGTAGAAATTTAAAATAACTTCCAGTTTCAATCAACGGCGCCATCTTTCCAAAATTTATTTGGGTATATATCAATGGGACTTGTTATATGTTTTCAGGGAAGTCTCGATATATATATATATATATATATATATATATATATATATATATATATATATATATATATATATATATATATATAAAAAATTTGTTTGATTTTCTTTCAGTTAAGATCTTTTATGAAAACTGTCATAAAGGGCTGTGCTCGATTCTGTTCACAATGTAGTTCCCTTTTTTACTGTGGGTACTGCCTTTGATTAGGCCAGAGACAGCCAATTAATGGGGAAGTGTGTTGCTTGGTTGCCTTTGACCAAAAACACATTTGAAACAAACAATTACACTGTGTGATCAAAGTATCTGGACACCTTGCTGAAAATGACTTACAAGTTCGTGGCGCCCTCCATCGGTACTGGTGGAATTCAATTTGGTGTTGGGTCACTCTTAATCTTGATGACAGCTTCCACTCTCGCAGGCATACTTTCAATCAGGTGCTGGAAGTTTTCTTGGGGAATAACAGCCCATTCTTCACGGAGTGCTGAACTGAGGAGAGGTATCGATGTAAGTCGGTAAGGCTTGGCACAAAGTCGGCGTTCCAAAACATCCCAAAGGTGGTCTATAGGATCAAGTCAGGACTCTGTGCAGGCCAGTCTATTACAGGGATGTTATGGTCGTGTAACCACTCCGCCACATGCCATGCAGTATGAACAGGTGCTCGATCGTGTTGAAAGATGCAATCACCATTCCCGAATTGCTCTTCAACAGTGGGAAGCAAAAAGATGCTTAAAACATCAATGTAGGGCTGCGCTGTAAGAGGGCCACGCAAAACAACAATGGGTGCAAGTCCCCTCCAAGAAAAACACGACCGCACCATAATACCACCACCACCGAATTTTACTGTTGGCAATACACACGCTGACAGATAACGTTCACCGGGCATTCGCCATACCCACAACCCGCCATCGGATCACCACATTGTGTACCGTGATTCGTCACTCCACACAACGTTTTTCCAATGTTCACTCGTCCAATGTTTACGCTCCTTACACGAAGCGAGGCGTCGTTTGGCATTTACCTTATGAGCAGCCGCTCGAGCATGAAATTCAAGTTTTCTCAGCTCATGCCTAACTGTCATAGTACTTGGAGTGGATCTTGATGCAGTTTGGAATTCCTGTGTGATAGTCTGGACAGAATTCTGCCTATTACACTTTACGACCCTCTTCAACTGTCGGCGGCCTCTGTCAGTCAACAGACGAGGTCGCCTGTAAGCTTTTGTGCTGCACGTGTCCCTGCACGTTTCCACTTCACTATCACATCGGACACAGTGGACCTAGGGATGTTTAGGAGTATGGAAATCTAGCGTACATATATTCTGACACATGTGACACCCAATCACCTGATCACGCTCGAAGTCAGTGAGTTCCACGGAGCGCCCCATTCTGCTTTCTCACGATGTATAATGACTACTGAGGTCGCTGATAATGAGTACCTGGCAGTAGGTGGCAGCACAATGCACCTATAATGAAAAAAATGTTTTTGCGGGTGTCCGGATACTTTTGATCACATAGCATATGTTTTAGAGGTTAGAAATTTTAACTTCCATCTCAATGTTTTAATTGTTTTTTATTTTATTTTATTTTATTTTATTTTATTTTATTTTTTTTCGATAATGACAATTGAGAAATATTAATTTTATTTTGCTTCTATCAAACTAAAAATCTTGTGGGTTCGGCGCTGAAGCGCCGGAGCACCCACGTAATTGGCGCGAGTGATTTCAATAATTGATTTCCGTAATCCAAAAACGGTGAATGGTATCGAGAAGCATTTTTCTGCAACCAATTCAGATTGCCAACAGTAGATTTCATTTTCCCCGTTAACGCCCTATTCAAACAAAAAGTGTCTCAATATAACCATTCATGTTTTCAACATTTATCGCAATAAAACAAAAATGGTAATAGATATCAACAAACTCTTTCTGCAATCTACATAGCGTCTCAATAGTACATATATATCATCACAATCCGTAGCACTCCACCGAAACCTCAAATGGTTGAAATTTACTAATGCTTCTGGTTTCAATACTGATTTTCCATAGAACAAAAATCGTAAGACAGTGAAATACAGTTTCTTGCAATTGATTCATCGTGCCAGGAATAGGTTGCATCACCTCTGCTTCTACCTAGGTATATGTAAACCGGAAATACTTCAAATTAATCCTTTCCGATTTCAACATTTACCACCATAGAACATAAACATTAACTAAGAGGACCGTAGCCAGCACAAAAATTTCGAGAGAGGCCCGGTCGAAGTTTGGGGGGGGGCCTATCCAACCACATTATAGTTCATCACTATATTATAGTTCACTTGTAAGCCTACCGTGAAACTTTTAGTGGGGGCCAATAAAAATTTAGGGTCACAGTTTCAGGTCCAAGCTTTGTGTTTTCTGAATTGTCCTGTATTGTAAACCATTAAGTTTAAAGTTACAATCACTCCCATATTTATGAGGACATTCCCGATTTGAAGGCTGTCATCAGGTGTTGTTCCGTCGATTTACATTTTGTCCTGGATTTCAGTCATGACAATCTTTCCACTCTCTTCCGTATGCCCTATCCTAATTTCAGTATTCTAAAATATTACTATTAGTATTACATATTTTCACTCTAACAGCTACATAGATAGGGTTCCACATTTTCGTACTAAAAATATACACTGATCACCAGTTGAGTCTGAGACATCTACCTAATACCGTGTACCACCACCTTTCACTCTGATACCGCCGTGGCATGGACTCCTCGAGGCACCTGAAGTGTTGTTGCATCTCCGTCCATATCTGCTGCAAAGTCTCCCACAGAGCCCACAGGTTGGTCGGAGGATAGTTCACGGCCTGAAAGTGTCGTACCATGGCGTTCCAGATGTGTTCAATGGGATTGAGATCCGGTAACCGTGATGGCCAGAGAAGTGTTGCGAGATCAAAGAGTGCTCATTAAACCAACCTGCTGCCATCCTAGAGCGGTGGGGCAGAGCATTGTCCTGCTCAAAGGTGAGGTCATTATTAGATTGTTGCAGCCGAGCAAATAATAGGACATGGTCATCTAGAAAATCGCGGTAACATTAGCCTGCGAACCATTTCAGTCCAGGTAAACATGTCCAGATGAGAATACCACCACAAACGGCCTGCACAATTTCCTGCTGCCACGATGGATCAATAGCCTCATGCGGTTGGCTACTTACTAGTACCCGTCCCTTGGCTTGTAACAATGTAAAATGTGACTCATCGCCCTAGGCAAACTTTTCAAACATTTCCGATGGCGGTTTTCCTTGCGGAGTGTATAATTTATTTAGTGCGATGGCGGTGCCTTGCTTGCTTTCATACTTGCAAATTCTTTCACTATTACTATCGGCTCTATTTCTTTATTTCATTTATTTATTTCAACAGATACTCAAATGCAGCATAACTAGTGCAATTTACACAGAAAGCATAAGAATTAACAATAGAAAAAAGTAAAGTAATTAAAATGACAAAGCAAAGATGAAGTTCTTTAATTCATTTTTAGTTATTTTAAATTTGTGTAATTATTGTCAGTAGCTGAGTAACTTAAAAATGTCGACGTCAGTTGTTAGCTGATTAAATAAATTTGTGCTCCGTTGAAAAGGACCTTTGAATAGTCGACAGTCTATGGCGGGAAAGGTGGACGAGGTGGATATTTGATGTTACTCGGGTAGGAACGTGAAGGGATAATTCTTGAAGTAGGTCTTCAGACCTTGAATTTCCATTGACTACCTTCTATAGAAACTTTAGGGCAGTGACATTTCTGCGAACATCCGGAGTTTGGATATTCAGATACAACAGGATATCTTCTTTAGTCATAGAATGAACAGTGGGAACACGGAAACGTACTATGAACAGATAGATGTTCCCCCACTCCAAATAGGTGAGCAGTACTCAATCTTAGGTGATCCCACATTTCACTAACTTCCTCTTCCTAAATGTGTAGGGCGCTGGCACACGTAGGTTTTGGCTAATGTTGATAAACCGTACGTTAAAAAAAAGCCAGCCATTCCGCCCCTATATGTTTCTGCCCTAGGCAGCCGCCTAGGTTGTCTATATGGACAAGCCGGTCCTGCCAAGGATTTAGTTTGCAATTTTCTTGTGACGTTAAATACTATATGCTAATACATATTCCGAAATCTTCTGAACTATAAATATTGAGACTCTATATACTATACTGTTCAAGGTGAGTACTACTCTTAAGTTGCACATTGTGTCATGTTACATTATGTTGCTTGTGCTAGTTAAATATTGCATTCTTCGTGTTCAGCATTACATTTTTAAGTTGGTTGTGACTTTAAGCGATGTATTGCTCATATTGTGCTGTGTATCGTTAAGATAATGTTGAGGTCCATCAGTAAATAAAATTACAAAGTGAAACACTATACTGGATATTAGAGTAGTATACTATAACTGTAATTTGAGCTTGAAGTAACACATTAGCTGTAATGTGAACTATACTCTGCACTGCTCATGGTAAATGTTTAATCTTACGTTGTTCTCTATATATTTACTGGCTTAGTTTCATATTTTATGTTATTTTGTATGCATACTCGTATGTGTAGATATATTTGTTTCTCTTTGGATATAGTGCATCTCTAGGTAACACATTTTCATATTATCAGGTTAAGTATTCATTTTGAGATGAATTTCCATTTTTCGATATTCTGAAACATTAACAAGTTACTGCCTGTGACTGCCTGGTGTATACAGCTTCTGCTCTTACAATACTTCTTATTGTAACAATATAGGCTAATTCATAATATAAGGCAGAAACTATAAGTCTACACTAATATATCAGATATTACTTAAATTGAAGTGCTTCAACCACAGTTTTACAACTGTGTGTGCATCACAGTTAGGAGTGTGTAGTTTCACTGTTAGGGGTACTGTTAACAGTAGGTGTGTCACTGTTAGGAGTTCGTATGTCATTGTTAAGAGTCTGTGTTACTGTTAAAAGTATATGAATTAATGTAAAAAATGTGCGTGTCACTCTTAGGAGAATATGTGTTACGTTACGAGTGTGTGTGTCACTGTTAGGAGTTGTACTGTACATCAACTGTTAGGATCATGTATGTCACTGTTGGGAGTATTTGTGTCACTGTAAGGAGTACGTGCATCACTGTTGGAAATATGTTTATCATCGTTAGAAGTATACAAAGAACAATAGGTATAATCTGCCTCTTAATAGTGTATTTTATATTTACGGTGCATAGGTCTAAATAAATTGAACAATTTGTTCCAGCAGATTAAAACTATCAGTTTCTATTGGCCAAAAACGACAATTCTATTGCCATAACACTTTATTTTTCACAAAAACTACACACGACAATTAACACTCCAATATGTAACTTTGTTCAGACCTTATTTAGAACTATTGATTGATATACAGTATGTGGTTATCTTTGGATAATGTAATCGTTAAGACGAAGTCAAAGCTTAAGATTTTATAATGATTTTGCACTATATCTCTTTAATTGTACTGTATACTATTATCTTCCTGATATCATTTAAAAAAAACTTGATGAAATCTACTTCAATATTAGTTTCATCTTAATGTATGGTGGTTATAACACATCATCATTTCTAAAGTTTACAAAAAAATTAGTTTTTATCTACTTTGTCAAAAACTATGCATGACAATTTACACTCATCCGTAAAACCTTGATCAGGTCGACAAGATCTAATGATTAGGAAATGCCTCATCTTTCTTTCGTTATACAATAATAATAATAATAATAATAATAATAATAATAATAATAATAATAATAATAATAATAATAATAATAATAATAATAATAATAATATAGTCTACTGTAGGATTTGTCTGAATAAGAACTAATAAAAAGCTGTAACATGACTTTTTAAGGTCACAACACTTTTCAAAATCCAACGAATAGCTTGAACTCATTTTAATAATGCAGATAGTAAAGGTATTGGTCTCTTACTGTACCGTAAGTGTAAGATAGAAGTCAGTTGTTACTAACTTAACAAAGTTAATTACAGAATGCAGACTTTCAAGAGGTTCATGCTCCTAAGCGGATGCGTTTTTATGATTTTTTCTATATTCTAATACAGTAAATGTTTACTTGTACATATCTGGATAAACGGGAGTTAATGTCCGGAACCCGTCTTGCGTACGCTATTGCTGTAATTTATTTTTTAACAAAAAATACATAAATAACAACATTCTAAAGGTAATATTCGAGCTACCATTTGTACACAAGTATTGGTATACAAAAAGACTTATACCCTTGTAAATATTTTTTATTCAACATAATGTATGATACATATTTAATACCTAGATAGAAATGTTTCTTCCTATTATTACTTTTGTCAAGTCTTAATTTGAATATGTACTTAATATTTTCGATATTAATTAGTTTACTTTCATGTACTGAAGCTAAAATCTCAATGGCCTTAATAGTAGAGACTACTAAATACATATCTATAATCACCATGCCATATATTTTAAGCATTGAAGATGTTTAGATTCATTTATATCAAGAAAATGATAACGATACTGTTGATGAGCGTTTGCTATGAAAAGCAGAATATAATTATAGATCATTTAACCAGAATCTAAATTGCTGTTCTAATTCTGTGAATCATATATAGATTTACCTTCATTCTGTTCAAAGGTACTTCTTCAATTTAATATATATTGCTATAGATTGCTTGAATTTAAGATATTTTAGCATATGCTTCATTGCTTAACATAGAGTAAAATCTTCTTTACAATAAGTGCAATATTTTCTTCATACCTCTAAATTATTCAATTGACATCATATATATTTCACGCTGAATACCTATAATTTTGTATCATAACTGAAACAATGAAATACTATATTTACAAAATGTATTATTCATATGAATATGCAGGTTAAGTGAACATCAGTAACAGCAAATGTCTCTCTCACTAAAGGAACAACTAAATGTCATGTCATTAACATTTATTTTTTAATACTCTGTCTTTTATGAAAGTTTCTACCTATATATCTACTATTTGTTCACAAGCAAAATAGATAATAATATTTAATACTCGGGGAAAAGATCATCAAAAGGTACATTGAGGAAAATTTTGTTTGCTATATCACTCATAAGAACATCGGAGACCTCTTTGATGTACGGCACCATTTCGCTAAAGACAACCTGCCAGAAGGTGTTCAGAACCGCTAAAGCTGCTTCACCTACAATAATATAAGAAACAAAACTCTTCTAAATCAAAAATACATTTTTATCCATTGAAGTAATGATTATAATAAAACAAAGTATGGTTTCTTTAATAAAGTAATCATTCTGATACAAATATGTATATATTGATTCTGGCGGAAATATTATTTAATTTAAATGAACTATGATTCTGATGAAACAGTGGGTTTTTATTTAGTTAAATTCTGATTTTGATAAAACAACGTGTGTTTCCAATTTGTGTACTTTTGATTTTCATAAAACAAAACATACTTTCATTTAGTGCAATGCTGATGAAAGCAAATTATGTTCCCATTTAATTTAATTTCGATTTTAACAAAATATGTTCATTTAGTGCCATTTTTCATTACCATAAAACAAAATATAATTTGAATTTTGATTAATTTTAATAATATAAGGTGTGATTTTACTTACTGAAATTTTGATTTTGATAAAACAAAATATGTTTGCATTTAACTAAATTATGATTTTAATAAAACGAAGTACGTTTTCGTCTAGCTGAATTTTTGTTGTGGTAAAACAAAGTGTGCATTAGTCTAATGAAATTTGGTTTGTTTTTACTTAGTAAAATGTTCATTTTGATAAAATTATTCTTTTAAAAATAGAATTCACTAAAAATACATGGACAATTTAAAGCTTATATTTATCTATGAGAAAATTTCTACAGATCAACGAATGAATCCATTTATTTACCTTCATGAAACCGTTTAAAAAATTGAAAACATTGAAGAGTAATAGGAAAGCACGGAGAAAGTGTTCAGAAAAGCAAGAGAGAAAAGATTAATAATAGGATGCTTAAAGTGAGAAAAATATTTAACTGCTTAGAACGTTATTTAAGAATAAAGTATCTTATTACAAATGTAATTGAAGGTAAAACAAGGAGAAACGGAAAAGCTTGCAATTCATGAAATGAAGTGCAAAAGTCCAGGGAACCTTTTAGTTTGGGACAAAAGAAATAATAATAATAATAATAATAATAATAATAATAATAATAATAATAATAATAATAATAATAATAATAATAATAATAATAGTGGTAGTGGTGATACTTACTAAGAACTGTATCGCCTCCAAAGAGGTTCTCCAAGTACAGCTTCATATTTCCAATAACTGGTTCAACATTTATATGATTGATCTTCATGTACATTAGGCCATTCTTCTCAATGGGTTTTCCTTCTATCGTAAACGTTGCCGCAATATCAGCTGAAATTATTTGAATAAGTTACTATTTTAATAGATTTTACATTCCAAATTGTTAAATCGTAATTATAATTTGACCAGAATGATTTGATTCCTGGTTGACCTGGAATTACAGATGAATGTACAATACCAAACTGACACAGCCAAATACAGAATGATCTATTTTCGATCAACTGTTATAAATATATGTCAATACAGTGTTGTGTTAGTTTATATTCTCCTTAATTGTAGCATCTCAAATAACAAGTTGGTAGTCTCGAGTTTATAGCAGGAACATATTCATATATCTACATATATCTATATATGTCTATATCTATCTATCTATCTATCTACCTACCTATCTATCTATCTATCTATATATATATATATATATATATATATATATATATATATATATATATATCGAAGAAAATGTTAAGCACTTGGAAGGAATGGTCGAAGTAATTTTGTACACGTGCATACCATCAGTGGGTATGTAAATGATTACGCTTGTAATGATGTGTGGGCGCTAGAACAGCCTCCAGAGTGAATTAGTGTTGCCATCACATAACTATGTTATTAGTCCTGATAGGGTATAAGTGGTGTGAGCAGCGTCACACGGTTAATGAGTATTATAAAGGACAATGGAGGGTGCCGTTGAACAATTTTAAAAGGGTCTCGCTGCGAGTTGTAGTGGCTGGCTGGTTGAATCATATAATATCTAGGCATGTGGTTCATCCGGATGATGTAACAGTGGCCTGATGTTTGACTGAATGAGAACATAAGGAAAACAACTCGTCGTAAAGTTTCCAGTCCACCAAGGGAGACATCGTATCCCCTTTATGTCTACACCTGCCATCCAGGCACAAGTAATGGACTCACTACAACACTGTGTATCATTCTGGACTATTGGTCAGAGATTAGCAGCAGCAGCAGCAGCAAAACTACTGAATCACCGTCCCATTTATAGACTGATATTAACATCATAAGACGTCTGCGTTTGGAGCTGCCGTGCTGGAAAGAATGAACTAATGACGAATGCCTTTTTGTCATTTTCAGTAATAAATTTAAGTTCGGAACTACCACGGTTGACTATCATTCGCAAATACAGTGCTCTGAGGAGAGAGAACCTATTCGACCAATGTCTTGAGGAGACATCCCGATGTTACTTTTGTAGCTATTGTGTAGAAAACCAACATATATGACTTCATATCATCTCTGGTGGTAAATTCTGGGAGCTTTGGCTTACAATAGTCGTGAATATTCTGCACCTTCATATATTACTTCTCATGAGGTACTATGCTGATACCATTTTTGAACAGAACAATGCTCGTCAACACATGGCATGTGTCTCTGTGAGCTTCCTACATGATGGTGAAGTATTCCCTTACCCAGTACGATCCTCCGATCTGTTTCCAATAGAACATTAGTAGTAAAAGCTGAGTCGTAAACTCCGCTCTAGTACCAATACGATGGTCAGTTACAATAATTGTGGTCCAACTTGGCTCAGAAGAGGATTCAGTAGCTGCCTTACATCCCTCTCAACGAAATCAGTGCATGCATCCAAGCCCAAAGGGGCGCAACTTCATACCTATAGTAACAACACTAGTGGAGTATTTTCTGCCATTATTATAAATTTCTCAAACGTTAAAAATTTCATTTTGAAGATTAGGTTTAAAAATTCAATATAATACACACGTAGACGTTGGGGGACGAGCTTTCTGAAATGTTAGAATATAAAAATTGATATTATTTAGATGTATTATTTAGAATATAAAAATTGAGAATGGATGTATTGCACTGAAGTCCACAAAGTAGTAGAAAATTTGAAAATTTTACAGAAGTATTACATTTTCCTTTTGAACCATTGCACATAGCACATAAAATTTGGTTATGTTTGTTTCTGTTGTACAGAATAGAAGTATCTTATTCGTTTGCACGAAGGTTAGAAATCGGACAAGAATGACTGTGCAACCAATTCAACATAGCGAATTCAACAGACAGTGAAGTCATTTTGCTCATTTTGTTTAAAACTGGAAAATGTGAAGAGATACTTGTGATCAATTATCACGTGTGTGATGCTGTTGTAATAAGAGGTCGTAATGCATTGCACACATATGGTTGTAGTGTCATAGTCAGAATTATGTGTAATTGGTGGAAATTGATGCGAACAATAAACAAATAGAGCTACGGATTTCATATAGTACAGGAATCATAAGGACAACCTTCTAAAATTTTCATTTCTTATGAATTTTAGCAACACTGGACCAATCTTTATAGCCATGTATAACCCATGGACAAAGACAGAGTTTATAAAATTTAATTAAATTTTTGGTTCGTAATTCCCAAAGGTAAGGTGGTTAGTTTTTGAAGTTTACGTGAACCATCTCTGAATTGAGACTACCTGATTCGGTTCCCGGTGAGGGCACTCGGTCGAAAAAGTGTAAATGGCTTTTTCAGGACATAAATCTTGAATGAGGTTTCCCGGGGTTTCCTCATTCACACCAGGCAAATGCCGGGGTGGTACCTAACTTATAGGTCCCTGGCCACTTCCTTCCTTCCCTTTCCCCGAATAATGTGCTCGCCGAGGAACGGCATCCCTCATACATGACGAGCTAAATGGCCATAGATGCCGAAAGGCCAAAAATCTAAATCCTAAGTCCTACTTCATTCGGAGCCTACTGCTCAAAGTGGAATCTGAACCCTTACTCGGGTTTGAATTCGAGTCAAGTACCCTTATCGGGATGCTTGGATGCAGTGGTGATCTCACGAGTGGCTCAAAGATAAATTACTCAAAGGACCTACGTAGTTTACCCTCTTGGAATCTTTCAAATCGTGCACAATCTGGTTTACTAGTATTTTAGCAGTACTATTTTTGCTCCTGGTTTATTCAACAACCTTCCTTCGCCCCGGAGAAATCTAAAATTATATGCTTATGACTGCTTATGACTGCTCGGGTGTAACCGAAAACATGGATAGTAACATTAAATAGTTAACATTTACATCCAGTGTGACTTTAAGTTTTGATAGATTAGATGACCAATGCTTCTATTATAAAGCTTTTTGCCACAGCACTGGGTAGATAATAAGTCTATAACAGAAAATCAGTTTGATTACTTTCATTAACTTTTCACAAGTAAGAAAACTTGAGACTACGTGTGAAACGAGGATTAAACGACCGCAACAAGGATTTGTTAAAATCGTTATTAACATTAAACAAGAGTCAAGTTTACCATATTCAGCACACGTTACCAGAAAAGAATATTGATCCATATAGTGCCATGAACCACAAGTACAGTTAGTGATTACTCTTAGAACACGCCTATGAAAAGAAGAAACTACAGATTCTGCCTTAATTGACCAAAGATAATATTTCAAACCTTGACACCACAGAATCTTTTAAAGTTCTTTCGTTCTAAAAGCAAACTGTCCTTGACATTAATTAAAATGCAACATGTATCATGTTTCTCTTTAAGAAGAAAAAAGAATGGATCAATGAATTAGCATGCTTAATTACTGTGAAAGACCTGTTGAAAGAAATAAGTATAACATTGCACGCTTTTAAGTAAATGCAATGTCACAGGCTTCAATTGTTATCCAATGTCAACGATATTCATTCATTCTTTAGCAAAAAAAGAAGGTCGTTGCATTAGACCGGTTCTTGTATAAAAGGTTCTTAGCAGATGTGATATAACTGTCTCAAATCATGCGTACCAAATAATACAATTTGTTCTATTTTTATAGAAATATTGATTAGCAGAGCTCAGATTATGACATATTTTTACAACGCTTTTCTTAGACTAGTTTTGTGATTATTTATTTCTTTTTAGACTTAAATCTTGTAATTTGAATTTCATGCCTTGTTAATGTGCAGGAGAGTCTAACTCTCATAAACAAGTATATATATGCAATCTGTCTTTTTAATGTCCTACGATTCTGCTCTGTAGGCTAAGGCAGACGATGATTTTAAAGCAAGTGAATCATGATGAGAAAATTGATTGAATAAGCAACTGGGGGTAAAAGGGACTCCCTCGAGAAAACCGACGGACATGGTGTTGTCCTCCACAGACTTAAAATCATCTAATAGCCATAATCATCATAATCATAATAATAATCCAATCATCTATACTAATATACGTATAAAATAACATGTATGATATGATACGTATAAAATAAAATTCCTGTCTGTCTATGAGTAAGTAATCGGATTTTTGCACAAAAGGGAATCACTTAAGCCATAACATTGTGTACACAGATAGATTTTCACCAGATAAAATCGCGTACGAATCCAGTATTATTTCGCGACTCGAGCTGGATTTAGAGGGTCAAAATAAAAAGTACGTACTGTATATGTACAGTGTACATATTCCCTGTAAGATAGTCACCCTAAACGTTCTGTGTATGTTCTAGATTGCATAGTTTTGAGATCCTTGATCTTTTTTTTTTTTTTTTCATTATCCTTAATCTTTCCATGCGAGGAACTTACATATTAGTTGACCCAAAAATGGATGAGAATGGGTACTTTTGCTATTATAACAAGTGTTCAGAAAAAAAAAAAAAACACACACACATACACACGTAACATTTCACATTAAACAAATTATATATTTTCAAGTTAAGGAATTAAGGGGTAAAAAATTGATTACAGGGTAATGAACAAGGTTTAAAATAATAATATAACAGTAAACATTTTATAAACAATCCATTTGTAATATGTAATTCTTTTTGGAGTGGAGAAATGAAGAAATAACATGTCAAAAGATATTGGATCCGATTTAGTGTTTAGCTGACATTTTTATTTTCTTCCATTATCCTTAATATTTTGGTTAAGACAAAATAAAGAAAGAGACTAATAATAAAAGCATTCGGCGCTATTTAATGTTAACTGACGATTCTATTATCAACCATATCGTTAATGTATTCGATAGGATAAATGAAACAATTGAAATATTTTACCGATTTAATATTTAAGTGACGATTCAATTATCGACAACTTATCCTTAATATATTTGGTAGGACAAATAGGAGAATTCAAATATTGCGCTGATTTAATATTTAACTGACGATTCTATTATCGACCATTTTATCCTTAATATATTCTGTACGGTAAAATGAATTAATGAATTATCAGGTTAAAATCATTGGTCGCAATTTATGAGCATAATACCATGATACTCTTCAATGGCTGCCAGTGTTCATGTCACAGTAGTCGTGGTGGCTCAGTGGTAAAGCGTTCACGTCTCGTGTCTGAGGTCCTTTGTTCGATGCCAGCTTGCGTCAAGTGAACTTTGTGTTGGACAAAAACCGTGTGCATTGTTCTCTCTGGTTTCCTCCGTATCTTCCAACTTTCTTCATTCCACCATTTCACTCATTTCTCATCATCACCGTCTCCTTTACCCTAGCCGACATAATCGTGGGACGTAAAACCCAAAAAGTTGATTTCATTTAATTTGTTCATATCACAATGAGTATGATCAGCATAACTTAGGCATTCAATTTTGTTTGAAAGAGTGCTCTTTTCTTGTGGTCCTACGTAAACTTTATAAGGATCTAAATATTGCTTTCGGAGCTAAACTACGAAGAGTTTAAGCAAATATATGGTTTATATTTGAGCTGCCAGATTTTCTACTTTTCTCCCGTAAGTTTTATGAGTTTTCCTGCACATTTTCCGATATACATTTTTACTTTTCCTGTAAAACGATTTCTTCGCTTTTTTATTTAATAAATGAAAGAAATTATAATTCTGGTTACTTTTAACATACTTTTTATAGGTTAGTAAGAAGAAGAATGCTATCTAGTTATATGATCTCGTTTCTCACACTGTTGACTCAACCCAACGAGGTAACTTAGTATTTAGAAGGACAATTCAACATTTTTTAAAAAAAATCTCCTATCTCACCGACCCTCAAATCTTACAGTTAATGATAATTTGGTTTAAGCATCTCAGCCTCAGTTTGTCAACATCATCTCGATTATATTATTCGATCAACCGTGTTGTTGGGCCAACTGTTAGAAATAGAAACTTTAGTAAAAGAAGCAGAATCCCAAGTGTCTCTGAATTTCGATAAGTCTCGCAAGGCATTTAGAACGTATAAAGAAAACGATGTGAGGCTGTTAAAAATGCAAAGTCTTCATTAAACTACAATTAAAAGGCAACAAAAGTTTGTGTACTATACTGAGCTCTCGCGTGACTAAGCGGTTAAAGTACATAGAGAACTCGGATTAGATTTCTAGCAGGAGCTCATTGGTTCAGATCCTACGTTAAGCTGCAAGTCCGCGTCTCATATAGCCGAAAGAGACACTAAACTCAAATCAAATCAACTGCTTAATATACTTGGTTGGTTGCATTCGAGTTTAGTGTCCATGTCAGCAGCGAGGCTGCATGAAATGGGGATCCGAACAACATGAGCTCCTACCGGGAATTCTAATATACCTTTTCGTGTTATTTTTGCAATTACTTTTAATGGAATTGTTCATTTTCCAATTAAAAACATTCGACGTTACTATGTGAAACCACATATTGTATGTATGTTTGTTATCAGAGATATGTTATATGTTATATGTTTGTTGTCGCTGGGGAAGAGAGAGGTCTTCATCAGATGCTGAGTGTTTTCCATGGGTTTGAAGAGGACTAATTTGGGAAACAATAAAATGAAATCTTTAAGTTTTACGTCCCATGATTATGCCGGTTAGACTAAAGGAGAGATGATCGGAGATGAGTGTAATGGTGGAATGAAGAAAGTGGGAGGAAATGGGAGAACCCCGAGAAAACCCGCGAGCACGGTGTTTGTCCACCACAAAGTCCACGCGGCGCGAGCTAGGATCGAACCAGGACAATAAGCAACGGAGGTGAACACTCTACCACTGAGCCACCGCGCCGCATTGACTAATTTGAGTTTTTTGTAAAAGCTTCGTTGTGCTGTTCTGACTGCTGAGAGGCTGCTGTTGCTTCTAGTGGTTCCTGGTTAAGATGCGTTGGGGCAGCATCTAGCTGTCCCTTCTGAAGATGTTAAGGGGCTGTGCCTAGATTCGTGTATTTTCTTGTATAGGGTTTGTTCCCCTTCTTGCTTTGCCTAGGAAGTTTCGGATGTGACATGGTGTATGGGGCCACTTGTTGTTCTTGATTAATGGTTATTGAATGGCTCTGGTAAGGGCCGTTTCGCGACTGATAGTATCTTCTGATCCTTGCAAAGTCCGCCTAATTAGGGTTTGCTCTTACAACTCTCTCTGGTACTTACTTATAGTATACTTACTGCTTTACTTATTTTCTTCGCTCTTGGTGTGTTATGTTGGCTTATCTGTTTTAAAAGTATAATTCTGAACTTATTGAAAGAGTGCTTGTGTCTGTTTGTATCACACTAGTTATTATATGTGTTTATACATTAAGATGTATCTCTGTAAACAGTAAAAAAAAAGTATGTAAACCTGATTTGGATTCTTTTGTTATATAAGTTTAGCGAAGCTTGCTTAATGTTATGAATTGATATTGTTTTAAATGTAGCCACCTATACTTCTCTCGCTGCGTCATTTTCTGTAAAGTAAACAAATGAATTTATTTTTCTCTGTTCTATAGTATTGTCAGAAAAAAAAATAGCGTAAATATTGAAATTGTTAAAATGGGCCTTGCCTTTTAATAGTTACATCAGGATTATACAAAAACATTATTTACATTAATAACGGGTTATAATACTTACTGTATGTTCCATTAAATCGTCCTTTGCCGTACATTGGGAACAATGCCAAGCGTCCTTCTCCTTTGTAATCCCCTTCACAAAATAGTCGAGGAATTTTCGTTTCCATTTCTAAATGAAATTTTTCAGGCTTGTAGTAATTTACTCTGTATCAATAAAGAAAAGAGTGGCACAGGTTTATTTTAATGAATACACACTTTCATAAAGTTCTAAGACAAAAAATTCATAATTTTGCATTGAAAAATTCTACTATCATAACGGGTATATAATGTGAACGATACAATGCTTATTAAATTCTAATATCAATTTTGAAGGAAACTAATGTATTGAAAGTAGCAGTGATATTACGAAAAAAAAAAAGAAGAGAGTATTGCAAATGACTGGGAAGAGGAAAGAAATAGGTTTTGATATTGGGAAGATCTGCATCCGGACGAATATGATGGAAAGATTGGTGAAAGGCAAAAGATGAACGGGATAAAATGTAAGGATAGCTCGTTCACAATTCAAAAAATGTGCATAAATCAACAAATATTGAAGCATTTGGAGTCTTGCACACAATACGAGATCCGCGCTTATTGTTGAAAGAGATTGTGCTCTAGAGGGGTGGCCGTTTTTCAAAACATGTAGTTAAATGTAGGGGTGAAAGAGGAAATGTTTGAAACATAAAGTGAAATTAGTTGAGTTCTCACGTGGTAGCTTTAAAAATAACTCCTGTTACTGCGTTCAATGAATGTCCGTGCTACCTCTCCTACTTCACGATTGTGCGAACTGCCTTACTTGCGTAGGGGGAAACCAGCAATGTTGTAGGACGTATATTGGAGTAGTCGTCGTATACGCACCTAATACTTTTATAGTCCGCCCTGTATTCACTGTAAATTTACGAATGAATAGCGTATATGGGATAGGTATACGCTATACGAGAAGGTATTGAAACGTTCGTGCAATCATCTAGAAGGTGACAAAGTACGAATCCCTTCGGACATGCATTTTATTGTTAAATCCTTGTATGTTAAACATGCAAATTTTGAACTCTTTAGAATAACTCTTTTTTAAAACAAATCACTGAAGGTAACATGATCGATAGGGTGGAGGCACGAAGAGTCATTAAGTTCCTCCATCTTCAGGACAAATCAGCAAAGCAGATCAAGGAAGAGATGAAAGAAGTCTATGTGGATGAAATCCCATCCTATGGAAGCGTCCAAGTGGAAACCAATTCTAAACTCACAAATGACCATCGTGGACGCCTCTAGATCTGGAAGACCATCTTTCACTGATGATGCCGCCTTGACGGAGAAAGTTGAGAAGGTCATAATGGAAGACAGGAGGATATCTATTGAAAGTGTTATGTGTTCAACAAGTATGAGTTATGGGTCTACCTGGAATATCGTTCAGAACTAGCAGCATCTTCAGAAAATGTCAGCATAGTGGGTGCCATGACCGCTCACACCTTTCCAGAAGAGAAATACAGAGAATGCAGTAAAAGAAATGTTGCATCACTGTGAGGTGGATGAAGAGGATTTTTTCGGAAGATAAGTGACAATGGATGACAGTTGGGTTTATCTTCATGACTCAGAGAGAAAGCATATGAGCGAACAATGGATGTACTACTACTCCCCCGTAAAAAGGTACGACTGCAGAAATCTGGCTCCAAGGTGATACTTTCCGTTTTCTGAAACTGTGATGGAATAATCATGACAGATTACCTACCAAGGGACAAACTATCACTTTTACCTATTATTACCATCTCCTGACTAAGTTACGAGAAAAATTGAAGAAGAAACGTCGTGGTTTGGTCAGAAAAAGGTTGCTGCTGTTGGCAGACAATGTTTAACAATATCAGAATTAAAGTACGCTAACAACCTCCGTAATGCTAATAACAACATCATTCTGGCCAGCTACAAAATTTAAAATAAAAATAGAAAAGAAAAAGGAAAGAAAATAGGCACCAAGAAATTGAAATACTGAAAAGTTACAAATTGAAGAAGAAAGAAACATTAGGTTTCAGATTGCCCGTTTTTATGGTGTACTACCCGTTCCAGAGGCCCTTTATTCTTTTCCCGTTTAATTTGCTCTACGCCATGATTACAGCAAAAAGTTTTCTCTTCAGCTCCAAGAAACGGATGAAGAAGGAATATTTTCTGGTGCGCGAGGCCCCGGGTTCGATTACTGCACGGAGAAGTTTGAAATTCGAACGCGTTACTGAGATTTGGGTTCCTCCTTAAACTGTAACCCCACGTCTAATATACCCTCGGTACTGCAGTGGACGCTAAAAACTCATACTACCAACCAAGAATTAGATTAGTCTCAATGTTTAGTGTTCAGACGACAGAAGTAACTTGACTGTTAAATAGTGTAAAAATGATATGAATATAATTATAGGCAATATAGCTTGAAACATGACATGTACAGATTACTATGGAGTATCGTATTTAAGAAACTTGGAAGGAACGAGAACCCTATGTGAAATTATCTCATAGAAATAATTGTTTCAAAATGTTTTTCTTTTACATAACTGAAAATATTGTAACCCTACGAGAACGTTCTCATCTTCTCCCACTGCCGCACCGCCTTAACTAATAAACCAATAAATCGTAAGCACCAACCAGGATGCTAATCATCTCCAAGTTCTTGGGCACAAATCTCCCAAAATTTACCATTCTTCCCCCAAAATGAAGAATTCTTCCCAAAAACATACCATTCTCCTCCCAAAATATACCATTCTTCCACACAAATTTACCATTCTTCCCCCCAAAATATACTATTCTTCCCTCAAAATATATCATTTTTCTCCCAAAACATACCATTCTTCCTCATAAATATACCATTCTTCTTCCAAATATACCATTCTTCTCCCAAAAGTTGCCATTTTGCCCCCATATTTATCATTCTCAAGTTTGGCTGTACTATTTTCTATAAAACTCGTGCCCGTTAAATAATCTGATGGGCGCAACTGGCACTCTAAAACCCACATGTGGTCACCCTTACAGCGGCAACTCCCGTGCCTCAGGTTGAGAAATCATGCCCTGTAGTAAACCTACTGTTTGTATTACGAAGAATAAACAAAAAAACATACACAAGTTTTCCTTGGTGTCACGCAACAAAGCCACATCTCTATTCACTGCACGGCCACGAGCCACGTTCATCAAGAGAAAAATAAATCCTTTGCAAATGTACTTAAAACAGCAAAAAAGAAACATCAAATTATGTGAAAGTAATTTGCTCAACGACCTTGTTTCGTTCTTCATACCATCTCCATGAAAGGAGGAATTCGAAGGATTGACCTCTGACTTTTCATTATGCAATTACTACCTCACTGTCATTGAGGTAGCGGTAAGGTCTTGGTCACAGTTATAGTAATTACGGTTGTTTGTCTCTGATTGTTTTTCTTCAAGCCTTTAAGTTTCATTTTCAAACACTGTCAAACAGGTAATTTACTAATCTTCTATACTTAAATATGAAAAGATCAACAATTGCTTTCTAATTAACGAGGAAACACTTTTCTTTTCAGCAAAATTACGTAAGACTTAATGTTAAAAACACTTTTTTTTTTAATATATGCACTTCCCAAATTATTTATATACATGCAATGCATCAATTTGTACCGTATATTATGTAACTTTCACTATGCAGTTGCATTATAACCTTCACGCACACTTTAAATTGCAACTGTTCACTTTACTTCAGTAAAATAAATTACCCCTGAATTTATTTTCTTTAAATCTTCATTATAAGCGTAACTCTTGAGTTAGCTACAGCTAATCTATTGCATTAAATCAGGTTTTCTAAATCCATTTCATACCACGACCTATTTTTATCACATCCTCAAGCCACTGCTTTCCCCCCTAACTAATTTGCTGTTTCTAATGTAACAAGCTTTCTTAATTATTGTTGTATTGTTGCTTGTTGCATACACTTTTATATTGTAAGGATCCCCACATCACGACAGAAGCTCATGTTAATACAACACGAGTTATTGATTACAAAAAATGAAGCAGACGAGAAGTCAACACGAAAGACACCGGAGAAAGCCGAAAGATGACGAACTTCACGAAAGGACCCGAAGAGGACAAATAAAAGCGCAACCACGGAGGGATCTGGCATCAGTCGACCAACTGATCAACTAACCATCACCTGCTCTGAGGTCGCATTGGACTAGAAGTACACCTTTCCTATACCCTATGTCGCACTGGACTAGGGATCCCATCTTCAACTTAAACCTTGCGAGGCTGCCGTGAGCTGAGGAGGTTATCCACAATCTTACCTATACACCTTGCCAGTGTTCTGGATGCTGCCATGAGCGGAAGGGCACCCGGCAAAACACCGATATCCTTTCATCTGGTCATTAAGAAAAGACATTATTTACTCTTTGTAATCAAAGATATTTGTAATTAGTACTTTGTAATAAAATTGATGAAGGGAAAAGACTCGCCCGGACCATCATTTAGTCTCTACCTATAAAGTCATTGCGATATACGTATATATATGTGTGTGTAGCTTTCATTTTGAATTGTATTTGGCGGCATAGTAACTCAGTGGTACAGTACCTACCTCTGGTGAGTGGGGTCCCTGGTTCCATCCCTGCTAAGTAAATTTGTGGCGGACAATATTGTATCCGTGGGTTCTTTCGGTAAACTCCCGTTTCCTCCCACTTTTTTAATTCCACGTATTCTGCCTTCATCATTCGCTTGATTTAATCATGGTCTCCGTTAGCCTAAAGGGCAGAATTATAGGACGTAAAACAGAAAGATTTCAATTGTATTAACCGATTCTCCAGTAGTTTAAAATTTCGTTTATATTTTACTGTATTTCAAAATCAGTATCGATATCTATCAAGGAAATAAAGTTAAAAGAATCTTAAAATCTTATTACAATTATATCTTTCACCTAAATTCGGCACCCTCATGAATTCCTGTCGCGACCTTTCTAAGGGTCGCTATCCTTAGGTAGACAAACTACCTAAATAATCGCTTCCAACTGGACAATTTATGACGTAAGAACGCACTTCTACGAGATAGCTGAGAGAAACGCTGAATCAAAGTAGAGGACGGTTCGTTGATTGAGGTTTAATGGGAATGTCACCGTCGAGAGTAGGAGAACGGAAATAAAACTAAATTCCTAGCTTTACCCAGTTTTACAATTTGTAAGCTAAAGAAGATGGATAACTATTGAAAGTGAATGATAAATGAAAGAGCTGATGGAATGTCGATGTAGGAGGAAAGAGGAGAACCCCAAAAAATTGTGTACAAATTGCTATTCGCTACAAACTTACATGGCTTGGGCTCGAATCAGAGGCCAATTACATTAAAATTAAACGCTCTACCACAAAAGCCACCTGATCCTCTAGGTAAGGCAATGGAGAGGCCACGTAAGCTTTGTCATTGATCTCCGAGTAATTTGTTTCCTAAAACAACATCGATCATGTTATTAATGCATTTCTTTGTATGTCATTCCTGCTGTTTCTCATGGCTAGTTTTTCTATCTTACTCCTTCTCCTCTCTGTGTGGTTTGGAGAGAGGAGGAGCACCAAACGGTGACATTACAGAGCCATTACATCATCCTTAACACCTTTAGCTCAGCAATGAGAGTACTGCCGTGACTATTAAATTATCTAGGCGTTCGGTTATGGTAATGGAACCGTTGCGCAATTGACATAATTCGTGATGTTCTTGAATAAGTTAGTTGGCGTTAAAATATGAAAGGTGTTTTTCATTTCCTATTGAAGTAAATAAACTTCGTTTGGAAGAACACTGACAAACTTTGAGAAATGGTATCCCCCATGAAAACATGAAGAAAAAAATTCAAGACTAACGCTGGTGCAATGATATGTCATTTTTGGAAGTATGGTCGTCGAAAGTTTGTCGAAACACATTTTAGTTATGGTCATTTTTGTCCATAACTAGAGAACCTAATGTCTGATTAAAGTTGGATTTGAATTTAATATTATTTTCAGCGCAACGGCTATAAAATACTTGTCCCTACAGCTTAACGTTGAATCCCAACCAGTTGAGCTCCCTCCGGGAATCGAACACGGTGCTCCCATGACAAAGGTGGGTTCGTTATCCACATAGCCACAAGGGAAGTTTGGATCAAGGTTAGGTAAGGAGACTTAATGATTACATGACGCCGTAGATTACATTAATGTAGGCCTATTAGTGAATATGTAGACACAACGGTGGAAAAGTTAGTCATAAAGGAAAAAAGAAAGAAGTTCATTCATGAGGTATATACAGGGTGTTTCAAAACAACAACGACAACGTTTGGGAGGTGATTCCTCACATAAAGATAAGATAAAAAGTATAGACCAACCTGAGTGCACAAATTCTTCCTTACGGAGTTATAAGCTGCCGAATACATGAAAAAATGAGCTTTAAATGTAAATAGCTCCAAAACTATGGAACCTACCGTAGTCGGATCAAGACTTCACTTAGGAACTAACATATGCGCTATCCAAAAATACAATTCCAGAATAATAAGGTACTCACGCAACAATTTTTAGAGAGGGAGTTTGGATACGGACTTATAATTTGAAGTACTCACCAACTACCCCTGTGAAAATTATTGCGGAAATACCATAGGATTCTGAAACATGGATATTTGGGTAGGGCACATACTAGTTCCTAAATAAAGTCTTGACCCGACTACGATAGGTCCCATAATTTTGGAGCCATGGTCCTTTAAATTTATTTTTTTCAAGATTTTCGGAAGCCTATAACTTAGAATGGTAGCACTTGTGTACACATGTTTGGTCTATGCTTTTTGCCTTATCTTGGTGTCAGGAATCACCTCCCAAACGTTGTCGGTGTTGTTTTGAAACACCTTGTATATGTATGTGAAAATGTTGTTACTTCACAACTCCCATAGTTCATTAATCGAATATACGACTCACAACATTCACAAAATCCTTATACCTTGCTCTGATTCAATATTTCTCTTTCAATTTTTTATTATCCTTTTGTATCGTTCCGTTCATCCCATATTTTCGGTAGGATATATCTCTCCGATGTTACAATTTGGTACTCTTACATTGTATTAAAATTATCTTGAGTGATAATAGAGAGAAGAAACTGTGGTGATCCGTTAAACGTTCGAATTAGAGATTTCAAGGATTTACATGTTACATCCTGGAAGGTCGAGTGGTCCCGGGCCCCCCAAAGCTCATGTGGGGCCGCTATTGTATTTATGAGTATACAATATTTGCCGTAATTTGAGCGCAATTTTCTTAAAATCTTCATATATATACCTTCTGCATCTGAATATGCCCCCCAAATTTGCAGAGAAATCGGTGCCCTTGGGGACTGTTTTATATTCAATATAACAGGGTGGAAAAAATCACGATTTTTTTCAAAAAAATCATTTTTGTTGATTTTTTTTTTATTTAAATCAAATATTTTTCTTCGTATAATACAAGTCGCGAACTGAAGAAAACACATTAGGTATTAGTATTAAATGTTAATTATGTCATTTACGTGAAAGTATTGGGTTTTAATTTTGAATTAATTCCCAATCGTTAACCTATTTCAATCCCAAACAATGTTTCTTAAGCATTAAGGAAAAAGTACAGCAATGTATATCAACATGACACTTTTCTTTTCACGAAAGTTACTGATATTTGGCAGGGGCATATTTTTAAACAATTGGAACTAGCTAGCGGCACAAAATACATATAAAGTACATAACTTTCGCCTAAAATTAACTAACTCACTCTATGACCTATGGAACCCGGATGTTCAATGCCATGTTCACAAAAGCTCTTCACTAACTTTTATCCTTAGTCAACTGGATCCAGTTTTTACTTTGTATTTTATCTACTTTGTATCCTATTTCTGCGAGATGCAACTTAATATTGTCCTCACATCTGCGCCTAGGCCTTCCTAATGGTCGTTTTCCGATTGGACTTGCAGTTAAACTTTGAAAGCGTTCCTACTTTCTTCCATTCTCGCTACATGTCCTGCCCACCTGAGCCTCCAAGATTTGATGACCCTAACAATGTTTGGTGAATGGTATAAATTATGCAGTTCCTCATCATGAAATTTTCGCCATTTCTCATTTCCGTTCCTTTTGGTTCCGAATATTTGTTTCAGGATTTTATTCTCAATTACTTTCAGTCTGCGTTCTTCCCTCAGCGTAAGCGACCATGTTTCAGACCCATACAGCACAACATGCATAATTATCGTTTTATATATTTTAAAGCTTCAAATTCCTCGACACAATTCGCGACGATAAAAGATTTTGAACTGAATAATAACACGAATTCCCTGTAGGAATTTTCTGCAGGAATTCCAAAATTTAAAAATCAAGATGATCAGTTCCAGAAGAAGAGACACTTATGATTGTTAAAAATATGCTTTATGTGACGTGAAAAACAGTTCAAATGCGAGTTGTCCGTGCATTTAAGACATCTATACATAGCAGGCTCATATGTCTTTATACTTTTTTATACTTTTCTGTTGGCTATTTTATTTCCTCTGACAATTTTTCCTGCACAGGCGCGGCAAATTTTCTGCGATCATATCGCAGATCGCGGCATGTTCTGCAAGGGTTCAAGTATCCACTTTATCAAAAGTATTATTCGATACTTTAACGCATCCAAAATTTGTCGTATTACGATCCCGAGGAACTTCTTTGTATTTAGTACATAAATTTCGCCCAAAATTTTATTTATTTTTTTTTTTTTTTTTTTGTTTCGGAGAGGGGATCGGACCCGTCTAAATACGCCCCTATTATCTGGAAACAAACAAATAGACGTGGACACAAAAGAGTTTACATGTTAAATGTCCATGGTGATCTCCCGGTTGGAATAGAAATTTTAAAACCCTGTGTTACAAAGAGAAGAAAGCAGGGTTCACCCGTAACCCGTTCAAACGGGATTTTCCCTGATCGTTCCCTACATGATACTCGTTTTCATACTGTGCTTACATACATTTGAGTCTCATTGTATTACGTTTATTATCTTCCATAATCGAAATAACAGAAGAGAAACGGGATTTTACTTACTTTCACTTTAAATTAATTCATTTCGGAATTTGATTTAAATCAACGATTTTTATTTAAAAAATCAAGTGATTTAAATCAGACTGATTTAAATCAATCCACCCTGCAATATACTATTATTCACCAAACTAAATGTTATAGAAAACTAGCAGCGTTCACCCCGCTTCGCTGCGGTCACCCCGGAACGCAATAAACTTTGTTACTTAGATAATTTTTACTTTTTCGCTTTCAAGTGATATGATAAAAACCATAGAAGATTGCAGTAAATGTTAACATTATATCGCCTGTCATTTATGTTAACCCGCCCCGCTTCGCTGCGGTCACCCCGGAACGCAATAAACTTTGTTACTTAGATAATTTTTACTTTTTCGCTTTCAAGTGATATTATATCGCCTGTCATTTATGTTAACCCGCCGAGTGACACGGTCATGCGGGTTGCATATAAATACGTTTATTTTTACCTATGATGAACTAACAAAGGATTTGTACGTTATGGACACTTGAATGGTCAATTATCTCAAGACACTGGTAATTAAAAATTAAAGTGATATGATAAAAACCATCTAGGGTCCAAATCCTAATAACCCCCCAAAAATGAAAGAAATTGGTTCAGCCGTATTAGCGTGATGAGGGAACAAAGGATTTGTACGTTCTCTTTTATATATATAGATAATGATCAATGCACGAACTAACTTCAAGTCAGAGCATGTCATAGGTTCGTAGGAATAGAAAAGTAGAATCCCTAATATTTTGATATTCCACCTTAAAATTCGCACGTAGTGCAAATGAATATTTGAAATGAAATTTTTGAGTTTTACGTCCCACGTTTTTGCCGGTTAGGCTAAAGAAGACGGTGATGATGAGAGATGAATGAAATGGTGGAATGAAGAAAGTGGGAGGAAACGGGAGAACCCCAGGAAAACCCATGCAAACTGTGTTTGTCCACCACAAAGTTAACTTGGCGGGAGCAGGGTTTGAACTCGGGACCCCAAGCACCAGAGGTGAACGCTCTACCACTGAGTCACCGCGGCCCAAAATGAACATTTGAATGTAAGTAATAATGACATCCTTTTCTCATAATGAACTTTGGTTATGATCTACTGTTATTATTCTCAGCGAATCACTTAATTCTTGGACTTGAGCACACACTGAAAAGCCATACTCCAGAAACGCCAAGAGCAAAAATTCTCTTATTGCTTTAGTACTATAATATGTGGTGTGTTCTGCTTTTTCTTCTTTTTTCTTTTTCTTTTGTTTTGGTTTCTTTTCTTTTCTTTTCTTTCTAGAAAGAAGTTATGCCAGTTTACTCATTCACAAATAGAAATTACAAAGGAACTAATCACGGGCGAATACCTACACATTAGTTACGCCTCTTCGCACATATTTTTAGACGCTTAATTTCAAGATACGCCATTTGCGGACAGCTCATATCTCCATTCATATAAGTAATTCTGAAAGTCTTATGGTTGACAGAGCAGGCTAAATAAGCATGCATGGTTCTCAAAACTCAAACTCATAATTTTGCAAGTTACGCCCCTACGTGTCTTTACCGACAATATGAACATTTTATAATAGTTGCAAACCCCATTTACTCGCTTCCACGTAGAAAATTATGAGTCCTTTCTTAGAAGTGTATTTTAAGTTAGAAGTCTTAGGTACTGGTAGGATGATTTATAGTTTGGCGTACCTTTCAACACCGAGGCTATACGGCACGTGGACCTGCAGCTTAACTTAGGATCGAAACCACCCTACCGGAAATTGAACCCAGGTCTCGCGTGTGCTAACCATATAGCCAAGAGGGAGTTGAAATTCTACTGTATTGTTCAAATTTCAGGTCTGTAGTTTAAGCAACCTGTCCTAGATGCTAATCAGCCAGCAAGTCACGACATCTAGCGAAGAAAATCGGTCTCGGTACTTTATCGACAGCCGTGAGGTTTAGTATTAGAAGACTTACCTTACGTCAGTTATTTGGATATCCTTCAGTCCATAAGTATAGCTTTGACCCAAAATCATTTTCCCAGAGATTGGTCCTCGCCTGTAGTTCACTGTCATCTCTGGGATAAACAAAGGATCCAAAGATTGAATTTCATACATTGGCTCGCCTGTAATGAGAGAGAGAGAAATTTATGCTGTGAAAGTGATAATGTTGCTGAGAATTTAAATGAAGAATTGCATATAAATAATAACTAACTCTATGACCTATGGAACCCGGAGGTTCAATGCCACGTTCACTAAATCTCTCTCCATTGACTTCTACCCTTAGCCAACTGGAGCCACTTTCTACTTTGTATTCCTATTTCTGCAAGATCCATCTTAATATTGTCCTCCCATCTGTGCTTAGGTGTTCCTAATGGTCGTTTTCCAATTGAATTTCTAGTTAAATCTTTGAAATCATTCCTACTTTCCCCATCAGGAAGTCGCGGTCGGAAAGAGGGATTGCCGCCGTCGACGTTGGCGGGCCGCCGGAGGCAGCCGGCACCCGTCCGCGGCGGCACGACGATCTACTTGTTCAAAGTTGCCGACCTTTTGCCGAGGCGGCAAGCGGTCGAAAATCGTCAAGTAAAATTCCCTTTGCCGACTCTTTGCCGACTGTTGCCGACCGTCAGAGCCGGCTAAACAATCGGAAAGGCCTCTTTCCGACCCTCTGCCGACTCCTTATGCCGGCCTCTTTTCGACAGCGGCGCCGGCGCATTTACTGCGCCTTTACGGTTGTTTGCCGACTATACGGCAAGACAACTTTTCGACGGCGGTGCCGGCGCATTTAATGCTCATTACCGGCTGTTTGTCGACCGCTCGCCAAGGCAACTATTCGTCCCGGTCGAAAATCGCGCTGAAAGATGCCGGCGTCCGACGCCGGCAATCCGACCGCGGCCTCTGGTCGGCATGGACAAATTGTCCATCTATAGGCGGCAGAATCCTGATGGGGTTGTTTCATTCTGACTACATGTCCTGCCCACCTGAGCCTCCTTAAGTTAACCCTATTAATGTGTGGTAAACAGTATAAATTATGCAGCTTTTTTTTGTTGTTGTTGTTGTTGTTGTTGTTGTTGTTGTCTGAGTTGTTACTTTAAGGTAAAGTGGGTAGGGAGTTGATTCTGCGTTCGATCTCCGTTGAGAGTGTTAATTATTTTCGCGTTCTCGTTCTACTCTCGTTTCGAAATGGATCAGCTCTTTACTCAGTCGCTGTAAAGAGACTAAGTCGACCAAAGAGTTTTGGTGATTACATCTCACTCTGTATGTTCCGTACTTAAGAAAATGTGGAACTCAACATTAGTGTGTTGTCCAAGAGACGAGGCGAGATGAGAAATAAGGTCGTCTCGTCTCCTAAATTTAATTGTAAGCCTCGTCTCGTCTTGAGTCTCGAAGAATTTTTTTCCTAATCTCAGCTTGATTCTTGAAAAGCTTTTCTCATCACGTTTTCTAAATTTGTTCTATATGTTGATGCTTTTTCCTTAACTCCATGTAAAAGTTATCAGAATTCTTCAGTGTCGTGAGAGGTCAACGGTGTGATATAGCAACAATTAAGATATACTTATTATCCAATTATCTCTTGTTATGACTTGCACATCTTTAAACGTTGATAAATGCACTTAATTTAATTCATACAATTACTTTATCAATTCATAATTTTGTATGTGAATCATAAAACAATAAAACATTGTTTGGGATCTATGAGCTATGAAAACTAGTCTTATCCACGAGCAGGCACGCACCCAGGAAGGGGTCCAAAGTACTTTTGGAGGATTTTAATACGTCTATGTAATATTGAACTTACCTTATTGAGCACTCGAAAAGACGATAATTGTTAATTACTGTCATCTATATAGTGGCGGATACAGCTAGTGGGTGGCAGGGGCGGATCCAGGATCTACTTCTGCAGGGGGGCGGTGGGTTGTCATACTGCTACTTAGAGCTACTTACAAGAGCTTCAAACTCTGGGATGGTATATATATATATATATATATATATATATATATATATATATATATATATATATATATATATATATATATATATATATATATATAAAATAAGAAAGTTTCCTCTTCTGGGGGGAGGGGCAATCGCCTCGATCGCCCCCCTGGATCTGCTACTGGTGGCTGGGGGGCTAGACCTTCCCAGTATTTTGAGTGACAAAAATATTTTAAGGTATTATTTATGACCTATCATCGTCTGAATTTTGGCTGCCTTCTATATCTGCCACTGCGTCTATATTTTTAGAAAAAAAAAGAACTAGATTATTTATATTCTATAAGAAATGAAAGAATACAGATGGTACTTAAAGTCAAATCTTTAACCTCTATCAATCATTTCTCTGTTAAATAAGTATATTCCTGGTAAAAAAAAAAAAAAAAAAAAAAGTCTACAAACAGTCGATGTACAGTCACGAACATTAAATGGAGATTAGAGCCATAAGAAATAATGGCTTCAGCCTCCATTTATTAATGTTCGTGACTGTACAACATTTGGGGGTCTGGACCCGGTGGATCCTCCGTATGTGCGCATCTGACCACAATCCTCGTGAAATTTCACGTCTAGTCTCAATATTAGTCTTGAAAATGACACGAGAATGGTCTCATTCTTCTTGCCTTGTCTCTCTATTTTTTTTTTTTTTTAATATAATTTTTGTGTCGTTTTAGAACAAGAATCAAGACGAGTCAGGAAATCTATTGTCTCGTATCTAGCGCTACTTAACACATACTCAATTCTGGGGACTCCTGTGGTCTGTCCCAAACTGTCCCAGCCTTTTCCCTTTACCAGTAATTGATACAAAAATAAAGAAAAATTGATGTATATTTCAACTTACCATCTACCAGGTTTGTAATAATCGTCGAAATAGAATCCTTCAAGCAATCTTGAACATCTGGATCAGTCCTTCTACATATCTTGAAGTATTCAGCTGAAACAGAAAAAGGAAAAAATAAATGAAAACAATCTCGTATTATCGAAACTAGCATTTTAAGAAACAATATGTTTTGATGAGCAATTTTAAATCATAAAATATGTTCAGACAAATCGGCAGAATAGACGAAAGAGCTGAAAAAGCAAATTCAAACTTCTCTCTGGGTTTCTTTTCTTTCTTCACCTTACAACAAACTGACAATACCGAAACCCAATTTTCTTCTGACACGTGGTGCGTCTTCGAGTGTTTCGTCACCGACCTTAATCTTGCTAAACCGCCGCTGTACTGTCCGCGCATTCACAACACCCTCACCGAAGATATGGCATATCTTCCGCCCCACTGCAGCGGCATTTGACAGCAGTTCGAACTCGTACAGCATGTACGTCCTTATGACGCTGTGTGGGATCCAATGTTCACTCTGTCCTTACACAAGTTCACCGTGTAACTGAACTGCCACAACCAGGTAGTATGTTGATATACTAACACCAACAACTGACTCTCGCCTTTTCTCCATTCGCATTCAAGTCACAGTGTGAGACCCAATGGAACACAGACCTTCACAAAAAGCGACAGAACTTTCTTGGTCACCTTTATAGCTTATTATGGTGTACCCTGATTAATTTACACAATAATTGGAATTGCTCTCTATATCTAAACTTTGTGCAACGTATTCTTATTGTTGTGGTTAAAGTGGCTCGGTAGTTGAATGCTCACTTCTAGTATCAGAAGTCTATGGTTTGATTCCATACCACGTGAATTTATAGTGGACAACATCGTTTCCGTTGATTTTCTCGAGGTTATTTCATTTCCTTCTACATTCTCATTTCACTAATTATTTTATCACCATTCATTTTCAGAAATTATTTGTCTGCCTTAACACACAGGAAAAAACACAACGTGAAACGAAACCATTTCAAGTTACATAATACTATTATTACTACTTGTTCCACCCACCCCTAACCCTTTGGCTTCTTATACAGGATGTTAATGAACTATACCGACAAACTACAAGAGGTGATTCCTTACATGAAAATAAGAGAAAAATTTCATATGGAGCTGTAAGGAAAAGTGCATTGTTTCAGAGCTAGGGCTGTCCAAAATCGCGAAAAAGTAAAATTTCAAGAGGCCCTATTTCAAATTCGAGATACTGTGGGTGGTGATCTTTATCAGCGTAAAGGAAGTCACGCATAAGCAATCCAAAAATGCATATTTCATTAATGTTCAATGGGTGTACAGAGTGTTCCCTACAGGATGAAATTTCCAGATATGCCATCAACTGAATTTTGAGATATGCTCTGACTTTATGATTGGTCTAAAGTAGGCAAACGATAAGCTTTGATAGCAGTGAACATGGAATCCTTTGGCGCGATGTCGGAAGTGTTAAGGATCAGCAGCAGCATGATCTCTTATACCCAAGAAAACGCATGTTGCGATGTTTTCTTTCACGCTTATAAGTGAAGAAAACCTGAAATATACCTTGACAAAATACATCGCTTTACACGTTATTCCGAACACAAAAAACTATGGAGCTGCCTGTTCATCACACTTCCGACTTCCCTCCGAAGTACTGGATGTCCATTCTTGTCAAGGCTTACTTCCTTCCTACTGTAGACCCTTCTTGAAATTAAGGTATATCTTAAAACTCTATTGAAAGCATATCTGAGGATTACACACTGTAGGGAATACCCTATACACCTACTGAAAAATGATGAAATATGCACATTTCGATTGTGTATGTGTGGTTTCCTTTACGCTGATAAGGACCACTATGCACAGTTTCTGGAATTCGAAACAGCGTCTATTGAAAATTAGATTTTTCGCTATTTTGGACAGCCCTAGTTCTGAAACTATGCAAACTATATATATTTAATATGCTCTCCAACTTGCGTTGATTGAAATATAGTTAAGGTTCTTGTCCTATTTTGAAATACACTGGTACTTTGGATTACGAAATTAATCCGTTCCGTGACTTTGTTCGTGAACCGAAATCTGATCTCTAACCGAAACACTTTTTACCATTTAAATTTATGCAAATCCAATTACTCTGTTCGCCCGTCCCTGAAACATGGTTTTCTATTTGTTTATGGTGGGATAATTGATTAAATTTATGGGGTTACGGCATCTATGGCCATGGTGGACTGTCTCACATATGAGGAATGACATCCCTCGGCAATCACACTGCCCAGGGAATCGGAGGGAAAGAAAGGGATGGGGAAGGAAGAAAGTGGCCTATAATTATTATCTTAGGTATCGTCTCGGCATTTTCCTGGATGATACCTAAGATAATAGTGGTAATAATAAGATTTGCTTGGTGTGTACGAGGAATGTACAGGAAAAACCTTACTCACGACAGCTGGCGTCAGAAAGCTCTCTCAGATCGAATCCGAGACCGCTTGCACTGTAAGTGAGAACGTTAGCGACTCCACTATGCGGGACCAATCTACCTTTGGCACAAACATACATATACTGTGTAGTAATATAAAACATACAACATCTTTAACTTTGTAATCGATGGTTGCTGGCACAGGTAAATGGTAGAGGCAAAGCAGAAACCACAATGAACCATTATTTAATTCAAAAAAGCAGCAAAAAATGTATCAAAAACAACAGAAAGACAACAGTGTTCACACCGCGCATACCTAAATACAAATGTTTCTGTTAGCGCGCCAAATATGTCGTAAAAGACACGTGTATAAAATTATGAGTCGAGGTTGTGACTAGAAGCGTTCGTGATCCGAAGTAAATTGAAATAATACAGTTTTTAAGTCTGCAGTTAAATTATAATAGAAAATCTGGAAATCCTGTCCACGATAGGTACATCTATCGATATGTATCTGGCAGGCAGGCAGCGCAGCTAATTAGTGGGACTATAGTCACACCATCGTATTTGTATTTTATAAATAGGATTACTACTATTATTAACTGTACTAATTATTTCTTTTATGAAAATTGCGTATTATGTCAGCATATTGAGCTTATGTATATGACGTTGATTTCACTGATGAAATAGAATTTTCAGTGTTGACTCAGTGTCGTGAGGCAATTCGGGAACTACCGGTATTAATAAGTATGTAATTCCTGCCCAGAAAACCACAAATAACGATGATGGGTTTTGAGTTCGCTATCTTACTTATCACTGCACTTCGTCGATTGAGATGCGACTAAAGTTGTACTACGACCTATTTGAAAGTTATGTTTTAGTTACGTTATTTTTAATCAAGCTCATTAAGGTAATGACACGTTCAAATCTTTGTAAGTTATATTAGTTCAAGAACTGTTTGTAACATTTTTAAGATTCTCTCTCGAAAATGTGTATAAGTTTTTTCAGGCGAACCGTCCGTTGTGAGGTATTCCTGGGTTTTCCTCATTCACAACAAACAAATGCCGGGATGATATCTAACATATACGTCCCAGGCCTCTTCCTTCCTTCTTTCCCTTTCCTTGGATAGTATGATCATCGGGGGTCGTCATACTTCATACTTGAGGGCTAACATAGCCATATATGCCGAAAGCTCAGAAATCTAACTCCTAATGCAAAACATGTTTTAATTACGTAGCCACACCAGAACTCCTTTATATATTTACAATGACTATTTGTGTGTCTCAACTTCTGCAACACAAAATAGTCTAATCTCAAGAACCACTTGCTGGACCACCATCAGGTAGAAGGTTAAAGGTTAGAAATCGAGTGTTCGGTTATAAGTGATACTTAAACTGGAATTTGATAGAAATAAACAATTTCCGGTTTTAACATTGATTATTCTAGAACTAAAACGGTAATAGATAGCAAGAAGAGGTTTCCTAAAATCGATTAGGCGTACCAAGAAAAGGCTACATTTTATTTTCATTCTTAACTCCCTACTAAAACCGGAAGTATTATAAATCCACTACAACTTCCGGTTTCAATCCTAATTAACATACAGGAAAAACGATAAAAAAAAGGTAAGAAGTTATTTTTTTCTTTTTTTTTTTTTTGTGATCTATGCATCTGAAAATGTGTACCAGAAGCAGAAGTGGCTCGAATTAACCACTTCCTGTTTTAGCGTTGATCGCTATAGTGCAAAAATGGAAATAGGCAGCAAGAAGCAGTTTTCAGCAATCAATTAAGCGGCTTAAAAATATATTCGGCATTACTCTAGTCTCTTTATTCAAACCGGAAATGATAGAAATGTACTACAACTTCCGGTTGAGAAAATAGCACGCCATGCAAAACAAACTTCCTTACGTGATGTACGTTTATATTTGTTAGAAGTTAAATGAATATCATCATTCTCATCATCGAAAGGAATCTGCTATTACTGAGAGGTTACCTACTGGAAGTCGATAAGCTTCTTAACGTAGACGGTATCCTCTTCGGCATTGTTCATCGATAGTAGACTTTTTTCCTTTTGCTCATTTTCCATCCATCATATCTCCTATCACGGCCTTGAGAATCCAATTTCTTCTCAAACGTCCTGACCAGTTTATTTCTCTTTATAAAGCGTGTAATATTGTTTGCTTCTTCTTTACTATTTCACTTTTTTATTGTTTTTCTTTTTTTGAGGGGGGGGGGGGGTAAGTGTTTTCTTAATTTGTAAATCTTGGATTTGATTTACCTTTTTTTTACCGAGTTTTATTTTAAATTATTAATGCAGCTTGTTTCAAGCATTGTCCTTATCGTGACGAAGACAATTTGATGTCCTCATTAAACTTTAACTAATTAATTAATTAATTGAAATGCTGAGGTAAAATTATCATTAACATAGTTAAATGCATAATTATATTAATGAATAATTAAAATTATCATTAACAATTAGATTAATTTTTAATTTTTTTCAATTAAAATTTTCAAAGTGCAGATATTCCTTGTAAATTTTTCTTGACATATAACGTTATTTGTTCCAGTCTAACGACGAACACATGATCGGGCGTATTGGGAGCTTTCTGGAGTCTTTTATTCACATGACTCCACAGTTTGCTTCACGACTCTTGAGAAGCACGCCTAAAATTAGGAAGCACTGGCTGGAAATCGAACCCGGGAGCACACAGACGTGAGTCCAACGCTCTGCTCTAACCGCTATTAGATGTCCCTTAGTGGCTGATTATGCATCTCGAAAATTATTGTTGATCACCAAGCAACAAAGATAAAGTAACTATAATATTGCAACATGTATTGGATCGCCATTTGTTTTAAATTTGCTACAAGTTCACCAAGGGAGAAAAAGGATTCGAAGATGTGATGAAAACAAAGCATAGGCAATTGACCAACTTCTATAGAGATAAACAATGAATGTCTTATCGAAAAACGCTGTTTTCATAAGAAAAAAAGACAACATATACAAGTGTCCAGCTTAAAGAGGTAGCAAAGTTAATTAGGGATGCGCACGAGACGAGTCGAGACAGGATTTTCCTGACAAAATTCGAGCGAGGCACGACTCTTCCAATAGAGAAATATACATTTTTCGAGTCGACACATCACTTTTATGGCACATTTTCGAAACAAGACAGCCACAAATCTTGTCTCGTGCGCATTCCTAAAGTTAATAAGCTTTTACTGTATTATTACAACTAATGAAATTAGAAAACTTCTGCGAGACTTTTAAGGCAACTAATTTAGGATGTCAAATGCCTAATATGAAAGTTTTTGATATTTTAATTAGTTAAAGTCGTATTATACAAGTAGCCACCTAATTGTCAACTTTTTACAGATTTATACAGACTAATAATTCCGTAACCAGGTAAATGTTTTTCATTCTAATAATGTACATTTATGCTTAAAAATGAAAAACAAAAATGATATCATTATACGAGTTAATTGTAATACTAAAAAATCGGACTAGTTGAATTTACTATTGCAACGAGGGAACTGGAGGAAGGAATAAATGGGTATTGCTAACTGTAGAGTGCACTTTGTGATTATTATAGGTGGTACAGATTGCATCAACAGCTGGTTATTTATTTTTGTGCAACTTACTGGGAAACTAGGAATCCACGTAACCTGATATTTTACAATATTTGAATTTTCGTACACAGAATTTTTGCTAAGACTTTTAAATATGTTACAGGGTATGGTGAGTGAGCCGCCGAAAGAAACTTCGGACTTTCCTCACACTGAGAGTATCATCAGATTCTGCAGGCAACAGGACGAAAATTTTCTTCGTATTAGAGAAGGCAAGAAAGATGGTGCCAAAACAAGGAAGCGCATTATAGGGAAGCTGCCGTATATGAGGAGGTTGCCTAATTTGGGAAAATGCAATTTCTCAATAATAGGAAAAATTAGTTTGAGGGAAATTTTATACACGACTATTTGTGTTTTAGTCAGGCAATATTTGCTATATTATTCGCTGGGACTGTCAGTTTCTTTATCTGAATTGAGGTAGTGTGATCTTCGAGTGTTCAAATATTTTCAATGACTGTGAGAAAATTACTGTTATATCCGTTTAAAGGTAACAAATTTTCTACTATAAGGTCTTCTTTAATAAACACAAAACAGGTATGTAAGGTAGTTTTCTATACTTTAATGACCTGTTGTTGAAATAACAGTAAGAGAAACAACTGAAAATTGCCTAATATGGATTGATTTGTAGATAGTACTATGGAGCTTTCCAAATTGAGTACAGTTTCTTTCTCCCTCGTGGACATAAAGAACTTTTCTGTCTTCTAAGTGTCAAAACGAAAAAGAAATTTTGAAGTTTTACGTCTTACGATTATGCCGGCTGGGCTACGGGAGACGGTGATGATGAGAAATTAATGAAACGATGGAATCAAGAAAGTGGGAGGAAACGGGAGAAATCCCAGAAAACCCACGCACACGGTGTTTGTCAACCACAAATCTCACTTGGCGCGAGGTGCGATCGAACCAAGAACCAATCCACCAGAGGTGTACATTCTACCACTGAGCCACCGCGCCTCAGTCAAAACGAAAACAATGTGACCAAGCAAATGTGATTGCTGGATGTCCGCTGTGAAGAATGGATAATTTTAAAGTAGCTCGCATTCATAAAGTGCCTCAAACAACATTAGAAAGATATTTAAAGCAAGATACTGAATCAAAGGATGCAAATGTGATTCTAACCAAAGTAAGTAGAGAGCAAGTTTTGCATTCATATGTTGAAGAAGACCTTGTAAACTATTGAATTATCATGGATAAGCATCTCTTCAGCTTGTTTATGGTTGATGTGAGACGCTCAGCATATTAACTTGCAACGAAGAACGGAATACCAAGTCCGTCTTCAGACACACGCAAATGCAGGAAAGAATTAATTGTAGTAGTTCTTTAATAACCATTCTTAGTTATCGTTTGTAACATCACAGGAACGTTCTCAACTTCGGGCGAAAGAGTTTTTACTCGTGGGGTTGTAGAAAAGCTATTTGAATGGGCTATGGGCAAAATCATTTCATTTCATTGGTTTTATTTTCTGTATCTTATATGCTTGTTACGGATGCTATTGTAGGAGGTCTCTATCTATCTATCTATCTATATCAATCTCTCTCTCTCTCTCTCTCTCTCTATATATATATATATATATATATATTGTAACATTATTTTCTGTTACTTTAAGATTCAAATTGTTACGTGTTTTTTCTTGATATTAGGAGCCGCGGTGTCCTTTTTTCACTTTGGTTTTCATTTTAGTATTACATGGTTATTATTGTAGTTCGGTTTTGTTGGTAGATTTCGATGAACATGGTTCTGACACATCATATCATAGCACCTAAATATCTGCAATGAACCGCTTTTAAACCATTAGTTTCTTTTTTTAAAAAAAGGAACAAACAAACAAAGATAACAAATACTCCCCATATTTAGGACCTTTCCCCTAAACACAGCAAAAGACGGTAATTAGTTCGCACACTTTTATTGGTTCACAGTGCCTTTAAGATGTCAAGATTTTCATAGCGCCTTTATTAGTTTGAATTTGAGTAATATTATTTGTATGGTTGAATTTGCTTGTAGTTCCACGTGTAAAATTCAAGCCGTGGTCTCCTCATTGTAACATTTTGTAATATACGTTATGGTATTACTGATTCATATCTGAACTAAGTAATAGGCCTAATCAGATTAAAAGTACTAAGGAGAATCGGTGTTAATCATAGGATGTTCCAAATAATATATTATTATTCATGCTATTTCATCTTCATTTTACTGTTTCTTAATTATCTAGAAAGGAACTCTTATATTAATGTTTATTTAATCATTTTTCATATTTATCTTTTACATTTTAAACTCATCAAATATCTAGTTTAGTTTCAGTGTTTCATATTTCCAATAGTAGTTAAATGTAATAACTACATTCATTTGCTAACACGAATCTGAAATTTCAATAACATGTATTACCTACTGTCATATTTCCAACAGCTCGAAGGACAAAGAACAGGTAGACAAAGAAATGAAACGTTTTGTTCTATGTACAACGATTACGCCTCTCAAGTTAAAGAATATGGATGATTTGTAAAAGTGTATGATTACGGAACAGTACAAGAAAAACCCAAGTTACACAAAATTATCCATCACAATCTCACATATCTTGTAATCAAACGACGTATGCTTCATATCTATGATGGGAGTTGTAATACTGAGCTAATAGTATATAACAAAATACTTTGGTTTGAGTAATATTTACCTGTACCTTGGGCAGAAAGTACTCATACATGTGCACTATACTTAGTAGAATGTTCATTTCATATTAACAAAAGAAGAATGTTTTTAATATATGTAAGTGATTATTATGGGATAGTTGTTGCTATGGACATGTTTTATGGTTACCTAGTCAGTGAGTTTGTGTACTTAACAGTTTTAAGAAAAGGATATTATAAGTTATATCAAATAATAAACCAGTTTAGCACCGTTTATAGACGTTGTCATTTTTATTAAAAAGGTGAGATTAATGGTATTTAAATATCGAAGCTAATATTTTCATGCCAAAGAAATACTACCACTTCGGATTTTTATCTCAGCAAACGAACCAGGTTTACGACTATCTTTTTGATAAGTCGTTGTAAGTATTAGCAACAGTAGCAGATGAGGAAGGAAAATATCTTATGTACTGTCGAAATCTAATTCAAGAAGAAAGTTTCAAATCCGATCTTGTTGAACACACATTGCTCCACAGAGAATGGCAACGCCAGTATTTACTCCTTTCAAAGCTTTCGTACGTGTTTTGTTCTTTCTTTTAAGTTGCAAAATTTGTTTATTTAACTAAATCCAAATAAAGAACTGGAAACAACCGTATGGTTAAGGTGATAAGGTATAAAACAAAAATGAGAGAGAGAGAGGAAGAATTTTGATCAGGGCCTCTATTTAAATGTAACATCCCGGCATTTACCTGGTGGAACAGAGATAAGTTATTGGGGGTAACTTATGTCAGGGTTACCAGAAAAGAGATTTAAACCCAATACATTCTGATAGCAGTACAAGAAAGCTTATACTAAGCTACATCTACTCAGTACTTTTAATACAATTTACTTTTAATTTACGTGCACTTTAAAATTTGAGTCTTAAAGTAAGTAAGATACTTACGTAATTCTACGCTATACGTAACGGGTGCAAAGCACAATGCAGAAAAGAGCAAAACGCAAATTGCGCTGTACTGCATCCTTGTCAAACTGACCTCTACACCGCCTGGCTGTATGTCCCAGTGTAACAGAAGAGATGGAGCGGTAAAGACAATTATATTTCCTATAAGGGATTGGCTCGTGATTATTATTATGTATAAAAAAATGCTATTTATTTATATCATGTTGGAATTACCTACGCTAAGCACGTGGTGGTTTTTCATGGGTTTTCCCTTTCAAGATATGTTTCCTCTTTTGTTGTAAGGTTTCTCTGCTGTCATGTATTTCTTTTTTTCTTTCTTTCTTTAAAGTACGAACCATAAATTTTTCCATGCAAGGTCTTCACATATTTAATATGGTCATCGTATTATCGTTAACATCCAAGTAACTTGCCCACCCCCTCTCTCAGTTTCTTCGCATCTTCAGTCCGAAGTTAAGCACACGGCACACATGTATGATTGGACAAGTTATGTGGCCAATAAAAAGACCTGTTAAGAAAAAATTCACATCACGCATTAGTGTCTTGTGGCTTAGTCGTTTGACGTCAGACAACAGAAAGATTTTTTTTTTTCCTTTCAGTCTACAGCGATTAAGACTATGGATAAAGAGATTTTGCTTTTTTGGGAGAGGGAATTCCTAACTCTGGATGCCCAAGGAAATCCCAAAAGTTAATTAACTTATTGTATTTGTTAAAAAGAATACACCATCCAAAATTTATAGTTACCAATATTTGCAAGATTATGCTGTTTTAGATTTTTCACACACATAGCAGTGAAAGATGGGAAAAATTGATAAGTTGGTGAATCTAACCTGCAGCATACCTATTTCCGTTTAGTTTATTTACGTATATTTTATCTAAGATGTGCGTCATAGTTTTTTTCTTGGTTGTCGTTTTTGGCAATTAGAAGAAGAAAAAATAAATGTAATTGAATCATCTGATGTTAAAAAGATGTACGAGCAAGATACAAACTGTTGGGAAAGTACAGAAAAAAAATGTTCTTTCAGTGCAGTGAAATATAACAAAAAATAATTCTCATACACATCTCACTCATTATCCGTCAGTAGAATTGTAAGCCTTTAGAGCTTACAGCTAGTCAGGAGGAAAATAGTAAAATTCAAACCTATTGAGTAATAAAAAGATGTTACTCTTACGGCCTTTTAACATCAAGTGATTCAATTATTATGTAGAATTAAACTCTGGAATTTTCCTTCCAAGACTACAATCACATTCATTGGCATTATCGAGTAAAAATATCGTTCATTGTTTACATTTTCTTTCTCGTTATAAGGAATACATGTGATGTATGCAATATTGTTCAAAGAACCTATCTCTTTGTGAAAACGCTATATTCTTATCTGTCAATGGGCTTCGGCCAAATAAGTAGAATTTTGTATAGTTCTTCAAGACTCGACACAAGGACGCCGATCCTGGGGGAGGGGGTTGGGTTTGGGCCCCCATACTCATGTGAGCCCCTATTGTATTTATGAATATACAATATTTCACATAATTTGAATGCAATTTGTCTTAAAATCCTTACATATATACCTTCTGCACGTGAATGCCCCCTCCCAAATTTACAGAGAAATCGGCGCCCTTGACCCGACCCCTTCGGTTAATATTAGTGTTGACTACGATACGGGAGTCGAAACGAAAATGTCATTTACAAATTCAAGGGTTTGGCAAGAAACTTCTCGAATCACATGGGCAACACTAGTTCGCCCAAATTTTAGATCTCAAACGCTGTTTTGGTGTTACATACTACACTGTAGAAAATGAGGTGTTGAAACAACACAAAATGACTACCACTTTAGCGTGTTACTTGTGTGTTTATTCAGCACAAAGACATCGCCTTCCGAGCATATCAAAAATAACTAATTACAAGGTTGTCCTAAAAGTTCGTAAACACATGCAAAAACTTGAAATTTTGTGCAATTGTTAAGTGTTGTGTGTGTTTATATCGTGATAGTGATGCTCTTCATTTCCAGATGGGAATTAATAAAATGGAGCTGCGAGTTTTGATTCGGTACTGCTGGAAGCGAGGACTCAACCAGAAAAGCTGTAGAAGAGGTTTGTGCTGCCGAAGGTGAAGGAACAATTGCATATGCTGCGATCTCAAAGTGATACAAGCGTTTCGAGTCAGGTAACATGAGTCTTGAAGATAAGCCTCGTTCCGGACGACCGTTAAAGTTGGATGATGGAGACTTGCAAACCGGGTTAGACATCGCGCCTTCAGGGACCACTCGGGAATTGGCTGCTGAGCTTCGAGTTGGCAAATCGACAATTCACAGACACTTGAAGCAACTTGATTTTGTTCACAAAAAGAAACGCCAATTTCCGCGCGAACTCACCGAAGAATAAGCCAACAAACGAGTTGAAATTTGCCGTCAATTGCTCAGTAATCCATTGGACCGTTTTTGGAAGCGTATTGTGACATTGGATGAGAAATGAGTCTATCTGGTCCAGCACAATCGAGACAAGCGATGGATTAAGAAAGGGCAAGAAACACCGTCAGTTCCAAAACAAGATTGCTTCGGCAAGAGTCATGTTGTGCGTGTGGTGGAACTTTGAAGGGACTGTGTATTTTGAGTTGGTTCCAAATGGTCGTGCCGTCAATGCCGAACTTTACTGTCGGCAACTGGAGCGGGTCTACGACAAGTTGAAGCAAAAGTACCCTACTCTGATCAACCGAAAGCGCGCGTTAATGCAGCAGGACAATGCAAAGCCACACACCGCCAGAAAGACCAAAGACAAGTTTGCAGAGCTAGACGGCGTTGAAGTTTTGCCACTCCCTGCATACAGTTCGGACTGTGCTCCATCAGATTACGGCCTCTTCCGTTCAATGCAACACTTTCTGAAGGGCCGCCGATTCGAATCGTTTGATGAAGTCGCGGAAGCGTGTCAAGAATTCTTTAATTCGAAGCCGGCTGAATGGTACTTTGACCAGATCCGAATGCTTGAAGTTCGATGGCAGAAAGTCTTAGAACATGATGGTCTTTATTTTGAGGAATAATGTTTAGTATGTAAATACTTGGCGAATAAAATGTCAATTGTTAGCAAGCGTTTACGAACTTTTGGACAGTCTTGTATTATCTGAGAGAATTTGCATTGTTATTTATCGTTTAATATGAGCAAAGCTTTGCGAAATATCTTTGGCACTTCTGCCAAGTAACGAATAATGTTCTATGTTTTCAGTAATAGGTCACAATAATATTGTTGTAAACCTGTGAATCGTCTGACAACAGTAACACAGGCAACAGTTCTACCATCTCATGTTCATATATACTAAGACACAAGAATAACAAGTAAAGAAAACAGATGGGAGCATCTGTGTAACTGTTGTCAGATGATTCACAGGTTTATAACAATATTATTGTGACCGATTACTGAAAACATAGAACATTATTCGTTACTTGGCAGAAGTGCCAAAGGTATTTCGCAAAGCTTTGCTCATATTAAACGATGCAAATTCTCTCAAGTAGTAAGTAGTTATTTTTGATATGCTGGGAAAGCGATGTCTTTGTGCTGAATTGACACGTTATTTAAACACCTCATTTTTTGCTGTGTATAAAAGCTATGAATTAATAACATGATTGTACGAACATAATGAAGAGTGTTTATCAACGTTTAACGATAAGCAAGTCTTTATATAATATACTTCAATAATAAATGTGATTTAAATTTTACCTACGTTTAGTAGACCTCTGCTGACGTGGATAAAATTCTGATAACTTGTAAATGAAATTAACAAAAAGAAGGGGATGACTTTGTACTTAAAGTTACGAAACGAGGCTAGGACTGGTCTCATAGGCAATACTAGTTAATAAACATTCTTTAATGAACTCAATTCTTCAACTAATCCAAAGTTACCAATTCCTCAATTCAAATATGCACTTAATTCTAACTTAAAAACTTCTGAATCACTGTACTGTACGTATATAAGTATCCATCGTTGTTATGAAAGGACATGGTATAATAAAGATAGCATCTCTACTGTAATGAAGTAGGATCTGTATTTCTAGACCATTTACGTTTACTACTTTCCGAGCCACATCATGCAGAGCAACTGTAAAGCTTTTCTTTCCACTGGAGATAATATTTACAGTTCTTAGTCTGTTATATTGTAGATCTTGCTCAGTGGGGACTCTTTAGCAGAGTCATATCGGTGAAAATCATATTGGAAACTAAAGCTACCTAAAACATTATAAAAATCCCATTTCAAGAGGCAGAAATTCCATTTTGGTCTTGAATTTTCTATGGTATTCTAATTACTATATATATATATATATATATATATATATATATATATATATATATATATGAAACTACTGTATGTAACCCACTTTCATCAATACTGTATCAATGAATTTTTATCCGTAAAATTCAATCTTCAACGTTAATCAAATGACAACGAAACAAATACATTTTGTTGTCGGGATGGGTTTGAGCCTTCATCTTCTAACGAATAGACGTGACGTGACTTTATTACACTTTGATCTTCCTCCGGCTATTTTGTGTAGAATTTTTCCGCATTGGTTGTTTCTCATTTCGGATTTTACTCTTTTTCCATTAACTATTTTCCTTAGAAAGGTAGCACGATTTCCGTCTTTTTGAAGTGTTTTTTTTTTTTTTTTTTTTTTTTAATCATAACTTATTTGTTTAGCATGATGCAGTTTTCGGGAACAAAATTTGACAATTAGACCTATCACTGATTTTGATGTTATTGACAACATATCTGTTACTTCCCGTCTGTGGAAAATTTTGTTGCTGTAGATGAAGTATAAATATAAAAATCTCCTATATGTTGCGAATTGCAAGGAAAATCCCATTTATCCCATTTCGAAAAATTAATGTCAAAAATCCCATAAAATGATATTTTTCCCATGGGTTGGCATCACTGAACTAAAGGACGAAAGCTTGTGTGATATCGTTCCTGGATCTCCAAGGAAAATTTTTCGTCGAAAATGAGTTATTTGCGAGCAGAAATCGTTTTGCATCTTCCCTTATATTCCTATGACTAAGTTTTAAATTTTTAATACCAAAATTACACTTGGTAACAATATAAATGATCTCAAAGCGCACGTTCTTGCTTCCCTTGGAAAGTTGCCAGTTCTGCACATAGTGGGGTTTTGGGGCACAGCAACGACATACAAAGTGAAATAAAAACTGAAGTTTTCCTGGTATCGTGATGAATATAGTTGTTCTTGGGCAATCAGCCAGGTGAATTCCTCCATCACCCAACGTTTCGAGAACTGGCAACATTGCTCTCGTCTTCATAGTAAAGTACTGGCAACGATAACAATGTTGTCAGTTCTCGAACCGTTCGACGTGGAATTCACCTGGCTGATGGTGCGAGAACAACTATATTCGATATACAAATTCTTGTATAGAAGTATTAGTACATCAAGCAAGCTTTTTTTTTACTAGGGATGGACAAAATTTACTGGAATCCGGATTCCGGAAGAAAACATTTTCCGGAATCGGAAACTTCTCTTTCCGGATTTCAGAAACTTTCGAAACTCTTCCGAAATCCGGAAATTTTCCGATTCCGAAATCCGGAATCCAGATTTTTCTGAATTCAGAAATTTTCTAAATTTCGGAATTTTTCCAAAATCCAGAATATTTTTGAATTCCTGAATTTGTCCGAATTTCGGAATTTTTCCGACTTTACTTTCCGGATTCCGGAATTAAAAAATTTCCAAATTAGCCATCTCCATTTCTTATCTTATTTTGCAGCGTTAACATTGTTCTTCTAAGAGATGAGTCCTCACAAGGACAACCACAGAACGTAAATTAGGAGAAATGTTTTCTTTCTTTTTTCTTTTTATATGTCCGTTTTTACAAGTGACAACTATTGCGGGTAAACAAGTTCATTTTATATTAAACAATTATAAACATTCTGGTAATACTGTAATTAAGGACACTTTGTAATTAGAAAACTCAGCAAAAGCATTATACTTCTGAAGAACAACATGAACAAATAATATATATTGACAACTCAGTAAAAGAGAAAGTAATACTAGTTCTTACAGTAACACTTTTTTTCCTATCTTCTTACATTTTTCTTTCTTTTTCTTTCTTCCTTTTTTTTTTTTCATTGTCACTATAAACGCTGCAGACTCAAGTCGAATGTGAACTCTTTGTCAGTAGATGGTCTTTTATCTGATGGGACATGCTTTTTATCTACATTGACGATTAAACAAAATATCAGAGTAGCGTACGTGCAGTAGAAAACATTCAAATGCTGTAGAACAAAGTTCGAAAGTTGATGTTGATGAAGTACCTGGTGCCAAAGGGAAGAACTAATTTCAATTTTCTATCAGATCAATGATTGATAGAATTCAAGTTTAGGGTTCCATGTAACACCGAGGCTATATGAGACGAGGAAAAACAGCTTAACGTGGATCCGAATGACACGAGCTCCCGCCGGGAATAGAACCCGGGTTTCCCGCTCCGAAGATGATTACACTAACCAAGGCTTACTTTCCGTACATGTATATTTTCTAATACACAGTTAGACTGCAATCACTCACTGATACTCAACAAATACAATCATTTAACAGAAATGAGAGTCAACCTATTTAATGTAATGTGTTTTTTTTTTATTATTATTGTTTTTCTTCTAAATAGGCATAAGTTAGTAAATCTGATATTTAGGAAATTCAAAAAAGAGTACTTTAAGAATAAAATTAGGTTTCAATTTTTTTTTTTTTTTTTTTTAACTTTTCTTTGAAGGGAAAATAATCTGTGTGTAGTTGCATAACTCTTGATAATAATATTTGGTTCTGTAGGAAAGTGAAAAGTGATATCAGTAATACAGAAAGAAAGTGATTTTTAAGTGTTACCTTCCAAACACTTATTATTTATGCTTAATTAGTACTTAAGAGCTGGGGCGGATCCAGGACGGATTTCTGGGGGGCGGTAGGTTGTAATACTGGTACTTAGACCTACTTTTAAGAGCTCCAAACACTAGGATGGGTTATATTTATATATGTAAAATAAGAAAGTTTCCTCTTCGGGGGGGGGGGGGCGATTGCCCCCCTCTGGATCCGCCATTGCTTAAAAGTTAGTCTTTGTACTCCAGAATTCATTGCGCCTTTACCTGAGAATGATTAAACGTAAATATTTAGATAGACTGTGCACTAGTTCCTGTGTAAATCCTTGACCCGATTACGATAGGTTCGAGCTATGGAGTTTTAAAATTTAATTTCCGCCGTTTTTGTCATCTCATAGTTCTGAAAATACGCATTTTGCTCCCTATTTTACTAAATATCTTTTGCTTCTTTCGAGGTTTCTCACAAAAGTGGCTATCTTTGTTATCGCCATTATTTCAGCACCCATATCTGTATACATGGTGTTAATGAATTAGACCGACAAACTGAATCAGGCGATTCTTCACATCAAAATAAGTAAAAAATTCATATGAACCCATGGTCAAAAGAGCATAATTTCAGAGCTAGGACTGTCGAAACCCGTGGGAAAATGAACTTTGAGGGCGAATATCTCCAAAACTATTACCTATTGAGCTGAGGTGGCATGTTATTGTCTTAGACTTGTTACCTGCTCTATCCAAAAATGCATGATTATGAATCGTTCATTGGCGGCGCAAGGGAGTCCCCCACAGAAAGTGGGGGTCCCAAATATTCCGTTAGGACAAATGGATCCGATTCATGACAGATGGTACAAAGTCCCACTAAGTAACAAACAGTTGTTGACAGACCATCAATATTTTGAACAAAATCAAGATGGAAAAGGATTTTTTGTGTGTTGTGCGTGGTTGCATAATTATAATAGGAAATAATTATAGTGGATAAATAGAAATTAGAAACATTACATGCATGGCCCACAAACATGACCTGTTGTTAAAGGTCATACATTAATAATACGTAATGATTTTGGAAGAATTGATCCAATGAAGATTTGCGAGAAAATCTGAGCATCTGGGGATTTGTCTACAGGTAGGTTTACAAAATAGGTATTTGTTTACATACAAAATTTTGTACATAAAGTTTATATTAACGTCTGTATTTGAATATTAAATAATAGTACTTATATGTCTTAGTGCATAAGTATTTGTGAAATTTGCCTATTACTCTTTCTTTTAAGAAGTAATTTGGTTAAAATTAACAAAATTTCACCAGATCAAAGAGCACATTAAGAACTCAGTTTCATTCAAGAGCCCTATTTGTTGCAACAGAAATGCTTCATGCTGGTATGTGTGTATACAATTGTAAAAGTTCTGTAATAAATGCACAATCAGGAGTAAAAGGCACATAAAGGAAATGAGTGCAGACTATTAATTTTCAAGAATAATTAGAACAGTTTTATTTCGAATGCTTCTTTTTTAAATATTCACAATGTTGAAATTTCACACATTTGGAGAAAAACGGCTCCGTTACTAGTAAAACTAACCTAATACAAATATTTTTATTATTTTCCCAATTTTTCCGGAAAGAAACCGGAAAAACACTTTTTTTTTTTTTACCAGCAGGTTCAAAATTTCCGGAAATTTTACAACACTAGTTAGGAGTAAGGTGTTAGGTGTATAGTCTACATCTGTATCAACAATAAATTGCTCTTTTATTCCTATAAGCTGTATGTTTCTTATTATTCTATCATCGACAAATTCTATTTTTATTATCTTCTTACAAATACCAACCCAGAATTGTTTCCATACAACACAACCACATTTTCCATTCCGTTAATAAAATGGATTTTATACTTCCCTTCGTAGTTTCGCACTATGCATTACTCTTAAGGAAAATTAAAAATTGTGACATCTTAATAATATTTACTAGGACTTTTGCATCCAGGGCAGAAGTCAGAAGATGAACGTTTAAACTTATAAAAAAGACTTTGAAAAACTATACTTTGCTCTTGTTATAATACAATGTAATAAAATCCGACAACATTACTTGTGGATTTTATTATCCATCCCTCCTGTAATAACAATTTATAACACATAATTTCTTTAACGTTTCATCTTGAGATGACCACATTTTCTAACCTTAAAAGTTTTAATAGTGCTTCTTTAAGCTTGGATAAACATCCCATATCGAGATGAGCCCAGACTTCCACTCATAGACTTTTCTCTACAATGTTTACATTATTTATCTCACTGAACCCCATAAATTGACATATACTTTGTAATTTATTATTCCCAATAAGGATTAACTCGAGAACACTTTTATGTCATTTAAAATCACCTATAAATACTGACTAGAGAACATTCCGATTTCGTGAAATCAATTGCTGGAAATCATTGCTAGCACTGGATTCAGCAGCAAAAGAAACAGAGAAAAACAGAGTGTTTAGTGGCATTCAGTATACAGAGTGGGAGATAAATTAAGGAAAAGTGCGAAGATGGAACGTAGAAAATTTCTAGAAATGCCACGTTACTTTGAAACGAGTAGAGGAATTGAGGTCAAATGTTGGATATGAGGAATGCATGTAGAGTTCCACTGAATAGATGTAATGTGAATCATGAGGGACATATGGAAAACCATCATGTTCGAATTAGCGCAAGAATAATATGCGGAAAGGGAAGCGCAAGAATAATATCAAGAACACTACATGTCACTGACAAGTGTAGAGGAGTGGTATAAGATATTAGGTGCGATTCGTCTTGTAGTTATGCACGTCCTTCTCGGAATATCTTATGCCACTCCTGCACACTTATCAGTGACATATTGTTTTTGTCATACACAACAACCATGCGACGATGAGTTTCGCATGTTACAACACCCTCAGCCACCAAGAAACGAACCACTTCTTTAATCTTTTTTGCTTGCCTCCATTTTTAATGCTGGGCGAGCACAGTTTTCATTAAGCTCATCTACAGAGCAATAAACTATAGTGCTGCCAAAATGTCTTGAGCCGTGACAAAAATGCGAACTAAAGCTCACACCTCACACACCCACGCGTTTAGCCAATGGGGGTTCAGCTGTTGCTAAGCATTAAAAATATACCCAGATGACGAAAGGGAGTGGAATTCCTTCAGTCGACAGCAGCGCTTAGAACGGAAGACTAGGTGTCAAGTCAATGTGGTATATCTTTAACTGTATGTGCCTGTGAGTTGTCACTATGTATTTGTTCTCTCTGAGAGATAACAAAATAGATTATTAAGAACTGTGTTGCCAACTATTGCGAGGAATGTGTTTTACAGAGGTTGTTCGGTTTTCATTTGAGATCCCCTCATACATACTGCTTGGAAAATCTATTGTTTAATTGATGTTCCAAATATCACTACTGCTATATTACTACTATTGCTTCTTTAGTAAAACTACTACTGTTATACGAATACAACTATGTTAACCCACTTACGCCCGAATTTTGTTTTCAAAGAAAATCTGAGGATTAAGTGTAAAACGTTTCTTTAGAACTCCAAATTAATATTTTTAATGAACATTCTTAAGTACAATGCACCTTGAGTCATTTATCGCCTATAACATATATGGTACGCTAGGCAGAAGAGTCCTGGTACATTGATATATGTCACATTAATCAAAAGAGAAATCATATTTGAAACACGAAATATAGTTTTACGTGTACCAAAAAAGCATCAGTTGGTGTGGCTTCACGTTCCACGATGTAACTTATCTTCTAAATTGCAGCTGCGACATATTTTGTCCAGTTTTCCTTGAAAGGATCCTGGCATTTTGATTAAAAGTATCCAGAAGCCACGTGAATGTGCACAACCACCATTCTGCCCCGCTTATGTGACTCCTGTATTTCGAAATACTTTGGTCCATTCTGTTTGTACACTCACGAACATTAATAAATGGAGGTTGGAGCCGTAAGAAATAATGGCTTCAGCCTCCATTTATTAATGTTCGTGAGTGTACCACCCATGAACTGATTGTACTTCCGTAGCAGACTGGTCGAGTAATAGTTATCTTCTTTTTCACCTTTTTGGAATATCTGCATGAAGAAAGCAAATTAGAGCTAAGTTACGTATAAAAACATGAAAAAGTACATTCTTATTGTATATACAAAGAATTTATTACGTAGGCCTACATTTTAGTTAAAACATTCTCGTACAAAACGGATACAAAAGAAAGAAAAGAAACAAGAAATGTGCGTATTTCAATTAAACAATGCAAATAAATTTCAGTTTTATATTTTAAAAAAATACATTGTTGTAGAACAAATTTTTTACATTTATTCTAAGTAATTGTTTGTTTTTATTTATTCCTTACCAATTATTTGTCTCGATGACTTGAGGTTTGGTAAGTTAATTATTGAGGAGGGCTATTTAAATGAAGGACAATGCATGTAAATCATTTGTGAGTTTTCCATCGTGGAATGAGGATTTCAGCTGTTGAGTGTTGATTTTGAGTTTAACGTCCCTTTCAACAGCGAGGCTATATGAGATGGACCTACTAATTAAAGTGGAAACCGAACCACATGAGCTCCCACCGGAAATCGAACCCGGGTAGTAAGGTGCTATTTTGTAATATGGTGATTTTAAGTTACTAATTGTGGATGCAAGGGTTGTGACTAAAGTTGCATACTGTTTTGTATTAGATTAGAATGTTACACGTCTAGTTACAGCATCCATGGTTACGATCTTTGATAAATAGCTGCTTTGGAACTTAATTAGAAGTCTGTAGTTCATCCGAGATAAGCTTACGTGCGTGAATCAATATTTGAAGTTTGGTGTTTAATTTTAGTGATATTTCGTATGCACTTTTAGCCACAGCCCTTGTAAGTTTCTGCATTCACAGCTAGGCTTTATTAAGGTAAGTTACTATATTATGGAACACTACAGAAATCCTTGCTCAGCAATGCAAAACTGTAGACAGAGGATTTACGTAAATTGTCCTTGATTAAAATAGAAGCCTCAATAATTACCTTTCCTGGCTTAAGACATCGAGACAACTAATAAGCAACGTAGAAATAAAAACAAGCAGAACTTATTTATAAAAATGAACCCTATTTTCGCATGTTTAATACGTACCCTGGTTTACGAAAAAAAAAAAAAAAGTAGAATTATATCTCATAGGTAACACGCAGCCTATTTAACACATATTACCCTCTTCTCGAGGATGTTTACGTTTAACCCTTTCGGATCCAGGTTATTTTTCGCGTTTTCCTACATTTTCAGTTAGTGATTTACTGCTCGAACACTATTCACCCGATGGATATGTTCTTTTAGAAGAGGGATGTGGCTATATTTTGGTGTAAGTTACATTGCAGTGTTGCTAACAGGATCGAAATTATTGAGGGAAGTGTAGATGTGAAAATGTACAAAAAATCAGCAACCGAATTTGAAGATTTTTTGTAGCTGGCACCACTGTTGCCACATAGGTCGATGTCACCTAAAAAATCGTTTGTGTGTTAACAAGGCACAGTGAAAACCTGTAGTCGCTGTTGCCATACAACATTCTCTATTAACATACACATTAAATGTTGACACTTTGTACGCTTCAAAAGCAAACATCAACAGATATGCCGGAGCTACAGGTTCCCTAATTATTGTCTTGAAACTTATTATGATGCGTTCTGTAGGCCAAAAAGAAGGCTTTTAGATAGTGGTACATTTGTTCCAATGTAGCCAGCAAGAATAAAATAATAGAGGGGAAAAGGGGAAATTTTCCGAATTTATTCACCTAAATTTCGAGAATTTTTCAGAAATTAATTTTTGTCTGGAAACACTGCCACTAGGCAGACGCAAACTATCTGAGAATAAACCTTGCTACCCCACTAATATATCCTACAAGTATTATAGCGATATCTAACAAAGTAAGCACGAATCCACCAAAATCTTAATTTCCCTAGTAGGCAACACTGCGCACGAGCCGGTACAATTGATTGTATCAATTAGGTATCCATCAAGGGGAAGTACATGACAACTCTTAAGGAGATCTATCTAAAACGAAGGAAGCTACAGAAACAAAAGGAAATCCGAAATTCGAAAATTCTCGAATGTTTGACTTTAGGCTGAAATTTGAGAAAGAAATTTGATACCAAGAAGAAAAAGAGACTAATACGATAAACTATGGTCCAACCATATCGTGTCCAAAGAAAATGGTCCCGATATCTTAATTATTGTCCACACAGAAAAGTGACACACTCGTGTGTGCAACTTTGGCTATCTGAGTCCGACAGGGTTAAAGGCGAAAATGTGGCACTACACTTGGATAGATCTATTACACTAGTATGCAAGCTCTTGTTGTTTTGAAGTGAAGAGATGTAAAGGAATGAATTTGTCCGCAGATTTCGAAAAAGGTCTTCAAAATGTATCGAAAGGTTTATTCACAGATCACGAAAATGTTAAAATGAAAAACATGTATTTATTAAATGATATTGATATATGACAACGCTTGTAACATGTTTGAGAGCGTTCTAGATGGACGGAATGATTGTGTGAGGCCATGCATACATATTTCAAAGCATACGTACCTAACATTCACCGCAGACCTCCACTTGAAACTTCCTCTTTTGGATCTTTTCCGATGTTGTTCCGTATTACAGTCTTTTTTTAACATCCAACAATAGGCCGCCATCATATGGATAGTCTACTTTTACGGTTATATTGTTTCATCACTTTCACGTCCTGATGATTGTCAGGAAAGTAATTTAGATGAGTATAAAGAAAATGCACTTTTCATGCTCATGTTGCAGCCAACCAATTTATAAAATTCCAACATCTCGTTGATTAAAATGTTTTAATTTGCAGCATTCGAGTACTCCAAAAGGTTTTGTACCTCATTCCTAAATGCGGACTATGCTTGCAATATTCGGTTTTACTCGCAGTTTTCTAGAATGTTTTGTCAGTCATCATTTTTTTTATTTATGTCTGTAAACATGCCAACTTTGATGTTTTCAGACGTGATTGATGGAAACTGAACACCAAAGAATTGGAATCATTTACTGTTTCTGGTTAAGACTGTCACAAATTGCTTCATTAAACCTAGCTTTATATATAACACTGACAACAGAATTTTCGAGGAATGAACCAGTGGAACCGAAACAGTGTTCTATTCTCCAGGTATAAAGATACATCAGACTGACCACTGCTTCCGAACCCAATGTTCAATTCTCACTCTGGATTCCCATTCACACAAAAAACAATGGTATTTTATGGCCTGCTTGTTGGCCGAGCAATATTCCAATCATCTTGAAATTCCCGCACACAGTCCACTCATAATGTTCCTGCTGTACCTTTTCCAGTAGTTGCATAGTCACTGAATGTGCTATTGGAATAGACGGTTAAGTTAGGCTATAAACGTTAATATATATAACGCCATAAACGTTAATATGTCATTAAAAAGCGTGTCGGTTTAATTTTCACACATTCGTGATTTGTGACAAAACGTGACATTATACAGAAGTTTCAAGGTCATTTTCAGAATCTGCGGACAAAATCCATTCCGATACATCATTTTATTTCAAAACAACAGAAAAAAAGATGCGGAATCCATATCAATATTATTAAAGACTAGCATATATTACCCGCTTCGTTGGGTTGAAATGATAATTTAAGTGCACAACTCCGTATCTCACGTGTATAGTACCCATGAAATATGCTTTTTTTCGTTTTAAATGGCATCGATTTAACCAGTATCGCTGACACGCCTACTCATTACGGAAGCACCAACTCGTTACCGCTCGGACACTCCTGCTACGCTACTGCCCTGTCTGGGTTAGATAGCAGTAGCCATGTAGCGCAAGTTGTTTCGTGATTGGTGCGCTGTAATTTTCATGTCGTAAGTTCACATTGTGATTATAGTCGAGCCCTCCTGAAGTCAATGTGGAAGTAGTAATGGAGATGCTCGTTTAGTGCTTGCTCTGCTAATGAAACAAAGCTCTAACTTAACCTAAAAATGTGAGAAATGTGTCAAAATTTGGTAGAACCGCATGCTTGAATAATGCCAAAAATATATACTTGCATTTTTAAAACACTGGTTTTCCACCATAGTCTTTTACTCGTATACTCACCACCGCTTACGTGCCTGCTCCATATGGATGCACCCTGCGGGACCACTGCTGCGCTCCTGCCCTAATTTGGTTAGATAGCGTTCGTGCTTTTTAATGGCCACCCAGAACAAGTTACTTGTTTATTTCGACATGACCTTTTAAACTGAATGTGTATCGGCGGGTGCAAGTGCACAACTTGCACGACATTTTGTATAAACAACTGTTTTGCAGGTACGCTTTGTACAAACCTGCTTAAGCATTTATTCCGAAGTTACACGTCCGTTTTTGCCACGTTTTTTCGCTGTCATCTCCTTTCCACATTTTCTGCAATTTGTTATTAGGTTCACTAATCCGTGCTCTTCATTAACGTTTAAAAGATTTTGCTCGTTATCAACGTATTGCATCACAAATGTTAAAACTGTTAGCTCACAGCCCTTGTACATTCGCCATATTGATAACATAAATGCTCGTTACTTTCCCACAATGCAACTGTTCGGTTACCTTGCGCCAAGTAGTTCCCTCCGCTCGAAGTATAGTCCTATGTTTATAACTGCATATATATAACAAATAAACAGATATTTCAAGACCCTTATATATTATCAAGCACACATGTCATCAAATTATTTATATGTTCTTTGTAAATTTTCAAAATTTTGCTGGAAACGGACGTCCAACTTTGGAACTTAACCCCATGCCTTTTCATTTTTGTATGAAATATACTTGTAGAAAATATGTCACATGGATATCCAAGAGGAATGGGTTCGATTAACCCACTACTTCGAGATCATTTTTAACTTACATGTTACCATACATTGATGTTATTAAACATTAGTGTTATGTATTTATCAAAGCAGTAACGAGAGACAAGAAATCATTTTGTCAATATTTTAATCGACGTAACATTTATGTTTTATACAGAAACACAAGTATAGGGCTATAGGAGGAGAGGCTTCTTTTTTCGTAGATTTTTGTTTTGCTGATATGGGCCTGAACTATTGGTAAATATAACAAACAGTGTTGCCAACAATGTGAACAATATTGTCGCCAAACATACTGCAAGAAGACGCTAGAAAAAAAAACTTTAATTGAAATAATGTTACTTTAGTCAATAAACAACATTTAAAGTATCGCTAAATCACTACTATAACAATGGTAAATGAAACACTTGTTGCTAAAGTATCTTTAAAAATTTCTAGATCTAGCGACAAAGTTGCTACGTTTGTAACTCTGGTAACAAGAGACAAACCACAAGCGCTACACTTTCTCGGGCATGCGTATAATTATCTGACATGCAAATACATCACTATTCTATCAGGCCTTGTTTCCATTTTGTGGTAATACACAATAACACACTGAGCAAGGCTATGTGATAATATGTAAAAAAAAAAAAAAAAAAAAAAAGCACTGTTTTTTCTTTTTTCTTTTTTTTTTTTTTTTTTTTTTTTTACATATCACATACCCTTGCTCAGTGTGTTATTGTGCAAATACATCAACTCAAAAATTGCCTCAATGATCGCGACACAACACATTAATCTGTCAAGACTACTGAGAACGTGGCAGTATATCATTTCGTCATGCTAAAGTTGGTGATTTTTTTTTTATATTCATGCTAGACTTATCTGTAGTGTCAAAAACTCTACGTATTTCCTTATGTCAACCATTATAAGGTAATTCCTTTGTCCAAATTTGAAGACATGCATTCCTGAGTCGTTTAGACCCCTTTCGGGCTCTGTGTGTAAGGAGTCGAATAAGTTTAACATTTCCAGTTTCTGCACCAACTCTTCATCTTTATTGGTTTTTCATTAATCAGCGAGGACCAATAGTTTTCTCTGCTATATAGAAGGCCAGATAACGTAAGTCATGAACTCTTTCAGGTTGTCTTGGTCATTGCACTTTTACCAGCATTTGAACCAATATTGGATGGATCGGAATACTCATTGGCTGGAAATTGTACTCATTCACGTTTGAAGTTGTTCCTCATTCAAGCCACCTATACGACAGTATTGCTACATTGCCATGGCGTGGAATGCCTCTTGTTGCAAAGGTCTCAAACTGTATTGGCCACTATTGATTTCAACAGACTGTGTGCGTCAAGAGCCATACGCCATATGATCCCTTTCCCGTATATTCTTCTTGCGCTATTGTCAACATGCTGGTTTTTCAGATGTCCCCCCATGATTCATATTACGCCTATTCAGTGGAGCTTTACATGCATTCCTCATATCCAACATTTGACCTCAATCCCTCTACTAGTTTCAACATTAACATGGCATTTCTAGACATTTTCCATGTTCTATCTTCGCACTTTGCCCTCACTTATCTCCTACCCTGTAATACCGTCTGCCACTAAACATCCTCTTTCTCTGTGTTTCTTTTGCTGCTGAACTCACTGCTAGCAACAATTTTCAGCAATAGAATTCATCAAATCGGAATGTTCCCTTGTGAGGTATACAATAGTAGAAGTGAGCGACGTCATCACCCAAGCCATAATACCATTGTGGGTAAAAACGTGAAAAATTGTCAGATTTTTCTTCTTGTCGCGAAAGAAAGAGATAAGAGCCTGTTAACGCGTATTCTAAGAGTTTAAAGGGAGTTTCGGCCAAAAATTAGATATCTCAAGAATTATTGAAGCTAGAGACGAAATTCGGCACATAAAAAATATTTTAAAAAGAAAAACGCTCCTAAGAGGAAAGAGATACATTTCAATAATGCAAAATTCTTTTCCTTGTATTAGAAAGTAACCATTATGAGGATTAGCTTAAGTGAAAGGTGTGCAAATCGTCTCTCTTCATGAAAAATGTCAACGACATATGTAAACGTTTCCAAAATTTCTACTTCTAAAGAGAAAAAGGGGAGCAAATTTCTAAATTTTCAAATTTCTGATGTTATATTAATTACATCTTATTCTTACTGTGAGAAGAACGAGCACCTCTGCTAGTACAATATAAACATAGGACACAATCAATTACAATGCTTCCATCAATACTTGAAGAGCTATTGATTGCTACGCGACAGAGGTTTACTAGGAGGGAGGAAAGAAAAATCTGTGGTGTGTATTTTTATAATAAATGGGAATTACATAAGATAGCTTCAGCACCATTGAAGCCAACTATTGCCCACAGAAGCCAGTGTTGGTAAAAAAAAAAAATTGACCTTGCATTGGTAAATATACGCATCACTCTTGTAATTGTATCCTACCTAGAGTGGATAATAAGGCTGTGCTCACTTAGGTAATGAATCTAGTCAGATATCGTTTGACTTTAACCTAGAAAAGAACTCAATTCCTCAGACAAAACTTTTCTCAGTCGCATTTTTTTACAATCTAAAAATGCATTCTTTTGATGTTACATTCAATCTACTTTCTCCTATTTGTAAATTGCAATACTTGAGTCTACCTGACGATCTACTGAGATACACATATCTGACAACCTACTGAGATACGCCTAGTGTAACACAGTTTGCCTTTTATCTGAGTTATTTGAGTGCCACATTAGAGCATAGCTTTTTATTCTTTGTTTTAATTGTATGTTTTGCTGCTAGAGCTTTTGAAATGAATGGCACAAACGAGAAGAGAAGAGTAGGTGGAATCAAATAGTAGGTATTATTCTCATCTCCAAAGAAGAAAAAGCTTTGGAAACTATTATTAGACTTAAAACCATCTATCATTCAACATATACGAGTATATTTACAAATATTTCCTTTGTTTTATATCTATTATCAAATAGTTTCTCTTACATGGAACACAGAACACCACACTTATTTTCTAATAATGAACTTCTTTACTCAACATCAATTTATTATGCCCAACTGAACTCGGAGCCAGCATCCTAAATGTATTTATATATCTCCCGCATAATACCATAAGAAAACACCCAGTATGCTAACGGCTAGCTCTACGTTGCTAAAATACTCTACGCCGGTTACCATTAATCTAACTGTTTCACTTTATTCCTTCATCATATGCAGGAGTAGCGTTAAATCCTACAATTAAAGTGTGTTCACAAATACAATGTAAACATAAGATAAACAATTCTAGGTTTAACCTTAACACCAAGTTAATACTGTTCTTTGTGAAATAGTTAATGTGATTAGTATTTGATGTTCCTAGTCCTGGATTTTATTTCCGATATATCCTATATTAGCTTGTAGAATACATTTTGGAAAAGGTTTAAAATATTTCATTCGCATTTTAGGCCAATTATTGTTCCATTTTGGTACTGAATGAGTGTAGAACCTGAGTCTACAGTTTAACATCAAAAAAAAAAAAAAAAGCAAATGAGTATCAACAAGGAACTGAATCCGTCTAAATCTTCCAAAGAGAAATTGTAACAGTTCACTCGAAGTGGAGTCTTCATGTCATTAACATAATGCCCTGCTATTTACAAGGAGACATGGAAAGCCGGGAACAAAGCAATCCAAAATTATGCTCCATGTTTAAGCGTAATCGAAAATAATGCTTTATGCTTTAATATTTTGGCATTTTATTGGGTTCAAAGCTATCTTTTGTACTACTCTTTCTAAAAATCAAAATAAAATGAAGTAAAACAAAATAAAACATTTCATATTGTAATATAATATCCACTAGTATGATACTAAAAATTAAATACCTTCATGTCTTAAGAAACCTGAAGCATTATATTTAAAAAAATAAAGCAATATCCAAGGGAATTAAATGTATGCTTTATTGTTTATACTGTTATAAAATGGATGGAACATTACCTGTTAAACTTTAAATTTGAGTTTTCTCCTATTGGTTTCTTATTTTCTCCTATCTTCTTTATATATTTACTTACATATGTGTTACACTACAACAGTTCTAAATATTGATAAAATCCATTATTGTATTTGAGGGGCGACAAAATGTCTATAGCAATTAAATGTTCGATACTTACATCCTTCTTGAACTAACGCTAATGTTTCATGAGGAAGAAAATATCGACTCGATGATTTCCAATAACTTGTGAATTTGCGGTTAGTTCTGTTGCTATATACCCATACATCTCTTCACTCAGAAACAGTCTGTTGATTAACATATTTTATACCATAATAAATTTACAGCAACTCTGTTGGTCTTTTGGAAACAGTTCGTCAAACCACAATCTAAGTTGGCTTTGTCTGACACGTATCCGTATTCAAATATTAGGACCGAACTTCAACTTTGGTATTAACTCGGGCAATAATAAGGAGTTCTAAACAAAATATTCTATTTGACTTAAAGACGTAATGTATACTCTACACTTACACTTAGCTTACACTCTACTTACAGATGTGATTAACTGGGTATAGAATGTATATTTTAATGTTTATACGAACACAGTAAAAGTTGTAATATTATATTTGGCTTGAAGACGTGATGTATACGGTACACTTAAACTTAGCTTATACTCTACTTATATATTATGTGATTAACTGTGTACAGAATTAACATTTTAATGTTCATACAAACTCAGTAAAAGTTGTGATATTTTTTATTTAAGTAGGAATTAGATACCATGGTGTATTAAATTTCCAGCAAAGCTTGGAAATACTGAAAGTTCATAAGTTTACAGAAAGTAAAATAATGTTTCAAGTTCTCTAAAATCAGTTTTTTAAAAAACCTTTGGGACAAGGTATTCATTTTCAATAGTGTTTAATCACAGTAGTTAACCATACATCTGTATATTGAGATATCTAGTATTTTTTTTTCGAAAGGACATTAATAATTAACGAAAGACAATACAAGCTAGAGAGAATTCGATATTAAACTAACTACTGTAGTTCTCTAAATACTAACATAAAGAAATTTCTACTTTAGCAAACAATTTTGAAGTAAATTTTTAGTAATTGTCATTCAATGTTCACAGACAATAAAATGCCAGTATAAGAAGGAATCATGTTTAATTTTCTGGTAACAACACATCTAGTGGGAATTTGGAAAATATCTTGTTGGCGACAGCCGTCATTACAATATCCCACCCTTCTTGCATATAGGGAACCATTTCTGCGTAGCCAAATTCCCAGAATTCATTGATGAGAGCCAATGTAGTCTCAGCTGAAAAGAAGAAAAAAAAACAGAAAAAACGTAATGAGTTTTTCTAATATTACGTAACAATGTAAGATTACAACCTATCATCAAAATTAAAGCTTAAGAGTCAATGATAATTTTAGGTTATTGTATGCCATTAGCGATAGTGTATACTATAGCAACGATAATGTGTATTTGCTAACGTCATAATCAAAGGCATCATGGGGCTTAATTTATTGTTATCTTCACCATAATAGGTGATGTGTTTTTCAGCCTCTTATGGTTGGACATTAATGACAGTTTTAACGCCGTAAACAATGTTTTTTTTTTTTAAATCAATTTTCTAGAAAATGTACGCTGGAAGATTTATACTCACGCACATAATTTTCATTAACTGAATGAAATCTACTGATCGTTATTTGTCTCATTTTTGAACGCATTTCTTTTATTTTTTATAAATCGTTAATAAAAGGTATCTATCTCAAAGGCAGATCCGGAAAACGTTGATTTAAATATATAGTAAATCACTCATATTGACAATGAAATGAGGATTGTCACAAGAGGAGTTGGAAATTAGTGGCTCAGATTTCTGTATAATGTTTCGAGGGCTTATTCAAGTTTGCCGTATATAATCTAACAAGGCGTTGGTGATGATTTTAGGACAAATGAGAAAGCTCAACAGAACTTCATGAGGTTTTGGGCCCCTGATGATGAAACGGGACGCTAAAGTTCTACAAATAATGGCAATCAGTACAAAGATACTACTTCGTAGATAGTGGTTCTTGTTTTTAATTTTGTATTTTGATGGTTAAGGATTTTTCACTCTGTAATCCAAGTGCTACAAAAATTCGTTATTCTCAATTTTCTCGAAAACTGCGCATGCCAATTTATCGGCAATCATTTCCTTTTCTTCAGTTCTTTGTAATTTATATGGATTTTCTTACCTTTGAAAAATATCATAGTTAAACAAAAGAAAAATAATCTTTAGGAGCAAGTCCTTAATTTGAGCTATGTCTCAGTAATCGTGTCATATAACGAAATACTTGATGATGAAATACTTCAGTGTAAGCAGAGAGAATTAGTTTCATCTTAACCCTCGGAAGACCAAGCTAATGCGCGTTCCAGATTGGACTTAGGATGAAAGGGTTAAAATGTCCGGATTTCCACTTTATATTCAGAAAATACAACGGAGGAAAAATATTTAGCCCATGAAATGTAATATTTCAAATACTCGCTGACACAAAATAAAAGCATGGAGAAATTCGCCACAAAGAATGAAGAAGTAAAAACTCAAATTTAAAAAGTGTGGGCATTTTACAGCCCCTCCCCCTTGGTTTTCCGAGGGTTAATATATGGTCTAGTTACTGCACAACATTAATTTTTAAGAAGTTTTATTTACAGGAACTAATTTACGTATTTACCCTGTCGGTGTGTCCGTCCGTTCACTAGTGAGACAAAAACGAGATCAAAAACTACGTGATGGATCACAATCAAATTTGGTCACAATGTAGAGGAGCAAAAGGTAGCATTCCAGATCCTTGATAGAGATGGTTTTTAAACCGGAAGTGGTAGAAGTAGAAGTAAACCATTTTCGCTTTCTATGTTGATTACTATAGATCAAAAACAATAATAAATAGCAAGATGCATTTTTCTGCAATCGGTTAAGCGTCTCAAAATACATTCAATGTTCATTTCTGAATCTCTATAAAAGCCGGAAGTTGTAGAAAATAACACTGTTCAACAAATTTTGATCGAAAGTATGTAAATTCTTTGAAATTGCGATTTTTACATTCATTTAAGCATAATATGAAAGGAAATGATAATAGAAAAATTTTCTTAGCTCAGGTTGTGAAAAAAAACGCCCTTGTACAACAGTAGCTGTATATATACAAATGTATTAATGTTTATAGAACATTTAAGCAAAATCCTTGTAAAAACCTACATTTCACTTTTTTTTTTATCTATTTCACTGTGATGTGATAAGCTGGGGAGTTAAAGGGTTCCCTAACCTATAGCTTTCTATACCCTTGTACTTCCTTTTTCAAAATTGCGCAAATACCAGTTTCACAGCGATACAGAAAATAAAGTAACCGTGGTCAAGTTAAACATTAACAATTCCGTAATAAAAATCAGTATTAACATCAAAACATGAAAAATATGTACAAATACCTTTTTGTGCAAGAACTACACTGCAATGTAGACAAAAGTTTCAAGTGATCCCTTGTACAGGATTATGTTTATTTTATTTTGAGCGTCTTCGCTTGGCTTGCCTTTTGTAGGTTACATCTAGAGCATCCCTTGCAATAGTCCAACAGTAGTCGGCCAATATGTTAGAACTCCACTTTCCCTCATATCTCTTCTCCATGGCTGCAATATCTTGATGGAAACGCTCACCATGTTCGTCACTTACTGCTCCACAATTTTCAGCAAAGAAGTCTAGATGTGAATGAAGAAAGTGGAGTTTCAGAGACATATTGCAACCAAGATTTTCGTAGCACAATAACAACTTTGCTACCAGTTGTTTGTAATTTGCTGCTCGGTGTCTTCCCAAGAACTGTGAACAAACACTCTTCAAGCTTTCTCACGCAGCTTTCTCCTCACCTTGGAGAATTTCGTCGAACTTGTGATCTTTGAATAGTTCCCTAATCTATGGCCCTATGAAAACATCCTCTTTAACTTTGGCATCACTTTGTCGAGGGAATTGTCCTCTTAGGTACTTATAGGCCTCATCCTCTTGGTTCATGCTCTTAACAAAACTTTTCATAAGACCTAATTTAATATGTAGAGGGGGAAGCAAAATTCGGTTACGATCTACCACTGGTTCATGCTGCACATTTTTCACTCCAGGCTGAAGAGTTTCTCTGGTACTCCAATCACTTTTGCGGAAATGAGATCCACGATCTCTACTGTCCCATTCACATATAAAGCAACAATACTTTGTATACCCTAACTGCATACCTAGCAACAGTGCTATTACTTTAAGGTCACCACAAATAAGCCACTGAAAATCGTAATATTTAATGGCTTGAAGTAAACGTTTTAAGTTTTCATAAGATTCCTTCATATGAACTACGTAACCTACAGGAATTGAAGGAAGTTCATTTCCAATATGTAAAAGCACTGCCTTTAAACTCACCTTGCACGAATCTATAAAGAGTCTCCACTCCGTAGGTTCGTAATTAATTTTAAGTGCCCTCATGAGTCCATTTACATCTGTACATGCCACAAGTGTGTCTTCCATAGTAAAAAATGAAGTGATCATCTTCTCCCTATTCTGATACACTGAAATATTTACTTTTTCCTGCAATAAATTCCATTGCTTTAAGCGTGACCCTAAAATTTCGGCTTTGCTTTTCGAGAGGTCCAAGTCTCTGATTAGATCACTTAGTTCCTCTTGAGTAAGTCTGTGTGGTTCACATGGAAGTTCTTCTATAACAAACGTAGGGTCCTTCGAGGTACTTGATTCAGGAGCTTCAACTTCTTGATCATCATCAGAAAAAAGATCGTATTCTTTAGGTGGGTCAGGAACAGGTAGTCCTTCTCCATGTGGAACAGGGCGCATTGCAGAAGGAATGTTAGAATAGATCAAGGCCCGCTTCTTGTTCGTGGAAATTCCCTTCTTGACGGAAGGAACCATACAAAAATAACAGTCTCTGATGTGGTCGCTTGGCTCCCTCCAAATCATGGGCACTGCAAAAGGCATTGAGCGCCCCTTCCCATTAATCCAATTTCTTAGATTGCTGGCACAAGTGTTACACACAATGTGGGGTGCCCAAAATTTATCTTGGTCTCCAATTTTACAACCAAAGTAATATTGATAGGCTTTTCTTATTAGTGGTGTTATAGTCTGCTTTTGTGAGGAAAATGTCACTTCCCCACACACGTAGCAGAAGCTATCCGCACTGTTTACACAATTTCGCGGCATTTTTGTTTATTGAAATCCTCAAAATGTCACTTGAAATAGTTCCGACAACAATTTAAAAATATACATTCGAAATACCAGTATTTTTGCGTACTTGTAGTTGTATTTTTATGTCCTGCACTACACAAATGTCACACCCAAAACGCTGATAACTGCACTAAACTGTCTTTTCTAACAATAGCAGAACACTACTAAGATAAGGAACACAATAAAACCAAGCGTTCATATAGTTTCTCCAGTGTTGGCGGATCAGTGTAACATTTTACCCCAAACGAAGCGAATATATTTATTTTTAAAGCGTTATTATTAGACATGCCTGTAAAACGAAAAGTAGAGGTAATATTCGAAAATAACTTTCAAATTCGTGATCAGCACCACAAAATCAATAAGAATTAGCTGATTTTGTTCAATTTACATTTTCGTTGTTGAACAGTGTAACCTTTGATCAATTGATTGTTATAGAACAAAAGCAGTATTATACAGCAAGAAAGGGTTTACTATAACTAATTCAATATCCTAGGAATATCTTCCATCTCCATTCTAATTCTTCTATTAAAATTGCAAGTGGCAGGAAATCAACCACTTCAGGTTTTATGGTGATCTTTATAGAATTTTTAAACGATAATATTTGGTGTGTTTAATAATGTTAATGGTTTCTCAAGTTATGACGTAACTAGTCCTACATTCCCTCGGGGTATACTATTCCTAACTTCATGTCAAAGCATCAATACCTAAAGTTAGTTGTCACTATACGTTAGTTTGTGGAAGTGTACAAGACATTATTTTTTGAGTGTTGAATATGTCAACTTTTATGTCTACCAAATGCAACCTGCGGGAAGCTTTGCTTTTTAGCTTCCATTCAAGACAAATGCTTTTGAAAGTCTACAAATCCTGTCGGAAGCTTATGATGACTATTCTCTATCAGCTGCAACTTGTTAAGTACTGGTTTCGACGCTATATAAAGGTAATTTGACATGGAAGATAAGGAACATCCAGACCAGCCGAAAACAAAATGTTTGAAAATGAACTACTAGCTTTACCCAATAAAATCGATAAAGACTCGAGTCAAATGCTAGAAGAACTTGGAGTATCATTAAATGCTGATGAACCAACGATTTCCAGACGTCTAGAGACCATGAGAATGATTCACAATGAAAGAAGTCGGGTGCTGTACAAGTTGAAACCGACGGACATCTAAAGTTGCAAAACGACATTTGAAGTATTATTTCAAAGACACAGAAAAATGTTTTTTGTGTCTTATCGTGATGAATGATGAAGAATGGATGCACTACGACAATCCGAAGCGCCAAAAAACATGAGGCAGCTAGGCAAACCATCATCAACGGCAGTGTCAGTGTCAGTGTCAGTGACGTAACTACAAAGGAGCAAACGGAGCCTGTTCCCCAGACGCCGGATTGAAAGGGACAAGAAACGATTTTCAATATAAGGCAATGAAAGGAGATTTAGCAAACTAAAGATCATTTAAAAATTACCTCAGAAACTTAACAGGACATCAACGACACACCAACCTTATGATCATATCTATAGATCATAAATTAGTTTCGAAACTATTTTTTGAGGATATTGTAAAAGCCTTTGTAGCCAAAATAATCCGCAAAGTCCCTGTCTTTTATGTTCTCATTTAACTTACATCGATTTAAGAGATTTGTAAAATGTTCGAGTATAATACTCGAGACAACAGCTTGACTGTCATAATTAAATATTCTATTCTAAAGCAACAGATGGTTCACTCATTCTACACAGGTGCACATCCCGACATAATTCCAAGGACATTCTGATTTCCAGTTATTATGATTAAACTATAAGAATATGTCAAGCATGCTACTCTTAGATTATTTAACAATCAAATACCAATTAGTTTGGTGTCTTGTCTTGTACTAAAAATTAAATTATGTACTGCAATTTTGAAATCAAGCTTTACCACTTGAAGAACAAATGGAATAAGAGAATTACTGTGTCATGCCAATATCAGGTGTAGTCGGGAAGCGGTTCAGTTTGGTTGGTCAGGAGGATGGGAGTGCTAAGGCTCTTGCTCTCCGCCACAAGTAGCGTACTTTCTTCGCTGTTTGGTGGGATCAGCTGGATGTAGTGTATTATGAGCTGCTCGAACTCAACGAAACCAGCAACACATGGGGAAGACGCCATCAAGAATTGCTTGCTTGAAAAATAAAATTATATGAAATCTTTATGTTTTACGTCCCACGGTTATGCCGGCTAGACTAAAGGAGACGGTAATGATGAAACAATGAATGAAATGGAGTAATGAAGAAACTGGGAGGAAACAGGAGAGCCCTGAGAAAACCCACGCACACGGTGTTTGTTCACCACAACATTCACTTGGCGGGAGCTGGGATCGAACCCGGGACCACAAGCACCAGAGGCGAACGCTCTACCACTGAGCCACCGCGACCCCCACACGGTGTTTGTCCACCACAAAGTTCACTTGGCTCGAGCTGGGATAGAACCAGGGTTCCCAAACACCAGAGGTAAACGCTCTACCACTGAGCTACCGCGGCCCCGTTCATCATTTGAGCCGACCATTGAAGCAAAAGAGCCAGAATACGCGAAAAGATACGACACAGTGATGTAGCACGGCAACTCCGCGCCATGTTGCCAAGTCGGTCAAGAAAACGCTAGAAGCACTTAAGAAGGATGTTCTATCACACTCGTCTTATTCGTCAGACATTACTCTTTCTTATTAGCATCTATTTCTATCAATGACGTATTTGAGCAGCTCTTTATTCTTATCGGGATACGATAAAATGGGTTTATTCGTAGTTAGCACTTAAAGATGTATCGGTTATTCCAAGTGGAGTTCACCTATTACCAGACGAATGGGGAAAAGTAGTGGCCAGCTATGGACAATATAATTTGAATGATCAATTTGTAACTATTTTTGTCACAATAAAGCCCTACTGTTTCCAACAAATCCTTTAAAATTAATCCAGCTTCCAACAGATAGAAGCTGTTTTCCGTAATAAATTAAACGTCTCGAAAGTCTAATTCATCTCCACTCTAATCGTTCTTCTGAAACCGAAAGTGGTAGTGATTTACCCTTTTCCGGTTTCAGTATTAGTTGATAAAATATCACGCTATAACATACTAAACTCCTTCAGGTGGTGTACACGTGGAACTGCTACTTGTTAGATTTACAGAAAATGGTTTTCCTCTGTTTTCTTGAGAACAACGCATCAGGATTTAAAATCATTATGCGGATTGAGAACTACGCATAAGGATTTAAAGCCATTATCTCTATTTTCTTGAAAACTACGCATGACGATTTAGTCATTACTTTGCACAACTCAGTTATATATATCCATTCACATATGTCTTATGTTCGAACAATTCTGTTACGTTAAACGATATTAATATAAAAAAAATGAAAAAAAAAAAACCGAAGTGTTCGGAAAGATATATATACAGGGTGGCGCATGATTAGTTGACATATTTAAATTTTAGATGCTACCTTTTATTTAATGTAGTCAAATGATTATATTAATGCTTACTGGTTACCACATTCCTGGGGAAGTGTCTCAATGCAGCACATGTTCACTGTGCGAACTTTTATACCCAATAACCTCTTCAAGGAAGCTGCACATGTTTCTTACTACTCTGGGAAACATCTCACTACACAACTGCACTAAGCAAACTCGAATTTCCAAAACGTTTTGGAGATTTAACCGGCAGAGTCTGTCTTTGAAGTACTCCCATACGATATTGTCATGACATGCCTTTGTTGGTCATAACTCCTTATGTTTACTTAAAATAAACACAATCATACTTTGCGGATTGAGACATTACTTTAGTTAGACAGAAATATGTTCTATTAAACTCTTGTCAAAAATAATTACTTAGGGAAGTCGAAAAAATTGCTAAAAGGTAAAATTTAGTGGCAATCAAAAGGCAACTATTAAAGATATAAGTAAAGTGTTCTATTAAATATTAAATAGAGCCATCTGGCAAAGAAATTGGGAATTTAAAATATTAAACCTTAGTTTAGAAGATACTAGGTATGTACATATGAGAAATGAAAATATTTCCTGAAACATGGATGGAGAAATATTTTTAGATAAGAGACCTTAAGAAATCAAAGACTTAGTAAGTACATATAAACTCTGAGTACATATTGTATATGTTCTAAAGAGAAAATGATGATCATGCATGTTAGTTGGAAACAAATAAATTCATCTTACAAACAAATGGTGGAATGGTTAAAATAATTTCTTGATAATTCTTGTTAGTTACTTGAACAGTAATATCTACTGTACTTATGGTTATATTTTGAGAGATTTGGGCATCACTGCTGTATCGCCGAACCACACGAAAATCGAAGGAAAAAAAAAAGGAAAATTATTTAGTTTCTCCCCCAAAATACTAGATTGTGATCTTGCTTCACTTGGGAGGATTATTGTTCGAAATACAGTGTAGACGTATGGCATAAAAACGAGTGCATACAACACGAATCAACTTGTGCTAGGTGGCCGCTAAAAAGCAAAAATGCTATCTAACCGAGTCAAGGCAGGAGCGCAGCAGAAAGGCAAGCGGTTGCGATGGGTGCGTCCGTAAGGTGTAGGCGGGTCAGTGGCGTTAGGTATATGCATAAACGAAAATAGTGGAAAAACATTTTATATGTCACGAAATGTATAACTTATGTGTTGTATACATTTGGGGGCGATAATAAATACTACACAAGAAAGTACTAAAATGTATTAAATTAGGTTATACTCGATTGGGTCTGGTTAAATATTCCTCTTCTTTTCCGTAGTTTCAATTCGTTTCCACTCTTACGATAAACTGTTCGCTTAGTAGACCATGCCTTACACACAGTTTCAACAACTGACACTCTTTATTTTTGTATAATTCGATAAAACTCAAATACAATATGTCAGAATCTTGTCATTTACACATCATTTTCACATTGTCTTTCCCACAAATCATCTCTCCGCCAATTACTCCCTTCTGCCTCTATATATAATGCCGCTTGCAACATCAAAAACAACTAACAATAACAAGTATTTTCTTAACTTTAACTATTCAACACACCTGATTTTCACTCATTCTTCCTCATAAACCGAAATAAATTCTCCAATAAATTATCTGGTAAATTTTCTAAAAGTGGTTCAGCGATACAGCAGCTAACCCGAGATTTGTTTCGAGATGCTGGAAATTAACGTAAATTTAAATCTCTATACAGAGTGTAACAAAAGTGTTTTGCTGTAGACCAACTTCGTTATGAGTGTAGATCCCCCCTCCCGAAAAAAGTAAAGAAAGCAAAGTTGCTGGAAATGACAGGTTTTCAACCCTTAAGTCAGGGGTGCCCACAAAGGGGGGCTATGACGCAAACTGCGCCATTGAAGTATTTGGGGGGGTTAAAAATCCATATAAATATGTTTGAGGGGGTGTAAAAATTAATCGAAAAGATTTTGTTCATGGAAGAACACCTACGGATAGATAATTGGGTGGTGCGTCATGGACATAAGGGGGACTGAGCACCACTGCTTAAGTACTACGCATGTTTTTTGTCATATTACTACTACGCGGAGTCTGTCAAACTCCGAACAATATATTACGGAAAAACTACCGACATGTTGTTAATTTTTGCATATACACTCAATATAATCAAAAAGCTAGTGGAAGCGGCAATTTAGAGCGTTGGTAGAACGGGAAGTTATGACGAACGCGGACTCTGACAGACTGCGCGTAGTACTTACGTGTCAATCTAAAGTGTCAAAATTTTTCAAATTGGAACAGCAGTTTTGCTCTACACTGGTAGCCATCCTCATGATAATTGAAAAAGCAACGCTAACAGTCAAAGTTTCACAATAGAAGCATTAGTTCAAGCGATAATTCAACGGAAAGCAAGCAAAAATTATGCCATAGGGAAGAAACAAGAATATTAAAAATCTCGATTGCAATCATTGTATTATGGAGTTAAAGCCGGGTAGAGGATAGAGGTAGAGATTATGACTTTCGTAAAAAGTTGAAAATTGATTAAGAAGAAAGTATCTTTGTAGTCGTGAGGAACAACCCAGCTATTACTATGTATTACTGCAACTATAATCTCTTCTTCCTACATACTACTACTAATAGAATTACTTTAACTAATACTAACATTAAAAGTCCCGTACCCTTACTACGGATATTACTATCTCGTAGCGGAGTGCCACCAAGCAAGAAATAACGTACTGACATCCAAAGTAAGTATTTCTTCAACTATCATCTTTGAATTCTAAAATACACTTCAGTCATCAGTTGATGTTCTTTTTTATTAACGGTAACTAGAGGACGTTATTATTATTGCCCTGTTTGTCTGTCACAACTTCCTCGTTACTAACAGTTTCGCCATCTTGAAAATTGTGTTAGACAGAAACGGTGTCCTCCTATTTGAGACAGTCTTATTTGCGACAGGAACTCTTAGCTGACGCAAATCTGACTTCGATCTGTTAAGTGGTCTATAAGTCATCGATTTGTTCATATTAAGATGATGGGAGAAGATAAAGTTCCCTCTTCTTTAACTTGTTCCAAAATAAAATATATTGCTTTGCTTAGATAGTAATTAGATTTGAATGAAATTAAGTACAGAAATTTAGAACTTTTGAAGAAAGAAGATATTACAATTGAATTTTCAATAATTAATTACATAGGAATATAATTTCCATCGAAATATCTCTGTTGTCTCGCTTAGTTATTTGGTATGTTTTATGTCAACTCTAATTCAAAATTAAGATAAGTTTTATTTGCACTCACAGTAGAGAGAAAATATATTTCGTAAACAGTATCACTGGTACGTACATTTTTCATAGCAAGAATGTTCGAATGCTATAGAGGAGCCATCATGAGATGGTCTCTGAAGTTTCTTTTCATGTGTGGAGAGAAAATGCAGGCCTTACTTTGGTGCTAGTGTTATCAACCACGGTCACGGTCACCCTTAAAAAAACTGCCATTATAGATGCACCGAAAAAGCCTTGTCACGTGAGTAGTGGCAACGCCGCTGCGAGCGGTCAGAAACCTTTTCTTGCTGACTCTCCTATAATAACGCAAACATATTTTACGAGAGGGAATCATACAAGAGTCACTACGAAAGTTTTGAGATACGCATTGTTGTGGTACAGTATCTGAATTCCAACAATTACGTTGGGTAGTGGTAGCCAGAGCGAAGAAGCGAAGCGAGTTTCAACTCGCCTCGCTTATCGGCGTGGCCGTATCGCCTTTACTTGTTTGTTGATGTGAGCAGTATTCGGCTGTCTAGAATGGAGCTCGAAAGGGAACATTTTCAGGCAATGATCTTTTACGATTTCAAAAGTGGTTTGAGCGATACACAAAGCCTTGACAGTTTGCACGGGGCATTTGGGGACCTTGCTCCTTCCCGTGCTACAATTTTTTGGTGGTTTGGTGAATTCAGAAGAGGCCGGACATTGCTTAAATATGAAAAGAGAGCTAGACGTCCGGCAACAGCTGTGTCAGTTGAAAACATTGCCACTGTGGAACAAATGATTCGAGAAAATCCTCGAACAACTTTCAAGGACATTGAATCTACAGTGAACATTGGATCGGGAGCAGTAACAAAAATTCTTCATGATCATCTTCGAATCAGGAAAGGTTTCATCTCGTTGGGTGCCTCACATTTTGACTGAACAGCAGAAGCTCATACGTGTGGAATGGTGTGAAGAAATGCTTGCAAGATTTGATGGAGGCAATTCTCGACGCGTCTCTGACATTGTTACTAGTGATGAGACTTGGATCTATCAATTTCACCCTGAAAATAAACGCCAGCCTACAGTTTGGATCTTTCCAGACGAAAATCCACCCACGAAAGTGAAGCGACCGCGAAGTGTGGGGAAGAAGATGGTCGCAAATTTCTTCTCCAAATCTCAGCCATGTTGCAAATGTTCCACTTGAAGAACAAAGGACTGTTACTGCTCAGTGGTACACCACTGTTTGCGTAACAAATGTGTTCCAGAAGCTTTGGGAACGGTGTATCGTCTTTCATCATCTAAATGTAAATGAATCTTTTGCACATAGGACAGATAACAATTCCTGTCGCTAATAGGACTATCGCTTCTAGAATTAATCCTCATAAACGTACGGGTTTCAACTCTCTATTCCACATTGTAAAGTATCCTTGTCAGTCAAATTTTAGATCGTTGATCTCAATGGGTTACTTGCGATTAAGCGCCAAAAATATCAATAATTCATTTTCTGTAGGGACCGCCTGATTTTTCATTTAATACAAAGTCAAACTATTAGCTTGTCATATCTTTACCATTAGAACTAGCTCAAGAATAAAAATGTTGTCAGCACTGTCCTTGGTGGGCAAGGAGTAAAGCATCTGGCTGCAACGCGGCGGACTGGGTTTCGATTTCCGGGGTGACCAGAACCTATAAAATGTTTCTTCTCCGCAACTAAAGACTCTTTGGCCCACTCAGCATCGAGATAATGTGCGTACCTGCGAGTAACCGTGGAAGAAGGAAGGAGGCCTTGGCGATGTGTTGATCAGCCACCTCCAATATGGCTGAGATCAAGGAAATGTGGAGCTCTACATCCGCATCACCCTCTATATTCCTTCAAGACATGGAGCTTCGCATGAGGGACATTTTTACAAATAACACTGAACATTACTTTGTTTCAAAACATTTAACATTTTAAAAAATAATGCAAATGTACCTTCAGAGCTGAAGATCATAGTTGTTATACTGTCAAAATCAAGAACAAACAGCAGGTAGGTAAATCCAACTAGATGGTAACCTGTGAGATAACTGAACAAGGTTAGAAAGTTTGCAACGTATACAAAGGTTGCATGACTTATTGAGTTAGATGGCTGTGACCAGAGTACATTGTTGGGCAAATTACGTACCAATCGAAGATGTGTGCTTGCGCAACACGGCTGTCTATCCATGCGGTGTTTAATGCTACTTCTGTGGTCTACTTTGGTGTAGTTCTGTTCTATCAGTTTCCTGTATTTTCTGGAAGTGAAATGTATTTAATGCAGGAAAAAGTTGAAATAGTATTCCTTCAAGCAGCTGAAACCATTCAACGGGAAGCATCAGCAGAGTATCACAGGTGTCACCAAAATCAGGTAGCACCGTCCCACCAACTCATTTCCATAATCATGGTACGATTCAAAGCCACAGGGAGCGTGGCCAACAGTTTCCGTAGGACGACCACGAAGTCAAACATCCTTGGCGATGAGTATGTATAGTTAGTTCGGAACATCAACACAAAAGGTTGCGCAATAGATTGGCATGCGCCATTGTTTGTCCTCAGAATTATCTCAGGCGGACAATCATCCTTGCAATATATATTTGGTACAACAGGTACATGTCCGGCTGGAGCTCATGTGGTTTGGATTTCACGATAATCAGTAGGCCCTGTCTCATATAGCCTCGCTGCTGAAAGGGGACGTTAAAACTCAAAATCAATCAATTCAACGAGAGTTACACGGGGATGACACAAACAGAAAAACAGAGTTCTATGAACGGTTCTAACAGACACAAACAAGTACAGCATCCTAATCAAGAGGCTGACATTCTATTCAGTGATGAGGATACCTCCATCTTAACGGTACAGACAACAAACACAACACTATGTACTAATATGTTGATAACCCCTTACGTAGTTATGGAAGCTCACTATCAAATTGATCGTCGACTGAAAGTGTGGTGTGGGATACATTGCAATGTTTTATTGGTTCCTTTCAATGCCTGACAAGTTAACATCACACCAACATTTACACCATGTGGAGACACATCATTTGTACCTGGATGATATGTCTTTGGCATCGAAGAGTTTATTTTGTTTCCAACACGATGGAGCAACGCCACATACCGTACATTACGACAGTACAGCAGTGGCTAAACGAGGACAATGGATTGGTTGCATGGGTCCTGTGGAATAACCATCCAGGTAAACTGACCTAACGACATTAGACTTTTACTTATAAGGGTATCTAAAGTTATTTGTGAATCGAACCAGAACCAAACCGTGGATCAGTTGAAGAAGGAACGTATGAATAGAAATGATGCTTGAAAATCTGCGACGTGTGTGTGGTAGTGTACGACACCGTATCCAAATGTGCTACCAACAGGTGGGGAAACCAATTTGAGTAACGGTTATAATAGTGCCCAGAAGTGTTGCACATAGAAACGTGTACCGTGAGTGGATGAGGAACGTAAATTTATTGTCAGTAACATGTACAATTTGTACAGTAAACTTTGTAAGTAACAGTATCAGATGTAGTTTAACTGTGTTATGTGTTTCACATTTCAAACGATTTTCACAACCGCTTTCAAATCGTTTCGAATGCCATTCCCCGCCTACCTCCCCCTACCGTGCACATATGATGCTAATGATTGCAACCAAGATTGGTAGTATTCCTTTTTCTTGCCTACGGTATACTTTTTGCTTACATTTCGTTCAATTATTGCGAAAACTAATGCTTCTATTGAAAAACTATGGTTGTCAACGTTGCTATTTCAATTACCATTACCAATGTGGAGCCAATACTGTTGGTCCGATTTGAAAAATTCTCCAACACTTTAGAATGAAAACCTATCATTTCCAGAAACTTTGCTCTCTTTACATTTTTTCGTCCCTGCATTCATAAGAAAGTTGACCTTTAGCAAGGGACTTTTGTTACAGTCTGTATATAAAAGAAGTTCGGTGACGGGGTGACAGACTGGTCTACACCCAGGCCAAATCATTTAAGCTAGAAATCTTCAGTTTGGGCATCATCATAGGATTTGTGACGTAAGGCACCACTAACAAATGAAATTCGAAAAGGAATGGGGAGAAGATAAGATGGCAATTATTATACTAAAATGTCCATATTTCCAAACTTCTGAAGGATAGTGATGTGCAATTTGATACGTAAACTTCTCATTTAAAATAACTAGACAAGTGTTTAGCATTTATTTAAAACAAATTGACGAAGAATGAATGAAAAGAGAATGATAATGAATAAGAGGTCGGTAATACAATTATTATAGTAACATGCTCATATATCGTATCTCTTAAGGTAAGACATGAAATTCAGCATTTGAACTTGTCATTTGAAATAATTAGATATTGTTTTAGTAGCTTTTAGTATTTGATTAGAAGAGGGAGTGAGAAGAATAGTACGGAGATTAGTACAATTACTATAAGAAGAGTCTACCTAGTTATAATTCGGAATCTTTTCAAGAGAAAATTTGATCTTCACATTTAAAACAATAAGACACGTGTTGCAAGCTTTCTCATATATATTTAATAGAGAAGGAAATATGAGTATATGGGTGGGGAAAAGCATAGGATTATAATTATTATAATAAGATATTCATATTAATATAACACGTCCATATCTTCGAACCCCTTAATGTTAGGAAAGTGAGAAGTGTTATTTGGACATTTTATTCAAAATTACTAAAGACGTGTTTAAGTTGTTTTTAAATATTTGTCCTAGAAGGGAAGAAAATACGTATCTATTTTCGTATTTAGAAAAAGAAAGTGCTGGGGTTACAATTACTGTAATAAGATGTCTGTATCACTGAATCTTTTAAGGTTAGATATACGAAATTCGGAATTTTGGCCCTTCATTTTTAAAATAATTAAATACGTGTTTCGTCAATTTTGATATTTGTAACAGAAAAGAAGAAAAGATGGGAGAATAAAATAGGGCGAAGTTGATTGATATACTATAATATGTTCATTGAATACCTTAAGATTAGTGAAAGGAATTTTTGGGTGTGTTTTGACCAAAATAATTGAACTAGTGTTTCAGCATTTTTAGATGTTTTACCTTTCCCGTTGAATGGGATTTTGAGTTCAGACCAATGCTAAATAAAAGATGCAGAAGAAAGAACACGAAATGTTACACACAGTAACACGTTGAAACAGTTGCTAGTTTGAATATGATTTTTAAGTTTAAATTATGTTTTTTAATATGAAGAAGCTGTAATAAATAAAACTAAATTAATACACTTTGATATCTGATAGCAGTTATTGGAAGTGAATTGGTTTCATACATACATGTATATTAATAAGGTGACGACAGGCCAAACCAGTAATCCTCAATCAAATATAGATTGGAGTATTCAACAACCAGAAATAGTTATAAATTTATCTTTGTATGTTTAACTTTTCTGTATATTGAGTCTGCATATTACCTACAATTCAAATATATTGCAAGGATCCATATACCCACACGCACTATGATCTCATTACGAAACACGTCTGTTTTTCCACAATCAGAAACAAACAATAGCAGACGACAGAAGGAAACTACACCTCCAGGAAGAAAGAAGAGGATCCGGAACACTACGAAGAAATCCAACTCCGTCTCCAAATGGATGGCTATAAAACAAGAAGAGGAGACTAGGAAATCATCAGTTCAAAGCTGAAGCTATCAAAATCTACTGAGGCCGCCATGGGCTATCGAGATTCCTTCTAATATGAACTCCTGGGGTTGTCATGAGCTATGAAGTATTCCTTTAAAGTCTTATCTCCAAAAGCAGCTTTGAGGGAGGGAGATTCATCCTCATTCCTACTCCCAAGATTGCTATGAGCTACGGAGTACTAACAATCCCTGTCTGAGGAAGCTGTGGGCAAGGACAATTATCGTATTCCGAAGCCACGTAGTGTGCCAAGGATCATCGAACTTATTGTACACTGAAAATATTTTAGAGAAAAGCTTACAAGAACTTTCTAAAAGAAAAAAAATTATAAGACAAGTATTTTTATAATAAAAGGTGAAGGGTTGCAACTAAGTATACATTACTTAAGACTCTACAAACCAGAACATTGCAATATAAATAAATACATACCAAGAACTTTATCCCCACCAAAGAGATTGGTCATATGAACCTTCATATTGGATACGGTAGGCTTCATATTAAAATGTTCAATCTTCATGTAAGTTTTCCCATCCTTAGTCACTGGTTTACCATCAATCATCCAGGTAGCAGCCACATCAGCTGTAAAATTTAAGAATTCAAATTTAGACTATCTTCAAATTAACTTGTTTCTATCTAAATGTGAACGATTACACATGAAAGCTATCTACACCGAATTAAATAATAGTTTTGTGCAAGCACCTTTTTTATGTTAGTTTCAGTGTTGTTATGAATAATGCTTAAGAGCAGATATTTACATAATAAAATATGCAATACCTCATTGTACATGGATTTGTAGATTTATGTAGAGTTAATTAAGAAACAGAATCATTTTGATTCGTTACCAGAAGATTGCTCTCATCAAATTGCTACTTTTCTTATGTTATTGAACTTAAGGAAAATTTACAATAAAAGTTTATTATTATTATTATTATTATTATTATTATTATTATTATTATTATTATTATTATTATTATTATTATTATTATTATTATTATTATTATTCTATTTTGTTCATACCTGTTAAATCATTATCATTAATTTAAAATCATTAAAAATGAGTTGAGTTGATTTTTTGTTTAACGTCCCCTTCATCACCGAGGCTATATGAGACTTGGACCTACTGATTAACGTGGATCCAAACCAAATGAACTCCACCGGGAATCGAAAAATCATTTAAAAGTTTATTACTGTTAACTAAATTTTTGTACAGTGAAACCTGTGCATGTTTTCCACTATCGGTTCCATTGAAAAGTGGCCAATTTAGAAAGGTGACCAACTTACAGAAAATACGAGTGATTGTGGCACGACAGCTACTTTTAAATATTGTATGTAGAGTAATAATAACAATATACAGTACTAGAAAAAATTTACTATAGTATCCTTAATAAATGAACCTTTCTCTTCCTGAAAACTAGTTAGGTACACTGAATTATTCGGATTGAAAACACAATAGCACAAACAACCATTAAATAGAAACATGCGTACGCCATTTATTGAAATTGATAATGTGGTACACAGAGTTATTCAGATTGAAAACAAGAAAAGCAAAATTATAATTTGAACAATTTATATGCAGTTTATATGACGTTTTTTGGACAGTGACAAGTATTTTCTGTACATACCTTACGAAAAATGGCGAATCGTTTTTAATAACAAATTAAATCATAGTGATTCATTCTAGACGTATTTCTTTATTCTTTTTGGCACATATGCACATTCTAATTTTGTAGTTAACTACTTCTTGTAAACGAGCTACAAGTATTTCTCTCGGAGCAAAAGATGTTTTGAGAAAATCTTAAGGGAATTCGTTTCTCAAAACCTCCATTACCTTTCGACAAGCCATCAGGTATCAATACTTGACAATTGAGATGGTTAGCTTAAGTCCTGACAATTTTGTGGAATTACTAAAGCTTCCCACTGGTGAAGGGAGTCGATATAGATAATGATTTTACCAAAATAGTCGGGGTAAACAAATGCGTAAAATCATTTCCTGAATTTCTGTACGTGACTTTTCTTATTCACATCTTCCTTCACCACCCCTTTATCAGGGTAATATTCTAGCCATTGAACTGCAAGAATAAATCGAAGGAATATTTTTTTTTTTTGTTTCCAGTCACAAATACAGAACATTTGCCTCTCATATGGGAATACGAAAGAGTTAAGAAAAATAGCAAACGGTTTGTTGCGTGGCCAAGATACGCAGGTAAGTTTATCATTATCATGATAGGTAAACATTGCTTCAATGTGGCCGACTTCCAAGAGAGACAGGTGGCCAACTTACAGAGTAGTAAGTAACGAATGTCTTATGGGAAAATGCAGGTTCAAGACGAACCAGGCCAAGATAAGCAGGTGGCCAACTTAGAGAGGTGGTTAACTTAGAGAAGTGGCCAAGCTGACAAGTTTTACTGTAATTGTTAATGTTGTACTAATTGGTGTAATTCCAATCTTATTTAGGAGAATTAAAAATACTCATCTTGGCGTCGTTTTCGTTGAAACTGAATAAATTTAAGGTGACTATTAGGAATATAATACATTTCCTTAAAAACATTTTTTTGAATTATACATCTATTTTAATGTTTGACTTAAGAATAAACAGAAGTCAGTTTTATTTTTTCAACAAAATTTACCTGCCACTTTGGTATGATAGCACAACAAATCTCAGAATATCGCCATTACCAGTCCTAGTTGTTTCAGCCTTGAATCATTTCAAATTTTTCGTTTGTCTGTCTTGGAATGGATGTCCGATTTACTTTTTATGCATTCTAATTAATTACGCAACTATTCTCCTAGTGCCATGGAGACACTATGATAGAGAAAATAGGATCCAACCATTGTTATTATTTTTTTGTTATATTTTACTTTTACATTTTAATTTCTAGGTATTGTTGTTCTTACAACAGGCTTGGAGAGCTGAATTTCGAACCCAGTTGCTTTGATTTAAGTTTCTCAAGCTTCGAGTTAGCTTCATTCTATCAGTAGGTCGTGAGATAAGCTGGTATCCGTAGAAAAAAAGAGGTATGATGCAAAAGCTAACTTGCATACTAACTAATGCAAGTGTGATGAGCCCTAAAATGCAAATTTCTACAGGTCTAGTATAACAAACATTAGTACCCAGAAATCGATTTCAAAGTTATTTTATTTTAAAAGTGACCAAGTTTGGCTAACCCGAATATCAACTTCGGTCAAATTTATTTCAGCAAAAATTTGTCAGATCCGATTTATTACAAAATATGGCATTCATATAACAGGAACCATAGTCAAATTTAGATAATCACGTTTTAAATTTGATAACACAAAACTATTATAAAACTTGACACCCGAATCAGAAACCTAAAATCAAATTTAAATTTATTTAATATTTGATCAAGCCTTCTATTATAGACTACTGTAGCTAGCTTGTGTTCTGCATATATTTATATATGTACTACAAATTAACTTCTACATTTTAAATTACGACAGTTGTAAATACACTGAAAGAGTTACTAAAGAAGCACTGTTAGAAAGCCGGGCAAAATGGATCCAGTTCCACCTTAGCTGACATATAGAGATCTTCTACAGTTGCCATCGGTAATTATATATTTTGCTAGATTTTTTTGAACGATATCATTGTAATTTTCCACAAGACAATAATATAACATAGAGCAATATATTCTTCGTGATATGGCATTACACAACTTACATAATCCGAATATATGATAAAACTGTCAAGAAAGGTACCACTGCAAAACGCAAAATCTTCTACAGACAAAAATTCTGCATGTTCTGATTTCCACTCAATTACGTCTTCTCTGAAAATTTTCAAACGTGGTTTTATACACAACTTGCACCTCTGATAGAATTTACCAACTCACTGCAATGAAATCCACGAGGGAAAAGAAGCAGAGTCCGCTTTACCTGCCCGGATCCAGAAGTACCTGAACTTCTACTATCATACAAAATAACAAAAGCGACTCACACAACGCATACGTCACACTACTATTCTTAGAAAGGTGAAATTGGGACAGAATACCCCCGTCGTCACGAAATAAAAAGCGTGGCTATATGGTTAACGCACACGCCTTTGCCTCAGGAGATCCAGATTCGATTTCCGGTGGGAGCTCGTGGTTCGGATTCCACATTATGCTGTAAGTCTATGTCTCATACAGCCTCAATGCTAAATCGGATGGTGAACTCCAAATCTACCAACAATCCAATTAAAAGAAAGGATCGCAAACGATTTTCTTTCTGAATACATATTAAAAGAGGGTGGATGACTCAAAGTTTGAGTTAAAATGAAATCTTTCAAACTACAAGATGTTCAACTTTGCTTCCGCCGTTTTCCGATAGGTGGCTACAACGGTAAGTAGCGGTCCAAATAAACAGATCGCAGACGTCAGGCAGTTAGCTTGGACCTCTGTCAACATAACCCCATTCAAGCATTAGTCGATTTGTGTGTGCATTGTAAAGTTATTCTTGATTGAAAATGTCAGGTTACGAGCCAAATTCTCGCCATTTGTGGGAGGGTCTTCTTTTTTGTTTTAATATGAAGAAAACTGCGGCTGAGTCTCATCGAATGCTCTCAAGTACTTATGGTAAGGACGCTATTAGTGAGAGAACGGTGACTTCAACGTCGAAGACCGGCATAGTGGTGGAAGACAGAAAGTTTTTGAAGATGCAGAATTGGAGACATTGCTGAATGAAGACTCGCGTCAAACTCAAGAAGAATTGGCATGATCATTGGGAGTGACACAGCAAGCCATTTCAAAACAACTCAAAGCCACGAGTATGATTCAGAAAGAAGGAACTTGGGTCCCGGATGAGTTGAAACCAAGAGACGTTGAACGGTGTTTGTGTGTTTGTGAACAGTTGCTTCAGAGGCAAAAACGGAAGGGATTTCTGCATCGCATTGTGATCGGGGATGAAAAATAGGTTTATTACGATAACCCTAAACGCAAAAAATCATGGGGATATCCCGGCCATGCTTCCACGTCGACGGCCAAACCGAATATTCATGACTCCAAGATCATGCTCTGCATTTGGTGGGAGTAGCTCGGCGTCGTGTACTATGAGCTGTTAAAACCAAGTGTAACAATCATAGGTAATCGTTATCCAAAGCAATTAATGTGTTTGAGCCGAGGATTAAAGGACAAACGGCCGCAATACAGCGAGAGGCACGACAAAGTGATTGTGCAACACGACAACGCTCGACCCCACGTTCCAAAAGTGGTCAAAACGTATTTGGAAACGTTAAGATGGGAAGTCCTACCCCACCCGCCGTACTTTCCAGACATCGCTCCCTCTGATTATCACCTGTTTCGATCAATGGCGCATGACCTGGCTGACCAACACTTCCGATCTTATAAAGAAATCAAAAAGTGGATGGATTCGTGGATCGTCTCCAAAGATGAAACATTTTTGCGACGCGGCGTTCGTACGCTGCCCGAAAGATGGGAGAAAGTTGTGGCCAGCGAGAGACAATACTTTCAATAATGCCTGGGTAAGCAATTTGTTTCATTAAAGCGTCATATTAATAGGCGTAATGATAAGTGTTACCATGTGCGAGTAAGTTTAATTGCCCAACTGCTAGCCATGTAGGACGTTGCTGTCAGGGGTCGCTCCTTGATAGGGCGACCAAAATTAAGTAAAATGCCTTAACATCTTGAATTGCTTCTAGTGCTCCCATGATATCAACAATGCGCTCTTGTAGGTAGAATTCCGAATCATAAAAATTAAGTTTTGTTCTCTAAGCTGAAAAAAAAAAATTACCAATACCATTTGGGTGTCTTCAATAATTATATACATGTGTTAAGTTAGTATATAAGTGTCATTTCTTCTTGAATTATCATGTTTATTTAGTAAAGAAATATAGGATAATAATATAGACATTTAACAATTGAAATATAAAGTGCAATCCTTGTCGCTTCGAGTTTACTGTTTCATCGCCGATACTAATAATTATTGGAAATGTTTCAACCTTCATTGATCAGATCCAGCATTCCTGTTAGCTGTTATTAATGATATTACATCAAATTTTGGCATCCTCAATAAACACTAGCCAATGGCTATGCAGAGAAAGTAAAATTTGTTACGTGGGTATGCCAATCTTGTAATGTGTATGCCATTATTTACTTTACGCTAGTTAAGCATATTGAAGTGTAGCTATCCCTACCAAAAAAAAAAAAAAAAAAAAAAAAGCCTTTTGTAGAATGATGGATAGGTAAATTGCTAGTATAATTATGCATGGGTTCAAGTGATAGTAGTGAGTGTTCTTTAATAAATGACAGTGTGGTTTAGTAATTGAGTGAAATAAGCTTTTTATGTGTAGGTACCAGTTACTCCACTTATTTACGTTGTGACTGTTACTTTGTTTGTGTAGCTCCATTGTAAGTTTACGTCGACGTATTAGAAATGCTACGAATCTTGTATATGATGTTTAGTCCCTGAGTGGATTAGAGCGCAGCTCTTTGTTATAATTCATGGTAATTGTGAAATACTTCGTTTAAAATATATTGAGTTTGGGGCTCTTCGCTTCAAAGATGCAAGGGATACCAAATTTTATGGTTTATTTGGACATGGTGCTGGTTTTTTTTATATGCTTCACTCAATACCATCATGAGAGTATCCATCGTAACAGTATATGATCTGACAGGTTGATTTTCATCTAAATAATTGAGATAGGCTAAAATAAATTCATATCAAGGGGTAGTCTACCTAAAATAAAATAAATGTAAGTCATCTAATATCTGCTGAGTATGTCTTAGCGAGGGATAGACCACCTTTTTTCAAATTGGTAGGCTACGTAACTATACTTTCTCTGGATTTCAACATTTTGCCTCCATATATTTGTCCAAAAAAAAAAAAAAAAAAAATCAAGGTTATTTCCGGCAAATGCAGTGCCGCTCATTCTCTTGCCTACTTGAGATTGGTAGTTTTGTGAGTCTGTATGACTATTTAGAAATGAGATCCCTGTCCATAATCTTTGAGTCCTTTCTAATAATATTAAGAGATGAAACTGTACAAGCGAAGTAACGATGGTGAATGCTCGGTAGTATGGACATAAATTGACATCAGCTTATGTAATCCAACCGATAATAACAATAATAGTTCTCAGTTCACTTACTAAGTTAAGGCGAATGATCAAATAAGCCGGATATTATTTTTCTTTAACGATTTTATTGATACTTTTAAAAAACTAGTTATATATTAATCATTGGGCTTGAAGCCGGACTACTTCTGCCGAAGAGTTAGTGTAACATCCAGATAATAATTTCAGTGTTATTTTGCTCTTTTGAATATATATTTTTGATATAAAAAGTTTCTTAATGAAACTTCAATCAATTTTCTCCACTTTTGTGGTTTACTACCAGCATTTAAGTTTATGAAGCATATTTCTTTCACTTAATTTTCCTTGTCGGGATTTTTTTTTTTTTTTTAAGTGGTATCCCGTATGATGGATCGTATGGAACCTCGTGAATACTATCTCAAATGCACGTATTTATCAACGTAACCTAACGTAGATTAGAGTACTTATTACTACGTGACGTATTGCGTAGAATTGAGTAACCTACATGATTTATTCAATCTTTATGAACAATTAGTGTCTTCTAAGATGAACGATTCAGGCCCTTAGTTAAACTGCAAATGATTATGCCTGAATTTGTATGTATATAAATATATATATATTTGCTTATTATACTATATTCTAAAGTGAGACATGTTTCAATGCAAAACAATTTAGTCATTCAAATAAATAGAGGAGAGTTCATTGCCTCTGATTAAAGTTGCCTCATTTACCATGTGTTTCAAATACTAATTTTTACTTGTATCCGGATGCGCTCGAGTATTTAAAGGAAATAAATGAAAGTTATCATTGACTTCCATACATGGAACTTCGATGCGCCGTCATAACTGCCATCTATGATAAAATAATGTGAACTGTTTATTTGACAAATTTTGTCTGTTGCCATAAATTGTATTATAATTGTTATTAAAAGATATATTATTGGTGAGATGTAATACAAGTCGTCAGGCAATCCTCGTTAATTTAATATTAGTGCATAGTAAAGATCTGTAAACCGTCAGTTCTGTTAGCATTGAGTGCAAGCTGAATCCAAGTGCAAGTGAATCCAGTACCGAATAGTAAATTTATCAGTGAATTTATTAAATCAGGCCTACCTTATGAATTTAGTGCAAGTGTGTGTTAAACAGCCTTCTGCCACGTAGATCTTTATATCGACTAATGTGTAAAAGCAGCTCATAAGATTATTTACCAAATACTGCATTATATTCATCGTACAACCATGTTCATCAAAACATCAATACATTTAAGAACCCGAACTATTCAGCTAACGGTGTTTGTTCCTCGATTCAAAGGATAGTAACTCAATCTAACTACAATCATTTGACCGATTTATGATAAGGAGATTTAAACTGTGCAAACAATTAGTTTCGAGGAAATATTACTTCACTTCGAAGTAATTCACAAAGGAAAAAATTAATATGGGTTAATTTCTTCAAGTGCAAATAATAACTTTACACGAGCTAATATCAAAGACTAACATTCATGTTATGTGCATTTATTGAATTTTAATTTTTTTTTCTTATTTTTACTTTCACCTTTTTAAATACAAAACTCGGATTTAAATAATTGTTAATTTAAAGACTGTTTTATATTGTCTCTATTAGTAAAAATTATAACCATGAATCATTAAGCATTCTAAACATGGTGTGTCAAGTGTTTTATATCCCATAACTACTTGAATATCTAATATCTAGTGTATAACATAAATGATTGTACTTTTACTGTTGTTTATCGTAATATTTGTAACCATTTCAAAAGTTACATATATATATTTCACCATACTCAGTATTCATACCACTCAAGACTGAATATAGAGGATTTTTATTGTCTCTCATATTATAACTTGTGCCTATGCAATAATATTAAGTACGAACTGTGATAATTTGAATTTTTGCTGCGATATTCAAATCTACGCATATTCTATTATTGTGTTGTGATATTGCAAATATATATATCTTCAAGTATTTTTTGTTTATATACATTTTTCGTATTGGAATGCAGTAGGGTAGTATTCTTATAATAAAAATAAAAGGAAAGATGGTATTCATGTATTTAATTCGTATCTCCTTGAATTTTTAATTATAATTAGAATAAGGGTACATATATGAATATTTTCTAATATAAGGTTAAGAATCAACAGAATAAAGCTTAGAGGATAATACTTCATGTGTTTACATAAACATAAGGTAATAATATAACATTATTTTAAGATATATTAGAAATGATATTTATTTTCTCAATCGTATACGTTTGCGTAAATGATAAGTGTTCTTTCTATGAAAGTAACCTCGAACATGTGTGTTTATAAATAATTGACGTCAGATGTGATGATGACAAAATATAAAATGCAAGTAAGGAATAATTAATATCGACACAGTAAATAACGTTCTCTCAAGTTAGAGATTGAACAAGGCTCTTTAAGGTGACCGAAACTACTTATTCAGTAAGCAAGTAAATTCAAGTTTAAAGAAGATTTCGACGTACTTTCGGGGACCTTTCCCTTCCTCTCCAACTATCCTTTCCCTCATGTCTTATCCTAATCTTCCTCTCTTACCTTCATCTTTTCCCTTTTTTCTCCATCTTTCTTGCTTCCTCCCTCTCTTTACCTTTTACTATTAGATTCTTCTAGTGTAATCTTTTCTTCTCTCCTATTTTCTTTCTTCTTATACCTACCTTCCTTTTTGAAACCACCTCCATTCTCACGGATTTGCTTGTGAGTATGCTAAGTATGCGGTCAACAAAATTTCAAATTATCTTCGGATGAAGTTCGCCTGACTGTGTCACAACAAGAGTAACATCAGGCTAGCAAGCAAACCGGAGCGAGATTGGAGGGGACGGAGCGTTTCAAGCCTACCGTGAAAATTTAGGGGGGACAGCAAAAATTTAGGGGCGGCGTCCCCCTAGAACCCCCCTGGATACGGGCCTGAGGTAGTCTAAGAAAATGACCTCGTAGGTCCGATCGGACCCACAATTTTGTAATTCGTCGAGTTCTCGTTAAAACACTTGTTTTGTCAAGTGCTACCTTTAATATTAATGAAGCATACTGTTCCCATCACACACAATGTAAAAAAAAAAAAAAAAAAATGTGTTGTAGCTTTTGTTGTCAGATGTTGCCGATTAACGTCACTAGGTGCTCTGAACATCAAGTAACAAGTGTTTGCTATTTAAGTAGGACCGCGGATTTATGTATTCCGTTTTGAATGGCATGTTAAAAGTTTAACAATGAATTCATCATTTATTCTAAGTTATTGTCACAAGATGCCAGTGTTGTAAAATCCCCGTCATTTTTTTGAATTGTCAGAAAGGTCCAGATCACTAATATTGTTATTACTAATTAGATCAAGTTCTGTGCATATTTATTCGTCTTCCATTGCAGAAACAAACAATTAATTAATACGTTGTAAGAGCAAGTTGAATTTATCCACACTTCTCACAAAAAGTTAGCGTGCACATGTAATAATGAAGAAATGACTATCAAACAAAGTTCAATTGTCAGTTATTCCCTTGGCGACAAAAAAATAAACACACGTGTATGTCCAATCGGGTCACCTAACTTTCATGCACGCTTGTTCAACATTGAGTATTAAAATTATGTTTTAAAAAATTGCGAACAAAACAAGAAGAATGCAAATAAGTATGGTTGATACTCTATCGGTGAACTACAAAATTCACCCTTGGCAGCTAACGTGTTAAAAGGAAAAATATAATTAACTCAGTATTGATTTTTCAAATAATTTATTCAGAAATTTCCCAATACGAGGATTTGTTTAAGTTAAGGGTGTAAAATTTCAAATCTGAGTTATTTTAGTTAACAAATGTTAACACATGTTTCAATATTTTGAAAATTCCGCTTGTAAAGTGGAAAAGGAAAAAAAAATAGATTCAAATTTCTGAATCAGAATATGACCAATGGCTTTCTTTACATTGGAGGTATGAAATTTGCTATAAGATATTTTTTGTTATATTTAAATGAGTAAGTGTTGCAACATTTTCCAAAATTCAGGTCCTAAAAAGAGGAAAAGTAGCAATTTCTACAATATTCAAATTATCTATTTTATATTTATTAAACCTGCAACGTAGGACACTTCTACTAGTATATAATAACTTTTAATTGTAGAAATGAAACTTACTCAGAGTAGTGTTGAAATGTCCTTTGCCATAAACAGGGAAGAACGCAATTCGTCCATCAGCCTTGTAGTCTCCTTCGATTTCGATGACAGGATATTTCACGTCCACTTCAAGGTGCATGTTTCCTTTGTTGTCAAATTCAATTCTGTAATGGAACAGAGTTCAAATGAAGAATTACTAAGTTATAAACAGATTTTACACTCATTTTAAAATGAAATGTGTGGTCAAATGCAAAGACTTCATTTATGAATAGGCGTCCAACTATAACCTATAATCAATCATAATACTGTATAAACAGCAGCCTTTGCGTAGGTTTTCTCGGGAGTCTCTCGTTTCCTCAGACTTTCTTCATTTCACCATTATTACTCGACTTATTGTCTCTGTTTCCCTTAACCTCGATGTATAATCGTGAAAAGTTAAACTAAAAAAAGACTATCTTGCTAACAGAAGCAAACAGAAATAGGCTATATAAACAAAAGATAAAGACGTGACTTGGGTTGGATCATGATATAACTTATATCGATGTTAATAGATAGAGTTATATTGACGTCTAGCAAAGTAAATGGGAGTAATGACAATCATTTTCCCAATCAAGAATAGAATGACCAATGAAGAACACTGAAACAGACGATTAGCCAAACAAGATATCCGAAACAAATTTCAGACAGGCACGTAGCCAGGATTTCGCAAAGAAAGGATCCGTGACATGAAATACTGTGGTCATCACACCAGGGGCTCGATCATTCTAGGTAAACTAGTTTACTATCAACATTATATGGGTTCGTTTAACCAGGATTTCGTAATAGGGGGGGGGGCGGGGGGCATGATATGAAATACTGTGGTTATCATACTAGGAGCTCAATCAATCTAAACTATTTTCTGGCAAAATATATTGGTTTCTTAGAAGAATTAAATGAGGATATGTTGCTAAGTACTTTAATAACAACCGATGAAGAAATCTCGAGAGAAAAAAAGAATATTTTGAAAAAGATTTTACAATATCTACGTTCCTTCTGTTCACTCAAATATAACAATTTTCTTTTCATTATGACCTCAACTTCCTTCTGTTCACCCAAATATAACAATTTTCCTTTCATTATGACCTCAACTATTATAAAAAGTACATATCCACTATTATAAAAAGTGCCGTACATATGCAATAATGCCTTGTCAGATATTTACAATATCTGTGTTCTTTTTTCTGTTGAATCAAATGTTAACAGAACTTTCTTTCCACATATTTTTTATTATTCCGTCAACTACTATCTGTTCTAAATGACAGATTAAAGGAGCAGTAGAAAACAGTTTCTGAAATAACATGCTTGATACTGCAGAGAATCTATGACGAAAAATTATGATAAAAAATGTCCACACTATTACAGAACGGCACTATGCTTTCGAAAGCTTGAAATTTCCCTGACTAGTAGCAGAAATTCTGAGAATTCCGTAACTTTTCTAGGAATTTCAAATTCCCTGACTTTTCCGGGATATCCTGCTCATTCGACACCATGTACTGCAAGTAATACAAATCTCATAAGAAAGAGTAACCAAAAGCTTGCTGTAGCTTTTTATTTATAACGCTGATTCTTCTTTTTCTCGTTTCTTTTGGTTTCATTCTTCCTTATTTTTTTCATTTCTGGTTTCGAAGGGGGGTCCGGACCACCCGCACCCCCATTCCTTGGCTACGTGCCTGTCCAAGATACCCTCGAAATGGCTGCTACGTCGTTACCTCAGAGTTAGGAGCCATTACTTATCTAACTTTCTTTTACTCTGCGCCTACTGGCTTTAATTAGCATGTAGTGAAAGAAGATGTAACTACTTAATGGATTTTTAGAGCAAAACTAATGGTTCAAAGTTTTCCTATTGTATATATACATAAAGCAAATACTTAATCCAGGACATAACAATACGTAGTTTGATGAATTACTGGTATTTTTTAATTTCCCTGAATGTATTTTTCTGTGTTTATTTCAAGAGTTTTGATGTATAGAAAACACTATAGCGATAAGAAAAAGAAATCATTCAGTAATTATGTGGACTGAACTTCTAACAAGAGAAACCTCCCTTGATTCAATTTTCTAATGAATGCAAGATAAAATTTATCTAATATTAGAATAAACGAAGGTGCAAGTTAATTTTGGTCCTGTTGAAAATTTGTAATTTTTACGGTTAAAACTTTATACGGTAGTAGTTACATAATGGAAGAGATAAGGATACATAAACAAAAGAAATGAAATTCAACATCCGATTTTCTTAAGATTCTCACTCGTACAGATTTACTTAATGCAAGAACAACATTAATTAATGTAATAAGGTGGTTCTTAATAAGCATTTAATGCTACTGCCTTAAAAATAAAAAAAATTGTACCATTGCACTCGAACATTCCTTCGCTTAGCTAAGTGTAAGGAATATTTAAATGAGTATAAAGAAATACGAAAAGTTAGACTAACCTAAGCTAAACTGAACTAACTTTAGTAGCCAGTCCTGAGTGACGGACTGAGTGACACATGCCCAGACCTAACGGATTAAGCTGGAAACTTAAGACCTGGACAGTATACAGGATGTGTGACGTAAAGTACACTAAGAAAGGATTCCTTTGGAGGGAAGGAGAGAATCCCTTAAGACTAAGAGACGTGAACTTTGGTGTTTGTACTTTTTACCTAGAATAATTAATCATTTGTTTCAGTTTTATTATATGTTTGGTCCAGAAAGAAATAAAAACTGATCGTGGTGTTTCCTTAAGGTAGTTGATGAAGTCTCATGGTGCTATTGTTAGAAAGGACCCTTTTTGAGCACGCATTGTCTCCCAAACAAATTGATTGCTAAGACCTTAAATGTTTCACCTCCTCCTGGTTTTGTTAATTTTTAATTGTTGGGGTTTGGTTGAAACTTCACTTTTTTTTTCTAAATTTTAAATATGGGACGGTGTGTTTAAATTAGCACCTCCCATACTCGTGATGAAAATCAAATGTCAAAATGAAAATATATAATTTGCTAAGCCGCGTGTCTTCCGTGTTATTAGTCTAATGTCACATTCGCCGGGCACATTTTACTAAAACTCAAAGCGGACATTTGATTTTCGTCACGAGTATGGGAGGTGCTAATTTAAACACATCGTCCCATATACATATGTTGATGATTCAAACAGGATTGTTAAATATAACATTATAGCATTCTTTGAGAATGCAGACTTACAAGGAAATCGAGACAGACAGGGAAATGTTGAAGGAATTTGGAAGTAGAAAATAATTAACCTTGCGGAAGTCTTAGTAGGAAAGAAAATTTGCTTTGTGTGCCAGTGTTTATTGTTAACAGAAAAAAAGAAGGTTACAGCATGCTTACTGAGCCTCAAGACCTCAATAGTTTAGGAAAAAAGTAAATAAATTTTTTATGTAGACATATCGCAGGGAATCGAATTTAGAACCTCTAGGACAGGTTACGAAACATAAAGGAATAAGTAGACTTATTCTTTAAAAAATAAACACTAATAGTCCTTTTCTACGTACTCCTAGAGACAATTCAATCACAGCAGTGTAAGGTCACATTACAAATAAGACAAATTAGGATATAACCAGCGGATTTGCTGCATGACCAACACTTTCAATGTCATATTGTTTACTATCGATGACCTACGGTTTGAGTACCGTACTTATCGACCCTGTACATTTGCTTTGTCTCTCACCTTCAGATGCACTAAGTGGATCGAGGTTCTAGATGACGAGATGCTCCTTTCAGCGGTGCATAAACGGTTACATGTATGCCTAAAATGTTTCATTCCAGGGAGGGTAGGAGGGGCAGTTAACCTTCTCAGTTTGAACAATAGTAGTATACTAATAGAAAACATGAAACTCTTATATGAGTGATTAATTTTTCCTTCTTTAGCGAAATCAGAAATGAATCTGTTGTTTCTTCCTCTTATGGAATCAGTGTCTTTGTCAAACGTTGGTGTATACCTTTGAACAACGAATGATTATGGCGTAAAATAGCAATGAATTTATTTTGCTGCTTGTATCAAATATTCTTTTTTTAAAAAAAAAAAAAAAAAAAAAACTCGTTGTTTATAAATAAGTTCTGCATAAATCTTGTATCATAACTCTTCACGAGACTTCCAGTTAAACTAACAAGACACAGCAGAAACAAGCACATTCACAGAGGTAAAATTCTCATCATGAGTTTGTAGGGGAAAAATGCGTCCCATCGAAATATACTTGATCCTTTCCTTCTGCTAGGAGCACCAGAAGTAGTTCTGTTGCTTGCTATTATGTGTACAGGTGAAGAGGAAGCATTTTATGTGTGACCAAAAGCCAATTCGTAGCATCACGCAAACTACAACCTACACGTAAATACAGATACAAAAATTCGTAAGCAGCAAAACCGATTCGTAAGAAGCAAACCACAGATAGACATCTATAAGGGAAATCATTTGCATTACACGTAATGTCCTCTAAAATCTTGATAAGATTTTATATATAATGATATACTTCACTCTGGGTTTGATTCTGCTGTATCTTTCTATTGAGTTTGGAATTATGATCCCCACATAAGTTATAGACTCATTTCTAATGACTAGTGCTTTCTAGTTCAGAGCATTACTAATTTCTACCTCTTATTATTATTCTATTAATTTTACCTTACATATCTGACATTAATATTCTTAATTCCGTATGTATAAGAGTTTCTGGCCGTCATCTTGCTCAAGATGGGTCCTCGTTGGTAGTTGACCTCCATTTCAGGAACAAACATCGGATCCAATGGAAGGACTCCCAGATCTCGGTTGCCTTCAATACAATTATAACAGTTAATTGATAATAAATAAAAAAAATATGTAGTAATATATAAGAAAATTATGTTTGTATTTACATATGATTGAAACATGGAAAATATTTAACCAATAATGGATTGTTTTCTTTATTTACAGTTTTAACATCGTGTAAATTAGATAAGCTTTACTTTACCGTTCGTATTTTCGACTTTCCCGCTAACATGATCAGCAAATAGACGCATTATACAGTTACGTGTAGTAGTAATGAATATTTATTCTTAAGATATGTGATTTAAGCAATTCATAATTAGGAATTGTAATTTTCATGCTTTTCTTTCGGGCGGAGGAATATCAATATTCACAATAGATAATAAATATGTTCCGTTTTTTTATAAGTTTAAACAAGAATGGTGAAAACTCATCAAATATATATCATCATGTTTGATAAAATTAATTTAACACCTTACAAGATTAATACGTTATCTATGTTCGTTTTCTTGTAATATTTAATGTACTTAATACTAACATCATAGTGGGTCTATAATTTATGGTGTGTGCATTATTCAATGAAACTTCATAATTGAAATTCAAATAAATAAAAATGCATTTAGAAAACGTTTATTCTACAACAATAAAACTTGCATTTGATGCTTTTTTTGTGAGTCGTAAAAGCACACTTCTTTAAACAATCCGGTCTGAAACTGTTCTGGCAACAAACAAAGAGAGGACTCTGGCAGTGGAGAGTTCCTTCTAAAATGTGATAACACGTTGCACACGGCAGTAGGGCCTAATGCAATAGCTTCAGTTTTTATGTCTCTAGGATAGGCTAATTTTTGATCGACCCTATTTCCTCCATGATTCAATTTCCCCTACATACTATATATTTAAGATTTTACAAATTGAGATGAAATGTTTTTTACTTACACTTAGTCATGTCAAAGTAGTCAAATCGTGAACATAATTAAATCTATGATTAATGTATTCATTTTTTTTTTTTTTAACTTTTGAATTGCCGTGCTCAGAAGTTGGAGAGAATAATTATATACCTAAACCTGTGAAAAAAAGCAAACTATAATATCCTCTTCTTTTCTTCTTCGTTAAAATCCGGGACATTTAGGCGCCCGAGAAATACGTCGGGACGCCGGGACGCAGATCTCGATTCCATGACGGTCCCGGATTTTCCGGGACGAATGGCAACCCTACTTACAATGGAATAAATATAGGGTGGAAAACTATAGGCTAACAGAAAATACGAATTGTTTATCATAAAAGAAGTAAAAGTCGCCCGTCTAAAATTGGTTTTAGTTCAGCAAAATTCCACAAAATTTAGTCATAAATCTTGCAATATATCCACAACGTAAGGAGCAGGCGCGTACATACGCCTAATAGACCGTAAGTACAGCATCAAACTGGCCCAAGATTTTAAGAGACAAGCGGACTATTTAACACGGAGGCCGTTACTCATCAGTTTCACCAGCCAGTTTTTATTTACAGTCATGAGGAGTACTCAACAACGTTTGATACGTAAATTGTTACTGTGCGACTATGAGTTCGAACTCGGGGATAACGCTACGGCAGAAAATAAAAACAGTTCTCCTGGGAAAGAGGAAGGTGCAGTGACTCATAGCACAGCACTTGTCGTTCTAGAAATTTCGTACAGACAGTAAAAACGTCGAAGATCAGCCAAGGTCCGGCCGCCCAATGGCAGAGGCGGATCGAGGACGGACTTCTTGAGGAGGGGAGCTGTAATACTGCTACTTAGAGCTACTTTTAAGAGCTCCAAACTCTGGAATGGGTTTTATTTATATATAAAACAAGAAAGTCTCCTCTTCTGGGGGTGGCAATCGCCCCAATCGCCTCCCTGGATCCACCCCTGCCCCAGGGTAACATATTCTGAGGTCATATGACACGCCAGTGAGGAAAATCCATCTACCAGCACATCCTGATTGTGAAATATGCTCGACATATCCTAATGCGTCATCTTCACGAACTCGGAAAACTATCAAAAGCTTCCACTTTGTGCCACTTGAGTTTACTCCAGCTCAGGCTCAGACGAGAGTTGATATTTGCTGACAACTGCTATAAAATCTGCGTAATGTGTGTTTCCTGAAACTGATTGTCACATGCGACGAAATAGGGCATTTTCTTCGAAATCCGAATGTGAAAAAACAGTGACTAAGCAAGGGCCAACTTCCACAAGTAGGTGTCAAACAAAGCCGTTTCGACCATAAAATCCTGCTTTGTGTTTTGTGGAACTACGAGAGAATAAATGACTTTGAGTTCATTCCTTACAGTAGTATGATCAATGCAGACGAATATTTCTAACAGTTGGAGCGGTTATATGCTGCATTAAGTCAAAATGTCATGCATAAGTGAACCGAAAGCGGGCTTTACTACAACAGGACAATGCGAAACCACAGTCAGTTCAAAGCATGTAACAACAAATTGTAGATAGCATCAAACTGATGACACATCCGGCATATAGCCCTTATGATTACTATCTGTTTTGGTTCATGGCACAATTACGGAAGCTTCAATGCTTCACCAACCAGCAAGAGGTGGAAAAAAAACAGCAGTGACTAAATTCTTTGCCTCCAAGAACAAGACGTAATATCAACGCGGCGTCGAGGAACTAACAGGAAAATCGCTAAGACAGGCCAACGCAAAGACCTGTACTTTCAATGTTAACCTGCTATCATTTTATACTGCAGTAAATCTAGGTTTGTGTACCATAATATTGCAAGATTTATGACCCAGCTTAGTAGGGTTTCATTTCTTTTGGTCGATAAAAGTATGACATAGTGTTGATATTAGGAAAACGTACAATAATAATTCACATGGTTTCAGTTATTTGTGTTCACCAATTTCTTTCTTTTTTTAAGTTATCTAAGTTAAATTTAGTCAATACATTTCGCAGTGTTTCAAGAATCTCATTTAGTTTTATACTTACCATCGGCAAGATTAGGGATTATCACCTGCAAAGTATCTCGTAAGCACGTGTTGATATCGGGATCATTTCTGGAACATACTTTGAAGAATTCGGCTAAAATAAAATAAACAAAATAGTGTTAGAAATACTACTTACAGTAAGTCTATCATTTAATATCTATAAATAAAAATAAATGAAAGTGATCTCGTTTGTGAACAGTACTCGAAAACATCTTTATGTTACTATTTCTGTTTCAGATCACTTTTTTGATAACATCCCGAGAAAACTTTCGAAATAACCTTTTGAGCCATAGTTAGTACCTACCTCGAACTGACTTTTAATCAAGGATCTGATAAAATAGAGGATCTGCCCTTACAACAAAATTTTGAAGCCATACGTCACAGTTTCGCCACCCCTACTCTGCTCACTCCGCCAAATAGAATCGCAATATTTTGAGCCAACAATAATGGCGGAAACGAAAGTAGACAATCAGACGATAGCAGAAACGAAAGTAGCCAATCAGACGTGCCGATGCTCGCTTTCTTTCTTTTTTTCTTTTTTCTTTTTTCTTTTTCTTTTCTTTTTTCTTTTTTTTTTTTTGGCTTCATCGAGTTAATAGGATGAAGATACATACGGGCAGATTCTCTATTTATAACATCCTTGCTTTTTATAACGTAATTTTGCTTTAGATGCCTATCCTAAAGCAAGGAGACGGACACTCAAAATACAAGCAAAAATTTAGTTATTTTACAGTTCCCTCACGTTAGCAAAATGGAAGTTGGTAAATAAACTCCTTATTAAGTAACAGTGTTACAGGTATACCACATGAGGGAATTTTGTTTAGCACAGTGTACACAACGTGAAAATTGAAGTTTGAAATTTGTAACGGCTCAATAAATGAAAGTTCCCTGTTCCGTATGTCCGTTAATAATTATCCCCTCCTCATTCTAAAAGTTAGATTCTATGTATTGTCTTTCTAATTAGGTTCTCGTTAGATGATACAAAAGGTTCGAATGATGTTTGCATTTAGAGTATGTGTTTGATTAATAATTGTTATAGCAGCATCACCATATTCGTCGTTAGTACTCCAAGATCACAAGCGTTGTCTGCCATGGTTGAGCGTTTTAAGATCTCAATCACGCTGACGATCCACCTGTCATTGGTTTGTTGGATTGTAGTTTGACGTCCGCTTTCAGCACGACATTGTACCAGATGTGGACCTACAATTTAATGTGGGATCAGAACCATATAAGCTACCACCGGGAATCGAATTCCCGCACCAAAGGTGCACAACTAATCATTTGTCCAGAGAACGCTTACTCTGCCTGTCGCGGGTTCGAATCCCACTCTTAGTATGTGTGTAATGCATTGTAGAAACACGATTTATACTTCATTTGAATTGCAATTAAGTGGTCTTTCGTTCAGTATAAAACTGTGTTTTTACTTATGTATCCTCTTCGATATTAAGTTCGTTGTAGAGTAGAAAGCTGTCGTGTCACTTTCGCGCCTAATTCCGTACATTATATTTTAATTATAATAATAACTTTCTGTTCCTTATTGGTCCTCGAAACTTCATTTCTATTCAAGTATTGTTAGTATTAGTTAATATTTTACCTCAAAACCCCGTGCATTCACTGTTAAACTCATTCCTGGACCTAGGAACAGATTATTTAAGTTTATATTATTTTAAAAGAATAAAAATGTCTTGGAACTCGAACAGAATTTTGGAACGCATTAAGTTCGTATTCCAAGGCATCACCATATCATGAAGCCAGTGTAGCGAACATGTACTTTAGGTGAACATTTTATTACTGCTATTACTATTATTATTTTAGGAATTCTTTATGTATTAAGTATCTAACTTATGTATGAATTATTTCCAATTTCGTGATTTAAGTGATATTATTATTATTATTATTATTATTATTATTATTATTATTATTATTATTATTATTATTATTATTATTATTGACTGTGAGATACTATACAACTAATATGCAAACTTACTAAGAATAGCAGTGGAATTCCAAATTTTACTTCGACTCTTGTCAGATTTTTTTTTTTTTAATTGTTAATGTATGTGTGTAGAGATGACGATGAATTTAAAGGGAACGTCAGTTGCGAGGGTACTTGTCCTGTCATGAGAAACTATGTTGATGGCAAGAGTGTTTGATAATCTACGTTCAGAAACAAAATTTTGGAAGATTTAAGCATTTGGTTTCCATATTTACCCATTTTTAATCTTCTTAAAGTTATTATAATTATGTTTTATAAGTAACATCATGCTTAGGTACATATCAAAAATAATTGGAATTACCCATGAAAGTATGAGTGTTCCTAAAGGAAAGCCATAAAAAAGTAAAAGAAAAAGAAAAACATCGTAATGGCAACCTTAAGGCTACAAGGTACACAAAACTAGTTTTTCATGGTCGTGACCTTGAAGAGAAAACATTTGTAAGTTCTTTTTTTTTTTTTTAACCTTTCTTTCTCACAACTAAACACTATTAGTGTTCATAACATGGATGAAAATCTTCACATAATAAAAGCTACGTAAACAACTCCGTAATCCTAACACAGTTATTTTAAAATTGATGATATGATAGAGTAAATGTTATTTTAAAATTGATGATATGCTTAATGTATCATAGAGTAAATGTTAAAACTACAATATGAATTAAATTAAGATGTAGTCAATAAAAAAAATACTGCATTGGTAGGCACGAAATTGCTATAGGACAGGCAAAGGAAGCAACAAGGTATTTCCGTCAATACCCATGTGGCGAATGCTGTCGGGTACTATATCTCCCAATGCAGAATTTATCTCCTAGGTTTACTATATCTTTTTGAGAAATGTTCTCTGAGGATGAGTCTCTTTTTAACAATTAGTTATTTTAAGCAACAAAAATACAGATGTAAATATGAAAAATGGCTTCTTAACGACCCAAGTACTTTATTTATTTATTTATTTTTTTTTTTTTACCAAATTACAAACCAGTCATTTTTTACTGAAAATATCAAAATAATAAGGAAAGTAAACGGAGAGAAATCGGTCGGGATCTATTTAGCTTATAAAAGATTTTTTCTTAAAACTCAATATTTACGACTCATAACAAACGTTCTGATCGGAAAAGGGGGAAAGCTTAAATGTTTATTCTTTGAATGTATTCAGGACGTTAAAATAAATGATCATCTAAATTCTGAGAATTTAACAATCAGTTTGACAGACAAAATGTATTTAACGGTTCCGTCCCTTATAATATTTTTTCCCTTAAGACAAAATCGTAATGTTTCACTAAAATGCATATAACACAACTACTAAGTAAAGTAAAAACAAAAGTTGTACTTCATTTCAATTACAATTAACTGATTTTTCTTTCAATATAAGTTTGGTTTCCGTACATTAAAAAAAAAAGTAAATAACAGAGGATAGTTTCCAAAATATCTCGAAAATGTTCATTTTCTGAATTTTTCAGTTTATAATTTGGCAACAGTCTCTCGGAGACAAATAAAAGAAAAAATAAATGAAATCTTTAAGTTTTACGTCCCATGATTATGCCGGTTAGGCTAAAGGAGACGGTGATGATGACAAATGAACGAAATGGTGGAATGAAGAAAGTGGGAGGAAACGGGAGAACCCCGTGAAAACCGTGTTTGTCCACCACCACCGTGTTTGTCTACCACAAAGTCCACACGGCGCGAACTGGGATCGAACCAGGGACCCCAACCACCGGAGGTGAACGCTCTACCACTGAGCCACCGCTCACCAACTCAAATAAAAGAAGAACAAGGGTTTACCCTACCACATTTGTAAGATATTATCTGTGAGAAAAAATATATGATTTCACACTTCTAGGGGAAAAGGAACATTTAAGCTGCTTGTTTATGAAAGCATTAGACTTCTAATGCGTAAAAAATGATAATAATAATTCTCCCTTGTTTTGTAAGCCATACACAACGTACAATTAGAGAATGAGTGAGCAATTACGTATCAAAGAGCAAATAGGCAGTACTACTGCAACTTCTTTCCTATTGCGGCTACAGCAATTTTAATCCTTTGTTTATGACGTATATACAACCGTATAAGTAGAAAGATGTCAATTTTTTAGGAAATTTTAAAATTCTAGGGTAGTCCAAGCTCACAGGTCTGCAATCAGCATCATAATTTTGAGGGCCGTAAATATGTTGGGGAATTCACAAGTTGTTAAAAACTCTAAACCTTTCTACATCAATAATTACTCGGGTTGACTTGATTTTGAGTTTAACATCCCTTTTAGCAGCGAGGCTATATGAGACATGGACCTACTGATTAACTTGGAATCTGAACATGAGCTCTCGCCGGGAATCGAACCCCGGTCTCCCATCAATAATTACTCGGATCCTTTATACACTCTAACGATAGATTAACTAGATCATAGACATCATCTTCGTGGCTTTGGAACTGATGAAGGTGATGTATTCAGCATAATGCTCCGTGACTTTGGCTATCATGGAAGTGATATATTGAACACTACACTCCGTGAGTTTGGTACTCATAGAAATTATATATTCATCACCACTATCCGTTATGGGTTCCATAGGTTGGTGAAACAAAAACAATTTCTAGCCCCACTTGAGATCGAACTCAGATGGCTAGTAAACACCGTACAAACTACACTATCGAGTTGTCGATGTGTTATAACATAGCTAAATATTGTATATCTGTATTTATTAAAATATAAATGACCTTGAAGCCAACAGAAAAAATACAAATTAAAATCATATTCAATAAGAAAACTCTGAGAGCTCCCTTGTCTATACTACATACATGTTAGATACTATGCTAATTACAAAATAGTTCACAAAAGCTAAGATATGTCCTGAACCATCAATTTTTTTTAAATATCAGAGGGATTTAACGAAAAATTGTCCAAAGATGAAACATTATACCAGCCGATATATCACAACAAATTGAACAAAATTATCTGGGTAAGTATAAATCCTTATGTGTAGTTTTCGAGAAAAGTGGAGAAAAACACAACCATGTCACTTATTGAGGATAAAGCTCTTCAAAATCATCATTACGATCCTATTAAGAAAACAGCAGGGGATATAACTCAAAAGAAGCAAAATTAATTAGATATAACTCAAAAGAAGCACAATTAATCAGATATAACTCAAAAGAAGCAAAATTAATGAGTTATAACTCGAAAAAAGGAAAATTAATCAGATATAATTCAAAATAAGCAAAATTAATGAGATATAAGTCAAAAGAAGAAAATTAATCAGATATAACTCAAACGAAGCAAAATTAATCAGATATAACTCACGATTAACATAAATTCTTAAACGTTAATTGTAGTTTAACTAAAATAATGCCCGAAGTCAATACACGACATTGATCTAAACAAAATCATGTGCTTGGTTATAAGTTCCCATGGGTAGTTTTCGAGAAAATCTAAAATACGCTATTTTATGGCGATAAAATGTGTATTGGTAATTGTCAATATTATTATTATTAATAATAATAATAATAATAATAATAATAATAATAATAATAATAATAATAATAATAATAATAATAATAATAATAGGCATCGTTTATTGTGATGGAAAAGGTTATTTATTTATTTATTTATCCACTGTAAGTCCTAAGAAAAACTCTGTTAACTTTTACATTGTATGAAAAATTGTTTTTCTTGTAACGATGACGCCCATACTCCTAACAATAATTCTAATACTTATGCAATACTATTTGTTCATCCATTAGAATATCAGAACCAATTCAAATAAAGATATTTGGGTACTTTAAGGTTTATAACCTTGCGTGCTCTTGTGGTCCGAGAGAGAAATCTGCTGACCTTAGCATCGTGACTTACAAGAATTCATTTTCATTTTATATTACTAGTCTGCCAATAATAATGATAATAACAATTTAGCTTAAGAAGATTATTGAAGGCCAAGCGAAGCAGGTTCAACTTGATGTACGTGGTGTGGTGCTTGGTAATGCATTTCAACGCTATTACTTATTGCCTTTATTGTCACTCAATTTGGTATTTCGTAATTCAAGTATTTCCTAAATTACTTCAAGGTGATTAACCAGGGACCAATTTGCAGAATGTAAGGTTAGCCATCTGAACCGGTCGCATTATTTTTCATGTACTTGGATATATTGTGGGAAGTGTAATACCAGAATTTATCTGTCTCTTTAGAAGTTGTGCAGCCAAATTAGGCCACCTTTATACATGGGGGCAGTTGTTCGGTTGTTGTGTTTTGAAATCTAACTACATTGAGTGTTAAATGAGTGTTTTTGCATCTCTGGCGATGTGGATCTCCAACCGCGACAGTCTGAAAATCCTACGTCTGGTAGTTACGATCCGCGGTGGTTTGGCAGTTTCTATTTACACATTGTACCATATAGAATCTTTTACGCTCAGCACAAAGGTTCAAAACGAAAACCGCAAGCAGCGCTACCAACCCATACGCTCACACACACAGTTTCAGTTCTTTGTTCTTGTCTGAAGTGGACGAAACTAAACATGAGTGACTTCAGTGTAGAGTGTTTCGTTGATAGTAAAGTAATAAATAGAACCACTGGGTCCAATTCGTCCGATTACAGAAGCCCTACTGACTAGTTTGGTAACACTGCCCTTGACGTACTGCCTCCCTACCATCGCCAGTAGCATCCACAGTCACAACTGCAAGCGAAATTGGCACTAGCGGATCCTGTGCGGTCGAGCAACCAGTACCGTAACCAGCCTTAGAGACGTTAGATTTGCTTGTATTAGGAATTAAGAGACTATCTTAAAAACAGGAGAATATAAGCGCACGTGACAATAGAGTAAAATGAATAAAATGGCTAAAATTTTGAGATAAAGATCCCGGAATTTTTTTTTTCTTCTAGAAGAAATTATGCCAGTACTAAGAATAAATATATTCTATTACAGCAACTTCCATACTTTTGATATATCGTCTGAAATATGTTCATTATTTTAAATCGCATCTTGCTTTCGGAATAAACTACAGAATAATTAAGTCGGAACAGGCATGTGTTCACAAGGCGGTCCTACTATCCTGGTGAACGTCAATGCAGAAGTTATCCTTACGCGCAGAGACGACTTGGACACATTATAAGCGTGGGACATAAAACTCAGATATTTCATTTTCACTTTCCTTTTTTCGACAAGCTAAGATAACATATGCTGTCGTTTTTAGTTACAGAAGAAATACCCAGTCTCAACGATTACACATAAATACTAGGCCCTTATCACCTCCGTGAAGAGATACCGCCCACAAAAAACTAATTATCACACATGCACCAAAAATTGGAGCTAAATTAGTGCTGACAATACCGCACAGAATGAAAATTAATGTTGTTTATATCAAGATGAAAATGAGATATTAATTGTTTTCTTAAATGATACCGTCATGAGAGACTCTGACTTTCTGATAAGAGCACTAATATTCTTGCCATGCTGTAACATCAGTACTTATTTAACATTAATATTCTGCCTATATAATATGATAGTGCTCATGAGAGTGGCCTACCATGTATAAGAAGCATGCAGCGACAGCATGAGTGCGCTGTCTTTAAGAAAATGGCCTTACCATGTATAAGAAGCAAAGTCAAATTTAGGATACAATGAATTTGTAATTTACTTCGTGTTTTACAGTAAAGTTTGTTCAGTACATTAGAGACAGTCTATGTTATCAATCAAAATTCAGTAATAGGCCTACATGTAGGTAGTAATGAATACAGTACGTAAGTACAATAAATACAACACGCTTAATTAGTAACTAATAATTCAGCGGGTTCTTTATGAAATAACGAAAATGTGTTTACCTGCTTTGTCAGTATATATTACAAGTACGATAAGCAAAACAATAGATAATGTACAGCTGTAGTTGTTCTTCTGGAACAGTAATGAGCAATTGGGTCTAGTGTTTACTAATTTGAACATAACACTTATTTCAACTCTGAAGCTAACTGACATGACAACTACTGTTTGCCGAGAAATCCAAACTGGTATCAGGATCTTTTTGCCTGATGCTGGTACTTCTACCCGGAACTTAAATCAGAAGTGCAAAACTTGTGCGATAGCCACTTAATCATGGAGGAGATTTGAAGTGGTGTACGCCAAGTAGACAATCGTTTGTGCAAGAGTATGAACAATCAAGATTATGTGTAGGAGAATTTAAAGTGAATACTGGAAATCTGAGAATGTAATTATTATTGTACTAGTATCTGTTAAGGTTGGAAAGTTTATATTTGTAGGGTGTTATATATTTTGAGTAATGGTTTCTCAACCTCTGATGCACGAGCCGCTATTGAGTGGTACTTATCACTTACGATGGTACACTAGCAGAAAAGGTTGAAAATAATCCTGCCTTACATACATTTCCTTCAAAATTTGGAAAGGAGACGTATTTTTTGGAACAAACTATATTAATGAACATCTACGAATATTTGCAATTTTCTGAGAATTAAATTTCGCTTTTATCTTGTTGCTGAAAATAATTGCAAATATACAACTCTTGAGGCAATAACTGTTACAAGCCGACATATGTGAAACTAATTGATATATATATATATATAAAAAAAAAACTGCCTTGAGTTAAGCCTGCGGCTGTGTTGTCTTCCAGCTAAAGTAAGTGAAATGAACTTCGCGAAAGTGAAATTAGAATTCCTTTCATTTAAGCAAACAAGCTACACAATCTAAATACATGTTATTTAGTCTTTAGTTTAAATTAATAACTATACTGAAAAAATAGTATATATATATACTGTGCACGTTTTACACAAATATATACATACACACACACACACAGAGAGAGAGAGAAAAGGAAGCTTATTTAATCAACTTCGCTTTTACACCAATTATAATATACACACTTCTACGTATATCATTTTTGTTCTGCAAATTTGACACTTTTGAGTGTATGTTTTTTTTTTTATTATTATTATTTTTTAAATGCACTTGAGTGAACTCTATGCAAGAATTACAACACGATAAACTAATCCTGTATTGAGATATGAGTTGTTAGCTTTTAATAAATTAAATGTTTTTATTTAATAAAATATAACATGGTTTAGTTACTTAATTCTGTTATTTGCTGTTCACCACAAACTGCAGGTCTCTGTATAACTCAAAGTTTGCACATAGTGTAAAATGTAGTCAAGTTAGGATTTTACTACGGGAAAGTTCCTAGAAAGCTGATTTTTTCTTTATTCCTTAGTATTGTTGTTCTAAACAATATATATTAAAAGTTCTTATGGATTTGGCGTATTAAAAAAAATATTGCAGGCCAAAGAATAGGCCTAAGGATAAATGTTTTTTTTCCGGAAAATTTCGTAAAATGTTGTTCCTACGACAAAAACAGAAAATTTTTAGCCCAGAAAATGGTTCCATTAGAATGATTTTAATAGTTCTATTACAAGAATGGTTCTATTACATTTTTTTCGTAAAAGTAACTGTTTTGGAGATACTTTGTTGTTAAGAGTGTGTAAGTGTATATATGGTATGTATTTTGTATATGTGGTGTGGACTGAGCTGATATTTTTCAAAATGCGTCTGGGTCGGATGTGAAGTGAAATGATATCAATATTGGCTAAAGGAGGAAACATAACGACGTTTTACGATAATTCGGCATCTTGGTGGCGACTATACTCGATTCAACTGCTTTATTTCAAATAGCAAATGATCATGAGATATATCACTTTCAATGGGAAATCGAATGACATTTTAATTTATGAAAACTGTAATGATAGTCTACTTAAGAACGATTTTAGATTAGGATTTGGACTCCGGGCGTGTTACGAAAGGAAGGATTACGTGCGATACACATATTGCAACACCACAACAACCGCATTAACCACTAGGGAGAACCTCTGCAAACCACGGAAACCACAAACAAATAACGCCATAGAACATGTTCCTCGTGGTCTCCGTTCTCTTCTAAGGCTTCCGAAATGGTAGTGCACCCTGTGAAGCAAACCAAATGATAGTTGTGCACATGCTATAGTAACTCTCCTTTTCAGCTTAGCAATACTATTAATTTCACACTGGTAGCTTACAAGTGCTCTCACATACGAAAATCTAAAAGAAATAGATAAGAGAAACCCCGGTAGCCATCTGGCTGATCCACGCCAACCTGTCCATTTACTTAGAAACTGTTTATTAAGCCATCTGATAATATTATGATCATAATGGGACGGTACGCCATTCTGTTGCCAATATTCAGGGAGTATAACATCTTTATTTATCAAAAATAGTTTAACAGTGTTTTACCAGCTTCCTTCCATATTCACATTCGGGCACCTCGGCACAGTATTCAGGGTATGTGGATTTCAGTCAACCTAGTACTGAACATTCTGTCTGTTTACTTAGCCTATAATACAAAAGTTTGCTTCATCACTAAAAACTTATGCCTTTTATGTCGTAACTGTGGAGCACAGCTAACTGTCCGAACACACACTCGCTAAACATCATTTGTCTATCATGGTCATCATCAGACTTTTTTTTTTTTTTTGAACTAACATACTTAAGGATGCCACCTCTTCTTGCACAAAATTATTTTAATATTCTTGATACTAACACAATGTTCAGTCGATATATTACTTCTTTCTCAGACTCATAACCAACATACCTAACACGGTTACTGATTTATTTGGATCAGCAACACTTATCATCTGGTTCGAGGTAAATTTTTCATTTGTACCAAATGTACAGTTTCAGTTGTACGAAATTCACATATGAGTTTTCTCACGGTACTGTTTGCCACTGGGTCTCAATTAGGATATCGCACGTTATCAGCATTACTGCTGAACTGCGATCTCTATCTAAAATGATCATTTCTGTTCTTTTCTCAAGATAGAATCAGAAGCGGTAGAGTGCTCATCTCTATCGAGTGTGGTTCCTTGCTCGATTTGAATTCCCACTAAGTGGGTTTTCTTCGAGATTCTACCAATTCCTTCAACTTTCGGCAATGCACAATTACCATCCACCTCATCATCACCGTATCCATTAGTTTTGGTACAAAATCGTGGGACGTTGCCGTAAACTAAATTAAACTGAAAAACAATGTTTCCGTTTGTTGCACATTGCTCCACAAATCATTAGTCTGCAGCTACGTACAGAAACAGGCAAAATATTCAGAATGGAAGTCAAAACACAAAAAATAAGGAAATACTTCTGCGAACTGCGAAGAAGAAAACGACAGCCGTGTGGAATATGTTGTGTGATGGTGTTTATCTGTTGATTTCGGCCTTTACAGGTGTTCTCCCTAGTAATGAATGAAATGGTTATGGTATTGTAAGGTGTCTATGGCAGGTAATTATTTGTTTCGGATCACCCTACAGCAGGGCCGTAACTTGTGGGGGGAAGGGGGCAACTGTCCTCCCCAGAAAAACTACCCGTCATTTGAGGGGAGAAAATTTTAAGTCAAAATTTTCTTACGAACATGAAATTATAAATGAAGCATCAAACAAGTTCACTACATTACATAAACAAAACAGCGCACAAAAGGTAAATAAAACAAAAATGAGTCGTGGGCCCATTTCAGTAAAAAAAAAAAAAAAAAAAAGTATTCTATTAGTGGCCCTAAAAATAATATTTATCGTATGGGTTTGAGATTTGTCGATATCATCCCTTTAATTAATTTGCCATGTATGGAACGGGTCCAGGGGCGTAACTAACGGCCTCGCAGATCTTGCCGTGCGGGAGGGCCCACAGGCTCGGGGGTCCATAAAGAGTAAGAGAAAGATGGAAAGAGGGGGCCCAAGAATTGGAAAAACAACTTTTCAAGGGGTCCCAAATACGCGTATTAATGCTTGCCCCCACAGAAAAAGTTACGGTGCTGCTCCACAGAGTCTAAACTATACTCTAAAATCGTTCTAGAATGCACTATCATTAGTTATCGCAAAAAAAAAAAAAAAAAAAAGTACATTATTCGATTCGTCATTGAAAGAGGATATCGTTGTACTCCATGACCATGTTACTGTTCGAAATAAAGAGGTTGAATCCAATATGGTTGTTACTAAGATGGATAACGAGCGTAAACACGTCATAACACTTATCACTCCTCCCAATGTTGATACAATTTGACTTCAGATTCAATGTCTATGCAATTTTGAAAATATACAGCCCGGTATGAGTAGGATAAAACCAATATACCAATAGTTTAAAAAAGTCACCAAAATCGTTGTTCCGGCACTTTTGACCAGTACAAAATTTTTAGCAGGGGACAAATTGATAGAGACTTTTGAGATGTTATTTAGAACACCAATATGCATACGCATTTAAAAATACAGCTTTTGGGGATTTTTTTTTTCTTCAGAGAAGCTTTGTTTCAGCCTAACTTGGCTGGACTTACTAAATACATTACCTATCTTCAGTGTTGGGAAGTAACGTAACGCAAGTAACGCGTTACTTGTAACGCGTTACTTTTTAAGTAACGTTTCCTAGTAACGCGTTACATTTTTTCAAAAGTAACTGTAACGGTAACGCGTTACAAATTTTTAACTAACGTACCTAGTTTGCGTTACTTTTTCGCGTTACATTTCGGTCGAGTAACTACAATATATGTATATTTTTTCGGAAACAAATGTTTCTTTCCTGTAAGTGAATTTCTCAGAATGAAACAATCGAGCATGAACTACATATGTCAGTGACCGACAGTCACAGACACACACAGAAACAGATAAGTTCATAGTGCCACTTGCTGTTTTTGGAAGATGAGGACAGCCTTAGGAAAATCACGTGTACTCATTGCAAGCACCTGGAAGATTTTGTCGTAGATTTTGACAGCTCCAAATCAATACATTCAGTGAGTGAACTAGGAGTGCAATGATATCGGTAGTCTATTTTATAAAGATGGAGAACGAAAATATTAAACTGTGTTCTGATGAGCAGGCCTACTTTATTATTAGAAAATAGTTTGCTGATGGTATGTAATATTGGAGTTCTTTCAGATCAGTTTGCTTATCCTAGAGTCCCGTTGATTATAGAGTAGAATAATGTTTCTCTATACTCTTTCTTTTTAATTTTACATAACACCATTGTTATTATTATATAATTAGTTTAGCAGAATAATAATAAGCAACCATTTTTTCTAAGGTATAGGGATGAGCACGAGTCAAGCTAAAACTCGACTCAACTCAAATTCAAGTCGAGTTTCGAGTCAAGTCAAGGGTAATATCCTCGAGTCGAGTTCCGAGCAGATTCAGTTTTTCGCGTCGAGTTTCGAGTCCAGTCGAGTTTGATAAATGGCTCGTTCGTTTTAAGTCGTCTTGAAATCATGGCCTGATTACACTGGAAAACGAAAGCCATGAGAAATGTACGCTAAACAGTAATATGGAATACTTTTAGTGTTGCTCACGAGAGGGGACACGGCTCGCATCTCGTCTCGTCTCGATAGCGAGACCACAAGAGATTTTTTATAACAAGCTCAGCTCGGCTCGGCTCAACTGAGAAGATGGCTCGAGCCGGCTCACTTGGGGTGAACCATCGGCTCGAGTTGGCTTGGTGAGGATGAGCCATTTGCTCGGTTCGGCTCAACTGAGCCGAGGGCTCTAACCGAGTCGGTTATGTGAGCTGTTGACTCGGCTCACTTCTCGGTTCGGGTCGATAGTGAATGAGCTGTGAGCCGAGCTGCTCGAGTCGTTGACAATTCTAAACCCGGGACGAGCAGTTTTGAAGATATTTGGCCAGTGCCCTCTAACTTTTAACAGTGTTTGGCTCGAGCCCCAATACTCAACCTAGACCCTCAACCCAAACTCAGAAGCTCGTGAACAATGTCTTTGACTCCTAGACTTCACGACTACTGAGGTTGGCAATCAACTAGTCTTTTAGTATTCAAATACAAACCGCCTATCTTTCTTTTTATATACAGTATTGTTATAATAATAATAATAATAATAATAATAATAATAATAATAATAATAATAATAATAATAATAATAATAATATAAGTTGTAGTAGTAGTAGTGTCATTGATAATAATTATACTGTCTATGTAATATACTTGAAGAATGTACTCGAAACTACACAGCGGATTTGGCTCGAGTCGACTCGAAACTCGACCCCAATTCGAGTCGAATTGGAGGAAATTTTTCGAGTCGAGCTCAAAGATGTTTGTTTCTAGTCGAATCGAGTGTCAAAGAAAATTCGCTCGTGTCCATCCCTCCGAGTAACGCAGTATGGCATTTTATCAATGTTACATTATATGAAAATGTTCATATATCAAGTAAAAAAATGTCCTTTACATAAAGCGATTCAGAACGTACAATATTAATAATAATAATAATAATAATAATAATAATAATAATAATAATAATAATAATAATAATAATAATAATAATAATAATAATAGCGATAGTAATAGTAGTACGGAAAATTGAAGTCATAATTTTTTTCACATTTCTAAAATTTCGGACCTAAAAGTAACGCGTTAGTAACGCGTTACTTTCGAAGTAAAGTAACAGTTACTTTTTGGGGGCAAGTAACGCGTTACTAACGCGTTACATTTTAAGAGAAAGTAAAGTAACTTGTAACGCGTTACATTTTTACAAGTAACTTACCCAACACTGCCCATCTTACTTGATTCAACAGCTTATCACCATTTTAAAGTAGAACGAAGTAATTATTCGCATCACGCCTATAATAGAATATAATAGGGTGCTTAAAAAGACTTTATGTTTTGTAAATTCATATAAACTTATACAGACTACTTACAGAGCTAGTTTTCATGTTATTGTGTAGAGAAATAGATCAGGTCTTTTTGTAACCTTATAGTTAGTTAGGTTAAATGTGATCTCCATTCGTGATTTTCAGACCTAAATCCGCTGCAGCTCGGCATGCGTAACTTCTTCAACTCCGGAGTAAATTCTTGCTCTAAACGCAGCGGCAGAAGACGCTGCTACACTTATAAACGGTAGGCCTACTGGAAGGATTTTTGCCATATTTGGTCCGAAAATTTCGTTGCACAATTGTCGCAGACTTCAATCCTTCAAACTAGTGCTTTTCAAATAATTTTTTTCGGAAAACCGTTAAAGTTGAAATTGAAAAAAATCGATTTTCGATTTTGATTTTCAAAATCGATTTACAGTTTCAGTTTTCAATACTAAAATTGGATTATTTTTCTTCATTGTGTAAACGTTATTTAATGTAAATGTGAATAGTAACAATGAAACGAAGTGATAATAATGAACAGAAATAGTACATTCACATGGATGAACGCGTTTAATTTGTAGTACCAATTGGGCATACGGTAGTAATGTTTACAAAGACTTTACATACACATGCAGGCATGCTCGTTCCTTGCGTAAAAGGCAGGTATGAGGCTCACCTCCAGTGAACGTGAGCCCTAATTTGAATCCTGAGGTTGGTACATTAGAATAGTAGTTAAATGCGTTAAATGCCCACGAGATTCCGACACATTTACATGATTTTTTATTAGCAATACGTTAATATAATTTACAGTAGTATAAGACTTAGTTCCTATAAATTGGTGACTCTATATAGTACTGAGAATTGATGCTGCCGGTGGAAACCTTGGCTAGTACAGTTTCTCTCAAAAGTGATTCAAATTATTCAATGTATACTGAATTTTAGTTCTAACATTTCGTGACACATTCTATGAGACTTCGCGATGCAAATAGTAGGTCTATATATCGCGACACACCGGTTTAGAACCACTGCATTAGAACTTAGTGACAGCAAATGCCAAACGGTACCTACACCACGCCATGTGAGAGTGTATGAAAAGACTGACAGAACCTGACCAAAAAATTCAGAAATCTGGTTTGAACACGGATTGCCTGGTTGATATTCACCATATTTACTCCTATCCCACACCGCACCACGTAATGACAATCCCTCAATTATGAAGTGCTGTAGGAAAGGAGACGATCATGACGAGAATGAATGAGAAGAAGGAATAAAGAAAGGGGGAGAACTCTGGGAAACTCTCACACACGGTTTTTATCCATCACAAAGAATACTTAGCGCGAGGCAGTGACTGTAGACATGAAATCCCCACCACAGAGCCACCGCGGACCCCAATCAGTTCTTTGAGATGTGGTATTGTGGACTTATTCTATGTTTCACAAGTTAAGTTGAGGGAACAATATTTGACATAAAATCATAAGAAATACATGCTATTTTTGCGGACTCTAACAGTGAAGATTTATCGAAATGCATTCAGAGCACATTTTCGTTTCATTTGAGTTTTTCTATTTATTTTTGCACATTGTGCACCGTATTTAAAAAGACAGGGATGTACGCAGAAAGAAAAACTAATCATTGCACTACCGTAGCACGTGGTATTGAAAGATACAAAATGATTGATGTCTTACCTGAGCTGAACTACAAGGTTTCCCTTATTCCCAGTACTGCTCAGGCAATATTGAGGTGATTATTATGTACGATGCAATGTGTTACAGAAAAGTATGCAAAAAGGGTTCAATTGTCGATTTCCTCATCCTCTGACAGGAATGGTGAATCGTTGTCGTCAAAGAGCCTAGATTCGTCTTCTTCTGTATAAAATAAATCATCCAAGAATGCAGATGTCTTCGGACTTGGTGCAAGTGCTTTGCCTATTTCTAAGTACCAAATATTGAGCATGACATAGGCACAACATCCAACTGTCCGTGCTCCATTTGCACATTGATAAAAATATCCTATAATGCAATCGTCCTCTTCCCGATCAAAATCATATAAAACGAAAGTGCAGACTTTAACCGATTATTGTGCCTTGAATGGATATGTGTACGAATGAGGTAAGATGTTTCCCCATATAAGGCCAGTCTGAGCATCGGAGATGGACGTCCCACGACTTTTACCCGATTTGTTTCCCTGTTCCGCAGGCACAGGAGCGATGGAATTCACAGTGCTTCTAGAGCTCGATGTGTAGTCTCACCTCCATAAAACCTTAACGTAGCGTGCCCCCTCTTTTGGGTGATATAAACAAAATATGTCAAAAACATGCGCGCCTTATGGGTATTTTCATTGTATTGCTGACCCATTTTTGGCCATGTTCCCGCTGAGCTATGACCACTATTATTTATGTGTGAGGGTCTCAGGCCACGACCTCTTTCCACACTAAATTATATGCACGCAACGCAAACGAGCAAATTGGGCACTTTTGGAACTGTTAACTCAATTTTCAACTACCATAATTGTGAGTAAAGTTAGTAGCTTTAGATGTTTGTTTATTTTTTAACAAGTAGCACGTGTACACAACGTGAAAGAGTTTGGTTCGCATGGTGTGATATTTTCTTAATCAATATTGAATTATTTACACTAATATCTCTTACAACCCGGGTAATAGGCCCAACAGTGGAGAAACAGTAGGCTAACCATCTGTCAATGTTGCCTCTACTCTATTATTAGCCGTTTTGCCAACCAAATTCATGTGAGAAACAAACTGTTGGTTAAACGGCGGCAAATTTTTGGAAGTTTCGATAGGGCAAGCGGTATTTTTCAATTTTATTCTCGCAGTTACTAACTTTAGGAATTATGCTTGTCATTAAGGGGCATCATTTGGAGATGGCACGCGGAAAATTGCTCTTTTGAGTTTTAAAAATACATCTATCTTAATAAAGTGTATATTAATCTACTAACAAAAAAATGTGAAACTCTTAAGTAGATGTACGGTCCCTTCCGTACATTTCCCCTTCCCCCTGGCAACCAAATTTGCTGCCAGAGACCACATCTGTGAACGACAATTCTATAAACTAAACTGGATAAATCTATAAAATTCCTATCTTATGAATAACACAAAACTCGCTCTCTGCGTAGTCTCTGGTACCCAGTGGCGTATTTAAGGGGGAGCTTCCGGGCGTAAGCCCCTCTCGAAACAAAATTGTAAATACGCCACTGCTGGTACAGTCCGCAGCAAAAAACCTACAACACGAGCATGAGAGTTTATTGTGAAACGAAGAAATCTTTTGCTCCAAGATATGTGTGCAGGGGAGGACGTCGAGGTTTCTCCTGACGTGATTCGAGCCACTTAGATGTTATGTTGATTCCCTTGGCTGTTTGGCGTAGTTTTACAATAAACTTATATTCTCATGTTACAGGTTTTTTTTTTTTTTTTTTTTTTTTTTTTTTTTTTTGCTGTGGACTGTACCAATTACCCATTTGCAACCCCAAATTAGTAACATACTTGTATTTTCATTCCCCTGTTTTGCACCCTTTATGCGTGCACCCAAAAATTATTGTTAAGAAGGATCCAAAGTTTGGGTTGTGTGCAATACTACAACATAGTAGGGTAGGGTGGGGCCAACTGGGACAATTTTCCGTTCAGATTTTTTTAAACCTACAATTTTCTTTCAGTCGAGAAACCAAAGGTGGCATATGAAGGATTATTCCTTTGGGAACAGTCCATATTTTTTGGAGGTCAATAGAAAAATATTTCATTAAAAATGTGTTAAAGTTAGTTCTACAGTGCATTTCGTCCCATTTGTCCACATTGACAGTCAACAGGGACAAAGTGATATATATGTAAATAATGGGTAGTTTATAATAAATGATTAACATTGCACGGCAAACCAGTATCAGTTTTAAATATATGACTACATAAACGAGAAACCACATCCTTAGGATCTATTTTAATTGCTATTTTAGTGATCAAAATTGTAAAAGTAACCTTTAGACCTATGGGCAAAAATTATTAGAAAAATTTGAAAATGCTTCTAACTTTCATTGTTATTATTTCTAATTTGAAAACTTTGAGAACATGAAGCATCCAATAAGTACGAGATAGGTTGATTAAATTAGTCACCAGGCGATGAACATAGAGTATGGTGATGTGAAGTAGATTATTAATGAAAAACAATGCCTGTAATAGAGCCCTTACGATTAACTACCATTAGGGTTACAAAACAGAATATATTAAGCTATTTACACTATTAGAAGCAATAAATACAAAAATATTTCCAGTAGGGACAACCAGGACACTGTTCCCTTTGTCCACACGCGAAATGTCCCAGTTGTCCACACAGGCCATTTTTTACGTTCCTTCTCCAAACTCAAATCCGCTTATCTAGCGCATGGAATCGGCTTTCTGTGTTGAAGCCCCAAAAGCACGGGTTAAACATAGATAATTGCCTTAAGGATACACGTGTTCTAAGGGGAAAATCACATTCATAATACGATACAAAGAATTTACTTTTAATTGCCATATATGTTCTTCTTCCTTTCCTCTTCTTTGTTCTTGTTAGATTATATGACTCATACTTCATAAACAGCAACCGTTTGACACTACATCCACAGTACTACAAAAAGTTCTCCTTACTCCCAGCAGACGGTACCAGAAATCAATGTCCCAGTTGACCTGCCGTCCCAGTTGTCCCCATTCTACCCTATGTGTATTTAATATTAAACTGGTGTTATTCTACACAAGGAAAAACGATATGTAATAGTTAAGTATTGATACCTATATTCTGATGAAAAAAAATATTGTTATTATTTTTAAAGAAAAAAGAGAGCACAAATGTAGTGTAAAATCAAACATTTATGCTACATTCATAATTTCTGTGCTAAACAAGAGTTTTATTAAGGAAACGAACAAATATATGTCGTGCTATGCATTTTTGAGGGGGAAGGAGGGACTCCGGACCTGGTGACCTCACCGCATGAGCAGGCCCGTATCCAAGGGGGTCTAGGGGGGCCGGGCTCCCCCAAATTTTGGCTGGCGCCCTAAAATTTTCACGATAGACTGGCAAATGATCTATAATATGGTTGCATCGCCCCCTCCCTAACTACAGCCTCCCCCCCTACATTTTTGGGCTGGCTACAGGCCTGCGCATGAGTGGAACCCAAGTACTTAGTATTCTGTCTGTTGTGCACACATCTTATTTAAGGAATAACAATCACGTTTGATCAGTGTCCGTTTCGATGTATATATTTTGTCACATTTTCTATAGTATATGTGATACGATATAAGTGCATATTGAAAAGCGATTAATCCTTTAAAATTCCGGCTCTTTTAAAGGTAAATTATAGACTTTCAGACAAGCGGCTACAGCGTGCTCCCTATTTATCGTAGGATCATGGTTCATATCTCCTTTGTTTCTTTTTTCTTCTTTTTCTTTCTTTCTTTCTTTCTTTTTTCTTTTTCTTTTTTCTTTTTTTTTTTACAATAAAGTAACCTTGCAAGTGGTACAATTCACATCTTCCTATCACGTCCCTGACGCGGAAAATGTTGATAGAAATCGAGATTTTTCTCTGAAAGCGTTTTTTCAAATTTTGAGCCCCTCTGGACCCCATGTGTTATCGCAGAGATCTGAAAATTAATTGAAAAAATACAATAGGTGTACTAACTGTGTATACAAAATTTCTAGCTTCTATCTTGAATAGAAAGGGCGGGGAAAATATTTAACAATGATCCCCACAATGCCTCAGATTACCGCTAAAGTACCTTGACTCAGGTAAAATATGAGCGGCTCGGAGGACGACAATGGTATGTCACATTTTCTAACTTTCGAATAAACTGGGAAAGAAAGTTCAACATTCCCATGCAATGCAATGCACTGACACAAACCAAACAAGCCACCTGCAGGTACATTTCCGAAATAAAACTACCTACATACTCTTCTGTGAATCAATCCTAAGCCATTCTATCTAATAACTCAAGTTCACCAGAAGTGGCGTTCCTGTTTCCCCGAGCCGTTCATATTTCCTGAGACTTCTCAGTTTACCTAGGTCATGTTTTGTACCTCATTCTCTTCAGAATAGAACAGCCTTTTAAACGGTATCCTTCACATGTCTCCATCATGTACTGTAGTTGAGGCGGAAAAATCGCGAAAAGAAGGTTTTTGTTAAAATATCCCTTTTCTTTATTTTTCTGCTCCTCTGGACGCCCCGTGTTAACGCAGAGATATGAAAAAATCTGATAAATACTACTCTGTGGACGGAATGTTTATGTGAAACTTCTATCTTCTAGGTGCAAAAGTAAGCTCGGCAAAAATAATAAAAATAGGCCTAACAGAAAAAAGCGTCATACGTAACGTGTTCTACAATGCCTCTAGATTTGAAAAAATCGAAGTAAAAAGCTTTATTCTTTCTTTTTCAGTCGATTAATGAAGAC